>NW_028091237.1:128884-541828 GCF_014824575.4 Sturnira hondurensis
ACTCCTTTGTAGGTGACTGTCCCCTTATCTCTTGCTGCTTCTAGGATTCTCTCCTTCATTTTAATCTTGGCTAATGTAATTATGATGTGCCTTGGTGTGTTCCTTCTTGGGTCCAACTTCTTTGGGACTCTCTGAGCTTCCTGGATTTCCTGGAAGTCTATTTCCTTTGCCAGACTGGGGAAGTTCTCCTTTTTTATTCGTTCAAATAAGTTTTCCACTCGTGGCTGTTTCTTTCCCCCTTCTGGTACCCCTATAATCCGGAGATTGGAATGTTTAAAGATGTCCTGGAGATGCCTAAGCCTCTCCTCATTTTTTTTGAATTCTTGTTTCTTCATTCTTTTCTGGTTGGATGTTTTGTTCTTCCTTCTGGTCCACTCCCTTGATTTGAGTCCCAGTTTCCTTTCCATCACTATTGGTTTCCTGTGCATTTATTTCATTTCAATCAGTTTAGCCTTCATATGTTCCTCTAATTTGTGACTATAATCTACCAGTTCTGTGAGCATCCTGATCACCAGTATTTTGAACTGTGCTTCTGAGAGGTTCACTATTTCTTTTTTGCTTAGAGTTATCGGCTCTGGAACTTTGAATTCTTCTTGAGCCATATTTTGGACTGTTAGTGCCTGCATACAAATGAGGAGCAGAGACCTAGGTGTTCAGACCAGGGCAGGGTAACTCAGTTGCTGGGTATGATGCTGTATGTGGGGGCGGGGTCAAAGGAAAGCAATGGCAGTCCCCTCTGCCACCTCCCGCCTCCGGGGCCCCGAGGTCTGTCCCACTGCTCTGGAATGTGTGACTGCGGTGAGCCTGCCGCCTTGTGCACTCACTGGGTTTGCTGCTGGGGCCTGCGGGGTCTGTCTCACTGCTCACTCCTCTGCTGGTTTATCTGAGCGCGAATGTGTGACTTCGGTTAGCCTGCTCCTCGCCTCACTGGGTCCACGCTGCTACCCTGGCTGCCTGTGCACCTGGGTCAGGAGATCTTTTCTGCCCGACCCTGCTCTGCTGCTGGCTCCACCCCTCTTACCAGTCCTGGTTGAATGGTTCGTTGTTGTTGGACTTCGTATAGTTCAATTTTCTGTTCTTTGGCTGCGTCTTTGTTTACTAAACCTTTGTTGTATTCAAACTTGGTTGTGGGAGAAGGCACAGTGTTTCCACCTACGCCTCCATAACATTAATGTCAATGAACAATTCCTGAATCTAATCACATAATAAAAATTATATGCAGAGGTTAACTTAAAGAAAGCCATCCTCTTCCACTTTTATTATTCATCTTCCACCATAAGAACCTAAAGCATGAATCTCTTAAATGGCCTAGGGTTCACCTCTTGTTTTATGTATTTGCTTGTTTGTTTATTTTTGCTTATGGTCATTTGGGTAGGCTACCTTTTGATTTATTATTGGAAAGCCCTTGGATACTTATTGGTGTGAAGCTTGATCCAGTTCCCTGATAGCTAGCAATAGGACCACCTTTTTTTGTGTTGGCTGTCTTCATTGGTCTATCTAGCTCTTTGCATGTGTCTTTTCCTGTATCTTTCCGTATATCTCTTATTCCATTTCTCTATCTCTACCTTTTCTTTTGCTTCCGTTAGGAAGCATTAACAAGCTAATGCTGAGACTTTTCACTGTCACAAGATAAGAAGAAGGGGTATCATCCATTAACCCAAAAGATAATAGGTTTCTGTGTTGATTTGAGGGATTTTATTGTTACACTTTTTCTATTTTTACTAACCACTCTACTGGTTCTGGTTTTGATAGATAGATAGTTATAGATAGAAGGCTTTTGGGTCTGAGAAGGAAATATTTTTGTTAGCTAGGTTTGTAAGACCACCAAGGTTATTAAATGCTAGAATAACTTGAAATGCTCAAAAGACGAAGCCATTGACTAGATTTATACACCTGGGGAAGCCTTCTTGGGTGGGACACAGTTGGTAGTTCTTGTCCCACACTGAGGTGAAGACATTCCTAAGTTTTTGCCTTCTCAGTGGGGCCATCTTTGTCAGGGAAACTGATGACAAAATCAGAGACAGAATGTTAGAAAGTATGGCTAACGTCATCCAATCTGCCATTTGATACATGAAAGACCATGGCCCAGAAAATATGCAAAAGTTTCAGGGCTCATCGGGGCTTCCAACCCAGGCCTCCATCTTGGACCTTCAGAGTCCAGGTTCACCTCAGCAGGTTTGGTATAAGCACAGATGTGTACTTTACTATCCTGATGGGAACATTTTGATAGTGATATTCCTCTATTTATATCTCGGGAAAATTGTGCTCTTTAGTGAGCTATGTGCATATATTAGGCTGTGTCTAAATGATATATTTCTCCAACCCAAAACTTGACAAATTCAGATGGTCTGTACCATATTTTTATATATTTAGAAACAGCTGGTTGATTGACTGAGTTTTTAATTTTTCACAGAAATATTTGATGTTGGGGAGATTGGGCCTTCAAAGTTCTCTGAGGGGAAAAAAGATTTATTTGAAAGTTTCTTTCTCCATAAATATTTTATGTTTCACTAAATGACTATGAGAGGAAACTATATGATTAATGAGACAACCCATCCCCCTTTCCCCACAGACCAACCAAAGGTTTGCTTTCCAGCCACGGCCACCCACTTCCACTTTGGGAATCTCCCCCCAAACCCTCTTCAGAACTCAGATGTCATCAAACCTTTCTATCACATCTTAAAATTGGTGTGCTGCTATCATAATTTTGAATAAAAAGCCTGAGCTCTGTCAAAATGCTTGTCGCCTGACTTGCAAAAAATGGGCCATTACTGATCTTTACGTCCTGTGCATAATAGACACTTGATAGGTACATTAGATCTATATTAAATTGATATTATATATTCATTAATTTTTAGTATACTAAAATATCAACATATAATTTGTGTTATATAGTAATATACAGTCATATAAATTAATGTATAATTAATAATGTAAACTGTACTAAGTTGAATTTGATGACATTTGTCAAGGCAAATACATATAGATAAGGAAAATGACTCAGAGCTACAAGAATGAAAAGGAGCTGATATTTATTGAATATGTAGTAGGTACTAGGTATAGTGCTAAATGCTTAATAAATGATTTCATTTAATCTTCCCCCAAATCCTAGGGGGTAGAACCTACTTTCTCCAGTTTACTGAGGGGTAAATTCAAGGTTCAGAGAAGTGAAGGATCTTCCTCAAGTTCACACACCTAGTACCTGAGGTAGCCTGAAAGTTAATGCAGGCCAGTGTAGTGCCAAAGCCCATACCTTTATCTTCTGTGCTCCCTTGATCCAGCTCTCTCCTAGGTCTCCAGTTGCAATTTCCACACTGCTCTATAAGTTGCACCATTAGGTTCACTTGCTGAGTCAAAAACCAGCCCTCAGTCTTGGTACACATAAACCCACATGACCGGCTGATGGTTGGAACAGGTAGAACAGGAATCCCTCTGACTGTTATGCCCCAGGTGTGGAACATATCAAATGGACCAGTTTTCCTCTCACACACTTGCCAGGGCTCAGCAGGTTAGAAATGATGCGATCATAACTTCTCAGAGTAACTGAAAAAACACTGAATCAGAAGGGGTCAGGAGACCCAATAAATCCAGAGAAGAAAAAGTAAACCTCCAAGTGTTTGACATTGAATACTTAGAAACTTAGAAATATTCTGAGATTAGCACTTTTTCTTTTTCGTAGGGATTCTTGGGGCCCCTTCCCCTCTCTCATCAGGCTATTTCTAAGACTGGTAGCTGAGCTTATGAGTCCCTTCCTTTCTGATATTTCTGATATTGTCCCTTCCTTCTCTGGGGGCATGAGAAGAAAGAGGAAGAAGGAAGAAAGAATGCTGGGATTCGAGAGTCCTACAAGAGTCAGCCACAAGTATAACATGTGAGGGGGGATCCCTCACAAACACATAGGAAACACATAGGGTACACTACATAGGTCAGCAAGAAAGAGCACATCACACCTAGACAGGCCACCAAGGTCCTGTTTGTTACCTCTCACCCACAGAATCCCTTTGAACAAAATTCAAAACTCCACAAGAAAAAATGATGTAATAATATATCTGCTGTATATTAGTAGCATCTATTAATTAGAACTGCCAAACTTTTTCATTTCTTACTAGTTTTTGTAAAAGTTGTAAACTAATTCAATTAAACAAGCACTTACCTGGCACTTGCTATGTGGCCTCCTGCATGGTAAAAATACCAAAGTGAGGAGGACAAGTTATCTGCTGGGCAATTTAACTATGATTGTGCTCCTTTTGAGGTGGATCTCAGGTTAAGAATTCTGAATCATCTTAAACGGAAGGCCCCGATCAAAGGAGAGGAGTTCACATGTGAGAAAAAAAGGTCCAGGCTTCAACAATGTGGGTCCAAATGACTTTATGGGACCTAAACTGAGTTACTTAACTCCTCTGACCTTCTATTTTTTTCATTTATTTTTGTACGTACAGCTGAGGATTCAATGAGATCATGAGTGGAAAACACTTAGTAGCACAGTCTCTGACTCTTAGAATGTGGTTTTGCTATTTTAAGAGCCAAAGGGGTAGGGCTTTCATATACTAAGTTCCACTGGAGTCAAACTGAGCAAGGCTTTTAATACATATGTATTAAAAGCTAGATTCAGCTTATTTTAAAAAGCATTATCAAAATTTGATTAAAGGTTAATGACTAGAATTATTGAAAACAAACATTTTAGGCCTTTGCTGTGTTAATGCAAAAAGATTCCCCTCTCTTCAGTGGCATAATTTGGGAAGCGCTGACTCAAAGTGTTTAGATCAGTGAGAGGGAGGGTGATGGCAGAGAGAAAAGAGGGAGTTCTCTTAGCCAAGATTTGCAGGTGTTAAATATAAACTCCAGATCAGTTACTGTGACTCTCCTGAGATTGGAGAAGGAAGTGTGTGGATGGATGGGTGGGTAAGGAGTAGCAAAACCAGGCTGGAAACCATGTACTCCATCTGATGAATCAACAAATATTCCTTTCATGTTTCCTCCTTTCCCATGGGGGTGGGATTTACATAAGCATTTTCTTGAGTCCATTCCTTGAAAGACATTTCACTTGTTCTGCCCATAATCAAGGCCAGTACTTTCCAAGATGCAGAAATCCTTGATCAACAACAACAAAGCATGTACTCATGATGTTCGAAAGCCTTCCAAATCACTGTGTAGTGATGAATGAGGAGATGGCAAACTTGCCTGCCATCCTGGCATCTCGGCTGTACTTTTATCCAGGCACGTTTGTAGCTACCTATGTGACACTTCACACATGGCCTACCCAAACCCACATGAGCTTCTTGATTTTTTTTGCACAAAAGAAAGAAATCCATTAGACCTTCCTAATAAACCTTCACCCTTTGAAAAGTGTTTAATGTTTGCTCATAAGAGCCTGTAAAAATATGCCCATTTCACACATATAGCAAGGCTGCCCACAGAAAGATGAAGGGGTGTGTGTGTCGAATGAAAGGTGTCCTTTTCAAGGGCAGCACCAGTACTGAAGGCATATTATATCTGAAATGGATGCACTTTCATTGGATAATGAATAATAGCGCTTCCTTGTTGTCAGCCACCACTCTCCACTTTTATGAAAAGTGAGCCCTGTACAGCATTTACAATCCTTCAAAATACAAACTTTAAATGATTTAAATACTTAACTGCTTAAATACTTAATTTAAATACTTAAATACTTAACTAATTGTCGTTCAGAATGAAAGGTTGTACTTGTTAAGTGTTCTTTTTAACACTGTTTTTAGTATCTCTATTTAAAGCCCCAAAATGCTTTTGCTTGTGAACACAGAGCTACAATGTATACGAGGTATTGGCTTGGTGGTTGTGGGATAGGCCCGTGTGCTCTAAGTAGTTTGCATCCTCTGCAGAGTATGCAAACTGGGAAAGGCCTTGGTGGGTCAGTCACTGCAGCCCACATTTCCCATTTACTGGGCACCCATTATGTCAGGGGTGTCAAACTCATTTTCACCAGGGGCCACATCAGCCAGGTGGTTGCCTTCAAAGAGTCGGATGTAATTTCAACTCCTTAACAGTTAAGGAGTAGTGACATTTATATAGTCCTCAAATTATTTTGGCCCTTTGAAAGCAACCACAAGGCTGATACGGCTCCCCGTGAAAATTAGTTTGACACCCCTGCATTATGTGGTGGCGTGCTTCAAGGCTCAGTAGGAGGTACAATTTGAGAAACTTGAAGTTTCATTGCCAAGACAGGATGGAACTATTCCACTTGGTTGTCTTAGCTAATCTAGTTTTGTGACACCAAGAAATTTCATATCTAAAATGAACCCATACTGCCCTGGCTGGGTAGCTCAATTGGCCTAAGCATCACCCACTCCACACACCAAAAGTTTGCAAGTTTGATTGCCTGTCAGAGCACATACCTAAACTGCAGGTTTGATTCATGGAAGGGTTTTGTAGAGGAGGCAAACGATAGATGTTTCTCTCTCATTTTGAGGTTTCTCTCTCTTTATCTCTCTCTCTCTCCTTTTCTCCCTTCCTCTCTTTCTAAAATCAATAAAACATATTCTCAGGTGAGGATTAAAAATAAAAATAAAATAATACATACATTAAATACATACATTAAAAATAAAATAATATATACATCCATAAAATGGCCCCACACTGGTGACTCCAGCCTATGCTTTGTCTCCAGGGATGAAAGTTTTCAGAAATTCTTTCATTCTTATGTGACTCTTCCTGTTGCCTTATGTATGCAGATCTGCCCTGAGCTGAAAGAAGGAAAAACAGCTGAGTTTATTCTGTCATCCAAGGTAGTATCACAAAAAGTGGATGGATCAACAATGCTTTGAGAATATTCTATCCTTAGGTCAATGCACAGATATTTTTCAATAATATAGGTAAACATGGCTCACCTCCTCTCACAACTACATAAAATTGCAACTAAAATGTAGAATAATCATCATTCAGAACTGTCATAAATTGAGTTGAATGAAAGCGTGATGTTACAGAATTAAATAAATCACATCCATCCAGACTGGTAGGAGGGGTGGAGACAGGGAATGGGATGGTCCCACACTCACATGTGGTGGATAAAAATTCAGGAAGGAAATCTTGGGATCAAGGAGTACCAGCCCCACACTAGGTATCCCAGCCCAGGGTTCCAGTGTCAGGACAATAAGTCCCCATAACTTCTGGTTGGAAAAACCAATGGGGACTGAGTTGGTGGAAGAAACTTCTGGAGTCTCAAGCAGTCCCCCTCAAGAACCCACATGGATTTACTTAGAGTCACTCCCTCCACTACTGTAGTAGCAGTTTGAAAAGCACCAGTGGCATCCAGGCAGGAACTGAAGTGTGTGGTATCAAGGCAAGAGCTGGGGGACCATTTTCTCCCAGACAGAAAAATGAGCAAAGGCTATTGTCCCTTTTCTGAGCCCTCTCCCCACAGAGCCATAGAGCCTGTGGGCAGGTGCCATATCTGAGATTCCATTAACTTGCTTAGCACTGTTTTCTCTGCCCTGGAGATCCCCTGAAACTCTGTCTCACCCAACTCACTGGCTCACCCAAACTGTTAACCATGACTTTTCCACATGAATGGCTGGTCTGGCCTCATGCTTCACAACATCCTAAATCCTACAAAACAAGTAACAACTAGCCTTAGTGAGCCCCACCCTGTACCTCTTGCTGACAGGCCCCAGGCCTGACATTAGCAGAACCCAGCTTAAATTCACTCCTTGCCTTTACCTGGGAAGTTCTAAGCCCAGCACAAGTAGCAGCCACCTCAGATTGCTTTATAGCTCATACAGGGTGACCCCAGGCAGAACTCATGGCTGACCTTGGCCTGCACCACCCAGGAAACCACAGAGGCTGTGCATTCAATGGACAGCCTCCAGACCACCCTGCCCCCAAGCAGCTGATACTCCACAGATGGCAGAGGTTGATGGCCAGTGGTCACAGCCAGTCCTTGCAGCTGGCTGACCTGGTAAATCCCTCCTGTTGACTGACCAGCAACAATCAGACTCAACTACTCAGCTCACATGTATGGTGCACCTCAAGTACCTAGCTTGGGTGATAGGGGAGGCTGTACCACTGGACCTTACAGGACACTTACTACATTAGCCCAGGCTACCAAGACAGGGAGTCATAGCAGCTCTACCAAATAAATAGAAACATACACAGGGAGGCTGCCAAAATGAGACAAAGAAACATGGCCAAATGAAAGAACAGATGAAAAGTTCAGAAAAAGAACCAAACAAAATGGAAATAAGTAGTGTGTCAGATGCAGAGTTCAAAACACTGTTTATTTCTTATTCCCTCTGATAACCCTCTAGTGATCTAGAGGTGATCTCTATTTCTGTGAAACTGTTCCTATTTTAGTTGTTTGCTTAGTTCATTTTGTTTTTGTTTTTATTTTCTAAGGTTTGATTGCTGATAGTTGTGAGTTTGTTGTCATTTTACTGTTCATACTTTTATCTTCTTCTTTGCCTTATATAAGTTCCTTTAACATTTTATATAATAAGGGCTTGGTAACGATGATCTCCTTTAACTTGACCTTGTTTGGGAAGCACCTTATCTACCCTTCCATTCTAAATGAAAGCTTTGCTGAAGAGGATAATCTTGGATGTAGGTTCCTGCCTTTCATGACTTTGAATACAACTTTCTAGCCCCTTCTTGCCTGCAAGGTTTCTTTTGAGAAATCAGCTGATAGTCTTATGGGAACTCTTTTGTAACTATCTCCTTTACTCTTGCTGCTTTTAAGATTCTCTCCTTATCTTTAATCTTGGGTAATATAATTATGATGTGCCTTGGTGTGTGCTTCATTGGGTTCATTTTTTTTTTTTTTGGATTATCTGAGCTTCCTGACTTCTTGGAAGCTTATTTTCTTTGTGAGATTAGGTAAGTTCTCCTTCATTATGTTCTCAAATGGAGAAGCCAAAGCACTTGTATGTACAACCTATGGATATGAACTAAGGTAGGGGAATGATGGTGGGGGGGTATGGGGTAGAGGAGAATAAAGAGGAGAAAAATGGGACAACTGTAATAGCATAATTAATAAAATATATTTTAAAAAACACTGGTTATAAGGATGCTTAAGTAACTTAGAGAGGACCTCAGCTGCATAAAAAGATCTAGTCAGAAATAAAGAATACACTAATTAAAATAAAGAACAATTTATAGGGAAATAACAGTAAAGTGGATGAAGCGAAGAATCAAATCAATGATTTGGAACATAAGGAAATAAAAAGCAACCAATCAGAACAACTAGAAAAAAAAAGAATCCTCTCCACTGCCAAAAAAGAAAAATGAGGATAGTGTAAACAGCCTCAGGGACAACTGCAAGCATTCCAACATTCACATCATAAGGGGTGCGAGAATGAGAAGAAAAATAAAAATAAATTGGAAATCTATTTGAAAAAATAATGAAAGAAAAATTCCCTAATTTTGTGAAGGACATAGGCATGGAAGTCCAAAAAGCATAGACAGTCCCAAACCAGATGGACACAAAGAATCCACTCCCAGACACATCATAATTAAAATGCTAAAGGTTAAAGATAAAGAGAGAATCTTAAAAGCAGCAAGAGAAAAGCAGTTAGTTACCAACAGGGAAGTTCCCATAAAACTGCCACCTGATTTCTCAAAATAAATTTTTCAGGTTACAAGGGATTGGCAGGAAATATTCAAAGTCGTCAAAAACAGGGATCTGCAGCCAATATTGCTCTCCCCAGCAAGGCTATCACTTAGAATAAAAAGGGGAAATAAAGAGCTTCCCAGACGAGAAAAAACTAAAGGAGTTCATCATCAACAAACTATTATTATATGAAATGTTAAAGTACTTATTTAAGAAAAGGAAGATCAAAACTATGACTAATAAAATGGCAATAAATACATATCTATCAACAACTGAATCTAAAAAACAAACCAAGCAAAGAGGAACAGAGAGAGAATCGTGGATATGAAGAACATTTTTATGGTTGCCAAATGAGAGGGAGGTTTTAGGGAATGGGTGAAAAGGTTAGGGGAATAAGAAGCACAAATGGGTAGTTACAAAATAGCCATGGGGATATGAACCATAATATAGGAAATGCAGTAGCCAAAGAACTTATATGGACATGAACGATGGTGTGGGATTGCCTGAGGGTCTAGGGAGTGGGGGGTTGCTGGTTGGAAGAGGGCAAAGGGGAAAAAACTGGGACAACTGTAATAATAGCAAAATCAATAAAATAGAATTTTTTAAAAAGTGAAGAAAATAAAAGTTTAAATTTAAGAATCCCTTATGCTTAATGCTTATGCCGGCTTACCCCCTTTAGCTCTAAGTAAGGATGAAAAAAAAATCACATTTTATTATATAACAACAGGGATGTGTGTTCTATATTCTGTACATTTGTATCTGTGCTGCTGCCCTCCTATGCCTCAACCATACTTGTACTTCTCTGATGATCTAAGCATTTAATAAGTGCTATAATATGCCTTGAACTGCTCTGTTTTCAATGATCTCTAGCTTCCCTGTTTTAAATCAAACAACCTCCTTTTTATATTTATTACCCTATTTTTCCTTGAAATGCCTTTAGATTTTACCTATCTTTCCTACAAAGGAAGCCCCTCCACAACAAGAGAATAAGGAACTCTGTGGCACTCCCCCCCCTTTTTTTAACACATCTGAGAATGGGGCTTGGTCTTTCTGCCACAATACAAGACTGTGTGGTCCTCTCCTATTAGCCCTTTTGAGTCAGAGAGGAGCTCCTTGTTATACCATGATCCCAAACCCTCATGAGGTTTTATAAGGATAGAGTATTTTGCCCAATTCGGCCAACATATGTGTGCCCTTTAATTGCTCCCATTAGTCACCTGTTGGATATGTTGAAGTGAGTAGTGTGTTCTGAATATAGGTTTCCAATATTCTACACGAGTTGATTTTAGGCTCACAGAGAAGCTTTTATTCCGTGGATGCACAGTCATTAGTGGGATGCTTAAAGAGCAGTAGAGTGGGTCCCTGGGATGTCAAGATGAGATCTCCTTAGAGAATCAGAACAGGGTAGAGAAAGGGACTCCTCTACTTGCCAGGTAAACTGCAGTGTTTACGGTTCTGCATACGGTTCCAAGGTTCAGAAGCATTGAATTCGGTAAGGTGGGATGCAGTCACTCTCTACTGTTGTTTTTTCCATCCTCTGATATTACCCTGAATTTGTTCCCTGTGGATTTATTTTGACATCATCTTCAAAGGAATGTGTTCGGATTTTCACCACTTTTCCAAACTAATTTTGAGTTTAATTGTACCATCCTTTGTATTCACACTCTTTCCTGTCATCCCTTTCCCAATGTTCTCCCTACCAATTATACTAGATTGGTGTCATCTCTATCTTCAAGAACATGATATGTAGTCTAACCAGTACTTACGGGTAAAGGCAATTCTACATCATTGCAGCAATTTGAAATGGACCACTGAGGAGTCCACTAGGGAAGCAAGGGTTGCAGAAAATGTGCTTTTGAATGCTTTCCCCACTCCCTGCCCTTAGTCTAGTTTTGTCCATAAACTGCTGGCAAGCTTATCAGTTTTGAGAAAGGATCTCTGTAGGAACAGAGCTCACTATATTCCCAAGTATATTCTGATTTCCTACTAGTGAAGGGGCAATCATCCCAACAACCCTCCCCAACAGTCAGGACTCTAATGATATTCTTTCTTAAGTGTTTGTGACTTGACCAGACAACATGCTGATTTTTGGACATCAAACATGATTGGTATGGGATGTTCCTGAAAATGTGTCCCCTATCCCATATAGAAAGTAGAGAATTGCATTCGTTAGTCTTCCAGATGCTAAAGGAAGTGAACTGGGCTGAGACTGTGGAGCTGGACAGAATCCAGAGCGGCTGTGTAATTTTCCTGGCTCTCTGGTGCCCGATCTTTTGCAAGTGATAGCACAGTGCACAAAGCTTCCACTGAAGGAAGATCATTTGTTCCAGCCCTGCCTGATGACAGACTAATGTGCCTTCATGCCCAATTTTAAGGAAAAAAATCAAACCCTTCAGTGTTCAGCTTCTATGGCCTAAAGCTTATCCAGGGCCTTAAACTGCTGCAAAAAGCCCCAAGGCTGAGGCTGTGACAAGCCTGGGGCAGGGAGGCTGCATGGCTGGTGGATTACACACGGGGGATTTGCTCCTCTAATGGCCCTGTACTTGGGGTGGGCCTTATTGACCACAGGTCAAAAAATGTAAGCTCTTTTTCTACAGTACTGCCTACAGTAAGGGCAATCCATGTAAGGGTAATCTGTAATTCTCTACAAGAAAGACCTGCTTTCCACAAAGCCAAACTGGCCATGCCCTCCTCTCTGTGAGGGCCTTACATGGAAAAGAGATGTGGAAATAATGTTCCCCCTAGGAATTACCTAGGTACAGACTTCCATGTGGATGGTTATTATCTTCTGATAGTAAATATGCTTGCTTACTATTACCTGTCATTTTCACCTGTCAATTCTTGTCACTTTTGTAAAGTTTTTACCTTATTCTGTGATGTTTCTTCTTGGCTCTTTCCTAGGGCAAGATAGTTAAATTACAATTTATAAAGAGGAGAAAAGAAGCACATGAGAAGGTATGTGCAACTCTCAGATTATGTAGAATGGAAATTTGTTTCTGAGCTCAGATTTTGAGTGTTTTAGTCATACAATGTCAGATGAAGATGGTGAAATTCACTGGATTTCTCAGACCATCTTTGTGTGGGATCTTAAAGTAAGAACAAATGTCATTTTCATTCCAATATTCACTCTGTGGAGAGAATAGGCAAGGCCAAAGAAGGAAAAGAGTAAATAAAAACATCCAGGTCTTCTTTCCAACCAGAAAGTTTGCACTTATCAATATCTGAAATTTATAAACTCCGATAAGACTTAAAAATATGTGAACAAACAGCTTTTCCCTTTGAATCACTGTAAATTTCTTAGAAACCCATTTTCTAACGTCATATTTTTATCTGCTGTCATCATCTCCTAGTGAGCCAATAACTTTACCAATTAGACAATAAGCAAGATATCAACTTGCTCATTATTTTCCTTATAAGTGTGGACTTTATTTCTTCTTCTCCCATTTCTGGATATGTTTATTCATTTTAGGAAGAGAGGAATGGAGAGAGAGAGAGATGGATGTGTGAGAGAAACACTGATTTGTTGCCTCCCATATCCACTCTAACTGGGGATCAAGCCTGCAACCTAGGTATGTTCCTTGACTGGGGATCAAACCTGCAACCTTTTGATATGTGTAACAATGCTCCAACCAACTGAACCACCTGACCAGGGCCTTCTCCCATTTTCAAAGCAGATAGAAAAGAAGAGCAACCTTGAGATGTTGTGAAATGGCAGAAACAATGATAATGGAATGACAGATGTCCCAGGAATGGGACACCTTAGGACTGTACATGACAGAGATGCACACTAGGAACCATGCAGAATCTCCCATTTGAACCCTCTCAAACAATCACCACAGTTTAAAACTTAAATCAAAATTATTTTACTGAATTCAGGCAAATTTATTTGTTTTTATAGACACACCTAATGCTATGTCAGAAGAAATTCAAAGCAGCCAGTTGAAGAGCCATTTTGAAAAAATATGTATTATATTATACAATATTATATTTTCTACAGATTGCATTCTGATATATATGTGTCACCTAATACACACATATGTTGTGTGTATGTGTGTGTGTGTGTGTGTAGAGAGAGAGAGAGAGTCAAAGACAGAGACAAAAAGCCACATTGAATTTTTGTGTAGCAATTGTGTATGAAAAAGGGTCAGATATAAATAAGATTTTAAGTGAAATAAACTGAATGTGCAATAAACTAGATGTGAAATAAAAAGGTTATATATGAAATAAATTAGCTGTCCTTTATCCTTGAAGAGTCTAAAGGCTATAAGAAAGAATATGTTTAGCCTATTAATGTAATAAGTTGTTTCTGATGCATTGTTTTTGCCTAATTGACTTTTCAGAGCATTTAAATTATGAACTGAGTCTAATTTCACAACCTCTGCTCAAAGTAAAGGGCAGCCTAGTATTGGCTGCCCTAGTAGTGGAACAGTACAAAACCCATTTCTGCACAGAAAAGATAAACTCTGTCCCAAGCCCTTGGCCAAAAGAAGAGGCAGGTGCCGTGTCCATAGTCATTGCTCTAGAGCACAGTGATTGCCACAAAGTTTGCAGAGGACTAGCCAAACATACTCTGATCTTTGGGAGAAAAGAGGAAAGCAGAGTGGTGAGGTTTCCTTTCTTTTCTGGGCTGTGGCACTATTACCCAGTACAGAGAGGCCAGCAGATTAGAATGGATTTGATACTTCCTGAAGGGACGAGAGTTGACTTGAATACTTTCAGAGAAGAAACCAATGGCATCAGCAACAAATACAAATATGGCAGCATATCTCAGTGGGAAGTTTGGCCAGGGACAGAACATGCCTAGGACCACGCAGGCACTGTGAAGGTGCTGGAGACCCCGTGGCTATTAACTCCTAGAACAACGGGTTTTTCTTGGGTGTTTGTGGTCTCCGTTCAGCTAGTCCCACTGAGTTCATTGTTGTGCAGGCTGTACTTCATCGAAGCACAGGACCTGGAAGTGGAGCCAAGGGAAGACTTCCTCTTGAATGCTGGGGTGGGCATTACTATGGACTAGGAAGGATGGAAGAAAGAATCTGGCAGGGGGAAGCTTTGCCATCCTGGCTGCGGAATGAACAGGTGGCCCCAAATCTGTCTATGTGGTGTGAAGAGGCTGAATCTGAAAATATAATGTCCTGAAACTTAAATCCCAACCACATAAAGGAGGGGGAATTGCTCTAAGGTAGCAGTCTCACAGTTTTCCACCAAAATGTCACTGTCAGAAGGAACTGCTTGTGCTTGGATGAGAAGAAGAAGAAGGTATTGGTCCAAAACAACCATGTCCAGGCACAAAATTCAATGAAGTCTTGGTTTTGGTTTTTAAATTATATGGTAATTTTGTATGCTACTATATAATAGATACACATTGGTTTTAACATATATGCATAGTTTGAAATTATTAGTTAAATTCCTTAACTTGTCCCCCAGAGAATCATGTAGTAAACTGTTACTTCAGGAGAATACATTGCACTCTTCCTGTGACGTATTTTCTGTGACCTGGGCGCATCACCTGCACCCCTCAGTAGGTATGGATTTAACAAGAGCGGCCATGTAACAAGATTTCTGCTATGAAAACAAAGCACAGAGGCCACAATGAGAGGAGGAGGTTCCACAGAGAAAAGAAGGACCCATTGCCCTCCCCAGGGGGCTCCTCCTTCATGATTGCTGCCCCATTCTGCTTGTGGAAGGACTAAGCAACCTTTTCATGTTCCTGCCAAATGTGGGAAAATCTTGCTTCTGGGTATTTCTGGGTATTTCTCTTGTCCTAGCCAAGATAGGTAATTTTTTTTTCCCGAAAAGACTTGAAAAAAATAAGGAGAAAATAAATAGCAAATTAAGTACAAGAAACAAAAAATCACCTTTCTTGCCTTTTTTAGTTGCTCTCACTTGAGGTACAAAATTTTACCCCATGCAATCTGGTCTTCTGGATACCCAGAGGTGGGAGCACTGTGGTCAGCGTCCCAATGTGAATTAAGACACATATGGTATAATCACCCACACACACGAATCTAGGGACACAGTGTAGTGCATCTTGACGTTAGCATGCAAGTCTATCTTTGCAGGGTAGAGAGGTTTTCTTTCTTTTCTGGGCTCTGACATCTATTGCTTGGTATGCAGAGGTCAACAGATCAGAACAAATTTGATGGCACGGCCTAAGAAACAAGAGTGGACTTACATGAACACTGACAGGGGCAAAGCCAATGGCACCAGCAATAAGTACAAATGCAGCACCAGCACCTAGAACCCTTCCTCAGTACTGGGATCTGAGTGGTCTATGTTTCATTGGAAGATGGCAAGGATGGGGTTACTGGCAGATTGAATACTCCCAACCCCTAGATGAGATGCCAACTCCTACACACAAGACCTGCTTCAGTCCTGTATTCTATCAAGAATAAAATAATACTAGATTCATACAGGGAACACAACACTTACATATGAATCCTAACTGTGGAATAGTAAGAGGACAGCCTTATCACAAAGGCATAGCATGGAGCAAAAGCACCAAGCATCCATTGAGAATGTGGAGGAGGTTGAAAATAGTTTATTTCATTATGGTCTATCATATGATATATGCAGGTAGACAATATTTATAGAAAAATATCGATGACATATCTTAGGCTTCCTTATATATCACTGTTAAGGACTTGGCAGAGAGGAAAAAGAATCCACCTTAGTTGGAAATAATTCATCCTCATTTCCAGGCCAAATCCTACAACTGAATTCAGTCTCTGAAATTTGGGTAAAATGCATAATTTTGTTTCCACTCTGACCTTTGGAATCTGGCTGATGAAAGCTGGATCTGCAAGTGCAGCTAGTCTGTCCCTGCAGTAAACGGACCTACTAGAACCCAGACAGTTCAGCCAGGCAAACCAGCTACTAATCAGCTGCTATCTGGTTAATCTTTACTGCTTGGAAGCTGCCAGATTATTTATTTATTTATTTATTTATTTATTTATCTTTAGAGGGGAAGGAGAGGGAGAGAAACATCAATGTATGGTTGCCTTTCGTGCATCCCCTGCTGGGAGTTGGCCTGCAGGGAAGTTGCCAGATTTTTCAGCTGCCTGCATCCAGGTGTATGAAGGAGTCTCTTCCTTTCATCCTTGTCCTGTCCCACAAGGGTGGGAAGGACAGTTTTCTATGGGAAGAATCACTGTACAACTTAGGAAAGATTTGGTGACAACTGAGCTTGAGGCTGAAGAATCCCAGCCAAGCCATGTGCAGCGTATACAACACAGGCCTGACTCTGACACAGCTGGATTCCACCTCCCTCTCTGCACTCTAACTGGACTGAAACCATTTAAATAAGAATGGCATTAGTATTATCACACTGTGTCATCAGTGGAGATCCTCATTACAGACTATGAAAAGAAGACACAAGAATTAAGCATGAGCCTGTCTTGTGGTCTCTGGGTTTTCAGGAAGGACATTTTGCAGGGTAACTGCCTGTTAAGGATACACTTTGGCTGTCTCCCATGGCAGGGTCAGTTGGAGATAGAGCTAACCACTCAATAAACAGAGAAAAGAGAGATGCTTATACTTAATAAGCCATTGCAAATGGAAAGAGCAAGCTCCTACCCAACGTCATTCTTTCTAGAAGCAAATGGCTTGGATCCAAACACTATGAAGTCCTTTCAAAATGCTGAGAGGTCTCCTGGCCCCAGTGTCCCCAAAATGTAATCCTTCTGCATCTTCTTTCTTATGGAAGTAGCTTTACCAAGGGAAGAGGAAATGATTGTGTGTGCCCCTGTGCCACAGTAGTGCTTTTTTCTTTTGTCTTAAGTCACAGAGCTCCTGATGTGTAGTCTATCCTCTCTGGAGAGCAGATGCAGCAATTAAAAGGGGGAGGGTCAGTCAGTGCTGGAGCTGAGGTACTGGGAACTGCCTGCACAAAACCCCTCCCAAAGGGGGTTCCCAGCCCCCTTCCTCCAGACCCCTGAACCACAGAAGAGTGAAACACCACTGAATTTCAGCGGTTCAGCAAGTGGCAAAGTTGGCCACATGGCAGAAGGAAGATTGAGGTCTCTGCCAAGGCTTGCTGCTCTGGTTTCTCCCATTTCTGTCCTGTGCCAACCCTCCTGTCAGATGAAAGCAACAGTGTAGTTCAGTGGGCCAAGGAATATTTCAGGCATGGAGCCTTGGCCATGACCCTGTCACCACAGTCCTTTCCATTTATTATCTTGTGCCCACTCTGGATATTTTCACTTAAAATGTGGGAAAAAAGAAAACTAACCTTTTTCCCAGGCTGGAATATAAAAAAGAAGAGAAGATATTGGAGTACTTGCTAAATACAGTACACATAGGGCCAAATAAGGCTGACCTAAGGTTATCAGCAAATAAGGTCATGTAAAGTGGAGTGACATGGTGAGATAGCTCCCAAACAGGGGACTCCGGGGGGTAGAGTGGCAGCCTTCCCACTTATACACTTGCTATTTCTCAGCCCCTTTCTAGAAAAAATAACTTTAAAAGTTTACACCATTGTACATGGCCCGTGTCTGGGATAGTAGCTTACCTTTCAATTGGAATAAATCAAACAATCCAGGAAATCAAACAAATTTTTCTCTCCCCTCTACTTAAGAGAGGTTGACTCTCTGGTCTCTCTCTAGAAATAAAGAAAGGAATAGGGCTCACTAATAGGACAGCTCCTCTGTTTTCCCACTTTCAATTAGAAAGAGAGGCCAAAATACAATCATCAAATAGTGTTAGCTCTGCATGCCCCTCTGCCTTGGCCATTTCTCTTTCTTCCTTTTTTATAGAACTGAATTCAAAAATTAAAGATTAGAAAGTTGAAGTAATTGTCAGGGTATTTTCACTGTGCTAAAACCTGTGTCTAATTTGCCTTAGTAGTATTATTTCATTATGATTGTATATTTACACTGAAAAAAAAACATTTCAAAACCACAATTGGTTATCACTTTATATCCATTAGGCTATTATTTAAAAAGAAACAAAATGGAAAATAACAAGTGTTGGTGAAAATGTGAAGAACCCTTGTGCACTGCTGGTGGGAATGTAAAATGGTGCAGCCACTGTGGAAAATGGTATGGAAGTTCCTCAAAAAATGAAATTCAGATTTTTCATATGACCCAGCAATCCTACTTCTGTGCATATTCACAAAAGAATTAAAAATAGAACTTCAAAAAGATATGTGTATATCACTTTCATAGCAGCATCATTAACAGTATCCATCAATGAATGAATGAATAAATAAAATGTGGTATATACATGCAATGGAATATTATTAGGTCTTGAAAAGGAAGGAGATTCTGACACATGCAATAACATGGATGAACTTAACAGGCTGGCAAAGTGAAATGAGTCAGACACAAAATGGTAAATAGCGCAGGATTCCAGTTATATGAGGTACCAAAAATAGACAAACTTATAGAGAAAGAAAGTAGAATGGTTGTTGCCAAGAGCTGTCGAGGTGGGAATGGGGAGTTGGTGTTTAATGGGCACAGAGTTTCAGTTTTGGGAAACAAAAATGTTCTGTGGATGGATGGTGGTGATAGCTGTACAACGTTGGGAATGTACATAATGCCACTTAACTGTACACTTAAAAATGGTTAAGATGATAAGTTTTATGGTTTTTTACAACAATAAATTAATGTGTATACCTGCTTTCATGTAGACCTCAGAACATACTTGAGGAACAGGTATTCTCATTTCCACTCGGCAAACCCAGGAAGGCTCTCAGTCCTTGAACAACTCTTGGCCTGGACTGGTGGGATCCACTGCTTTCCCCTGGAATCTAGACTTCAAGACTAGGCACCTCTGGTGGCATCACGAGGGCCAACACTGGGTGTCTAGGGGGCTGCCCACCAGCTTTTTCTGCCTTTGGCCCTTGTCTGGAGGCGTGGAGATAGGTCACCCACTTGTTAACCAGCAAGACAGCAGGCGTTGGGATCCGAGGAGAGAGTGGTTTAGGCATGACTGGCACATGTCCTCCCTTTTCATCTTTGTTTCCCGGTTGGTCAAGACGCCAGACCTTCTGCTAACTTCCCAGCATCTGCAGAAATGACCTAAGCTGACAGGAGTGATATTTGGGATTCAATCTTCCATGACTACTGGCCCTCACAGTGGCCTAAAACCTTTAGGAAAGTCCTAGGTCTCATCAAACTCCAATCTACTTTCTGGGTAGGTTGGTCCCTTTCTTCCATCCAGAGGCCCCTCCAAGGTTACCATTTTTCAGGCTTCTCCAAATGGCAACTCCCAATTTCCAGGACAGCTCCTCAGAACCCAATCCCTCCCTCCCAGGAGACACGGAGGCTTCTGAAGCCACTGCAGGACTGAATCTTCCAGTTGAGCCCATTATCTTCTGTACGGATTTTTGCCTGCAGACCTCTTCATTAGGTAACTGTTCCTTTTGGAAAACAAGTGGACTCACCCGGTGCTCTTTGGGCCTTTCCATCACAGGCTAAGAGGAACAAGAGAGAGCTTGGACAACACCAGGTCCCTATTAAGGCAGGTGCAAGACAGGGCGGTCCTCCTCTTTGGGGGCCTGGAGGAACGCGGAAGGGAGGAGAGCTCAAGGGCGAAGGTGTCAGTCCCTGGCGGGCAAGTGGGCGCCGCTCCTGGCCCTTGGGAAGGCGCACTTCGGGGAACTCGGGAGTGTCCCAGAGTGTGCGTTCTGTGTTGGGGGTTTGTGACTAGCGGGGGGTGGGGGGGGGAGGAGAGTGGAGGAGAGGTCCCTCCACGGCGCCCCCGCCGGTCCTAACCTCCACCCTGCAACAACTTTTTGCTGCTCCCGTTAGATGGCGCCCAAGACTTTCTAACCATTGGTGAAAGTGCTCATGGCCTGGAACAAAAAGAACCGCGAGTGTGAGTGTGTGTGACTGTGAGGGTGCGGCGTCGCGCTGAAACCACGCGCGGCCGCCGCACTGGTCGGCAGGCCCTGGTGAGGACGCGCTCCCCGGCAGGCCTCCGCACGGCCGGCCAGCCCAGAACTTTCATCTTTGCCCTCCCTCATCCCACTCCTGCTAGCCGGAATCCCTGGCCGCACTCCTCCGGGAGCAGCCGGGCGCCGGCGCGGCCTGGGGAAGCGGACTCCGGCTGCCCGGGACAGCGGGGCCTCTGGGCTCGGGCTCGGGAAGGAACTGCTCTGGGACGCACTGAGGAGAGAACTAGGGCAGAGACAGGAGGCTTGATAACGTGCACACTGCAGTCCCCTTTTCCGCCCCGACTTACTGCCTCAAACAGGGCTCACTTTTTAAGAGCAGGGGCCAGGTGCGGGTGTGATTGTTGCTTTCACTGTTCAAATGAAACTGTTGTTCAGGGTAAGGCTTGCTAAACTTAAGTGCGTGCGTAGCTTTAAACAACACGGACCAACTTTCTTGCTATCCCCAGTGCTAGTGGAACATCAAACAGACTTTTTTTTCCCACACACACGGGGACCTTAAGGCCTTTGATACGGCTAGTTTGAAAACAGCTATTTAGGGCTGGAGGAGTGAGCAGATTCGACAGCTAGTGTGAAAATAACTGCTTAGGAATCAGGGAGCGAGCTTTCTCTCCTTTACCGAGTTCATCACTCCTTCCATACCCTCCACGAAAGTGATCCGGTCCCCGAGTCCTCTCCTTAATGTCAGTCCGAGCCCGCGCTGCACGGGAGGGGTTGCCTCTCCCTGGCCTCGGGATCAGGCAAGATCGGAGACCTTCCCTTTGTGCGTCCCCTTGGCTGTGAACTTTCCCGCGCGGTAGGTTCTCCTTTAAGAAAGTAGCGGTCTCTATGAATATTTAATTCATGAGTTCGGCCGGCCGGAGGGGAGCCCACCAGCTCGGTCCCCGCGCGCCCCGGAGCGCGCGGCAACCCTGGCTGGCTAGGGCGAGAACCGGGCCGGCTGGGTGGGAGTCGGGCCGGCAGGCCAGACTCCGGGTGAGCGACCCTGGCCGTCATTTCTAAAAGAAAACTGAGGTCAGGGTGGGCTAGAGGATTCGTCGCCCTTACTGCCCCCTCTCCCCGGTTTTCTGCGAGAAGCGGGCTTGGTTGCTGAGAACCCGACCCGGGCGCTCTTGGCTTGGACGTTATTGATAGAGGGAAGTTTCAAACGGTGCCTCGAAGGAGGCCTGTTTCCTGTCCGTGTGTGGAGTGGAAGGATCTTGCTGGGTGAGTCCAGAGCGCCGGGGGCCGGTAGGAAGAGCAGGGGTCAAGGAAAGGGGAGTGGAAAGCAGGAGCTCAGGGCACGCTTGCAGAGGAAGTTTCCCGGTAGGTTTTGAAAACAGGAGCCAGGGTTAAACGCAGATCCCGAATGCAGAAGAATGTGAGAGCACTGGGGGGCGAAGGGAGTGGGTGCCCTGTGAAGAGAGGTGGCGCAGTCCCAGGGTCCGAGCGGCAGCTGGTGGGAAGATCTGGCCCACCTCGTGGGGTTCCTCTTCAAAGACAGGAAACTCTCTCGCCGCCGCTGACCCTCTTCCTGCGAAGGAATAAAGTAAATTTGCTCAGATATTTGATTCCACTATCGGTTCAGTTATTACTGCTTTCACTTCGAGTTTCTTTTCTGCTTTCCTCGATTCTATAGTGTGTGTGTGTGTGTGTGTGTGTGTGTGTGTGTGTGTCTCCATCCTAGGTACTTTATGATCCCATTTAGATAGATTAAAACCTAGATCGGTAATATTTATTCTTAGATAGCTTACAAAAAGCATGAAAAAATGTGTGAGACACATCTGCAAATATAACAAAAATACTTTCCGCTTGAACTGTCTGCAAATGGCTTTCGTTTTCCGATTCTGAACCACCTGTACTCCCTGCCTCCCCACCCTACCAAACTAAATCGGGTCATGAATAAAGCAACAATCAGATCAAGCAATTAAATACTAATTATGACTATTAATGACTTTATTTCTAATGATTGGAGTTAAGGACTCCAAAATCGCTTAAGGTAATCAAGCTGTTTAAAATTCTGCTACCCCAGATTTTTCCAGCCCTCCATCCCAATAAAGGAGGTAAGAAGATAGGGATGATGTTTTCAAAGAGTCTTCCAGTAGGTATCCCACGGTAAATGTTGAATTTCTTTCTTTCAGTAAAGTTTATTGCTACTTCTGGTAAATGGTGAGTCTGCATTGCTGGAGTGTCAAGTATGCGAAGTGGAATTGATGATGGTCGTTGCAACATATTTGGTTTGGATGCAAAATTGGGCTGGGGAGGGTACATTCTCCCTCCAACTACTCTGGTTGTGCTGAAAACTGAAAGATTGTAAGGAAGTGTTTTAAATCTTCAGATGGGGTATGGATATCGGCATAGCTGGGAGGTGAGAAAGTGAGGGATGGTCAACCCCAAGAGCAAAGGAGAAAAAGGAACTTGGTCTTCATTTTAAAATTTCCTTTTGCTCGTGGGTTAAAATGTTTTTGGACATTGGCTGAATGACTACTTGAAAAGTGAGTGAGGATAGTTTATGTGTATAAAGGTTATTGTGGCTTGGTTTATTTATTACTGAAAATGGTTCACCATCCCACCCTTCATCTTTACTGACACCCCTCTTTCTCCCAAATGAAAATCCATGCTCAGTTATGGAAAAGGAGGAGGACACGTAGAGGGAGGAGGTAAATTGCTCTTGGTGTGCACAGCAAGAAAAGAGCAGAGGGCAGCTTGCAGGGACTCTGGTCAGCCACCATGACGACACGGGCAGCTAGGGAACTTGGCAGTTCTACTGGTGTAGGTCACCTCTGTTCATTGGCCCACAGTTCAGCCCTTCATGGTGCCTGTCAGGACACTGGGTGAGTTGGGGAAATGCATTTTAAGTGTGTCTTGTTTAGGACATCTCCCCAGCACCTTGGCTTCTGGGCGGAAGCCCACAGCAGCAACACACATCTGGTTCTCATGTATTTCCCAGGCTGGTATGCAAATGCCCGGGCTGCATGGCAGAAACCCGAGTTGGTGTGACAGGCAAATTTCTCTGCTGAGCAGTGTCAAAATTTGGATAGTTTCGGAGTGCTGGGTGGCCCCTACTCTTGGTGTGAAGCACATGACCTCCCTCCTCATTCTATTCTGTTAGAGTTAATTGCTCCACGGTGAGGGCATCTCACACATCAGAGAAGGAATCTTCCCTAGGTAATAGGATGGCACAAGTAACACCACAGGTGGAATAATTTTTGACACCTGTAGAGTGTCCTCACCTAAAAAACCCCACCTAAATAAAATGGACCTGGGGTTTTCTTTCATCAGTGGCTTCCTGGGTACAAGTCTCTTTTGCCTGGCCCAGCCTGTACACAGGCTGTTGACCCTATATTAGACTGTACACCCTGACCTTAAAGCTACTACAGCTTCTGTGAGTGGGCAGCCAACCCCAGAGTCAGGTCTTAATAGAATAGCTTCATATGTCAACAGCAAATTTGCTGCTGTCCTTAAGAACCCAGAGACACCCTGAGAACAAGTTCCCTGCAGACTCAGAACCCCATGAAAGAGGGAGCAGAAGCTGGCACACAGCTCCAGGAACTGCCAGCAGTTTGGACCCTGCCTGCTGCTAAGCCTGGCAGAGGGGAGAGAGGCAGGGCCTGGGGACAGGGGTAAGGAAATCAGTTGTTCCCCTTCCTTGGATCTGCTGTAGACTAGCTTGAGACAACAAATACCTGAGAAGAGGAGTAAGGGTGGAGGGTGGAGCTGGCCCTGTGGTCCTCCCTGGTGGTCCTCTGGCAGTTCTCAGGCTCTGAGTTAAATGACCAGAGCTCCCCACAGTGCCCTTCTGAACTGCAGGAGGTAGCCCAGAGCAGAATACCAGAGGCCTTCCGTCTCTCAGACCTGCCACCCTTCCCCCAGCCCTTACCTTACAGAGGCCCATATCAAGTTACTTCTGAGAGGGCTTGCTTTCTCAGGAAACCTGGTAGAGGGATATGGGGAGAGTTGGAGGCACATTTCCTGAATTCACAACTCCCTTGGAAATTGACATATAAAGAGGAGATCCCAAACTCTGCCAAGATAGGGGCTCCATGGTATCAAAAAACCTCTTTCCTCCCGGTGAATCCCTGAGACCCTTCCTTAAGTAGCCCTAACACTTTGTTCAAGATGTCAGGTAAGCTGGGAGAAGGAGTTTGGTGTGCTCCCTATCCAAGTAAGTACAAATGAATTTTGCTTCTTAAAAAGAACTGTTATGGATTTAAACTTTTCCCAGCCAAAATCCACCTCGTTTCCTCAGGGTCTCTTGTCAGCAGCCATAGCCCACCCCCATCTCCTTTTCCATTTGTCTTTGTGAGTTAAAGTTGCTGTGTTTAGGAGGGTTGTTTGTGTGAGCAAGCCTTCCTGTCTCCACTCTCACCCCATCTCCCTGGATGCAATTGCAGTTGGAAGCCACACACACACAAAAACTCTTTTAAAATTTTCTGCTATTCTTCCTGACTAGAAGAGTTGACAAGACATAGACATATTAAGATGCATAAAATACAGTGGACTGATCAGCCAAAATGCATCTCATTTGCACTTGTATGTAGCCAGGAGAAGGCGTTTGTGTCACCACCAGGGCCCCCAGCCTTCTCTGCCATGCTGGGCTGACTGGCTGGAATTTCTGAGAAGGCCTCACTACAGAGGCCATTTGCTGAGGTCCCGGTTATAGCCCCAGCCCAGGCCAGGCCAGCAGGGGTAGGAGGAGTTGGGGAGAAATCTGCAGGGCTTGAGTCAGCTTTGGCAGGCTGCTTTGAGCAGCTCAGGGGCTAGAAAGCCTGGCTGGTGGTCACAGAAACTCTGTGGGTCTGTCTTCTGGGCTGAACTAAAGAAAGGGGACACTGTGAGGTAGTCACTGACTACATTTATACCCACTTCTAATCCTTTCCCAAAGTTTTGTCCTTTTTACCCTGTTTGTCACTGGTGGAGGGATACCTCTGCCTGATGAGTTGCTCCATCTTCTAGTCCTGAATTCAGATCCCGAGCTTCTCCTCTCTGCAAACGTCTCCACTGAGCCCCACTTCTCAGTCCCCAAACTCCCAGACTGATGCCTCTCCCACCAACTCTGAGAGGCCCATGGAAGCTGAACCAGAGTCGTCAGGGAGCCCAGTGGGGCTGTGGGCAAAGTTAGGGATCATTATGATGTTTCCCCTCACTACCTACCTAATAATTACTCTCTTGCTTGGATCTCAATCTTCCTGTTCCCAGGGTCTGAGTGCCCAACTCCTATCCACCATCTGGAGGCTGGGGTTGCACTCAGATGCTGGGTTACTGCCCAGGGCATGCCAGGTAGAGGGTCCAGAGGAACTAGGGTCCTTGAATAGCCTAGGAGGCAGGGCAGAGGAAATGCCCTACTAGTTGCTCTGAGAGCTCCAGTGGCACATCCTAGGGGCATCTCTTCCACATGGTCCTTTGTGATTTCCCTGCAAAGGTCATGGTGACAGACTCTACCAGATCCCCACTTCTCCAGCAAACTTCCTCTTGCCCAGCAGGGAGGCTTGTGGCTGCTTCTGGGTCTGCATCTTTAGGCCAGATGGCAGCCTATGACTTTCCTGTTTCAACCTTGGGAGAGGTATGGGGCCCAGCAAGACTGCTGCCTCACCAGGTGGCTGCCTGGGAAACAGCCACTGATAAGGCCCTACAAACTCAAGTGCAACCACCCACTCATGCTCAAGGCAGCCTGCAGGAGCAGAGGGTCTGAGGCTGCAAGGCTGACCTGTGAGCCCTGAACCATTGACAGCCTGGGCACATATGCGGAGCCAGGGGGAGCAATCAATAGACTCTGTGTCCTGAGAGTGGCAGACACGCCTATAAGGTGTGGGGTTCTTTAAAGATCCTTGGTACTGCTTTTGCATGAATCCTTTGTTACAACTTTGTCAACCTGCACTCCTTCAGCAGCTCCTCCTCCCGGGCCTCTCCATCTCTCCTCATTTCCTCCCCACACCCCAAAGCAGGGAAGGTCTGAGTAGGGAATCTGCTCAAATCAACTGCCCTGCCCCAGATCCCCTCCTGCAAAATGCCTGTCCCTAGGTTATGATATCCCCTTCATGCTTGGGGCACACGAACATGGTTTACACTGCCTTTGGCTTTGGGGTTAGGTTCCCTTGGAAGAAAAAGCTTTCTGAATGTGATGTCAGGCTGCTGCTGCAGCAGACTCCTGCTGCTAGTGAGTAAGTAGCTCTCAGGCCACAGACACAGATGGGGGTGACTAGGGAGGGTAGGGGGTAGGGGTAAGGGGTAGGGGGTAACCTTCCCTCTCCACAGTAGGGGCTGGAGGATTATGACAGAAAGAGTAGGGGGAGAGTAACACAGCTCCAAACACAGTTGGTTCCTTTCTACTGGCTACAGGGCAACCAGCTTCCCCTGTTCCCAGGTGGACTGCTCCCCTCACCTCCCAAGTGCAGTCTGACTACCCTATTGCCAAAGTACAACCCTAGGCAAATGTTTAAAGGAAGATGCTCTGACACATGGGAGGTGTGAGTAATGGCTGTGTTCATACACATACACTTACCTGCATTATCATATTATAGTTGCACATCTCCCCAGTTTTTTTCTATTTAATTTGTCTTCATTTCTCCTTTCTCAGCCTTTCTGTTTGTACAAGCCATTTGGAGGAAAATCAAGTGTGAGCACCTCTGTGCAGAATCTCTGTAGGTTATGTAACACACACAGGGAGTCCTGAAGTTACCATTTTGTTCCAAATCAGTCAGCCAAGAGGGTTTCTGACTGCAGTGGGGTGAGGTGGGGATGTCAGGGTAATGCAAATGGAGGTGCAGGCCTCATTCCCAAAGGGGGAGAGCTTTTATTTTCCTCTTTGATGTCCCAGTTCAAGACCCAGGACAAAGGGGATAGGTAACTGATCAATCTTTGGGTCTCTCTCCCTCCACTTCTAACCACTCACTGGCAGGCCTTCTGCTTTGATAAACAGGGGAAAGCTTGTGGGATCAGGTATATATGGAAATAGTGCTGACCTCTGACAGCCCCTCCTTACCAAAAGGCAGAAAGCCCACTTGAGCTGCAGGCTTTTCAGAATCTTTTAGTGCCACCATTTCCATTTCCCAGATTTTGCTGGACTCAAGGCTACTTGCTTAGCATCCTTCTTGTTAAAAATATCCAGGACAACTATTAAATAACTCTCTTGGGAGAGTTAATGACATTTCTCTGGTTTGAAACATTTTCAAAACCCTGTTTGGAAGAAATCTTTGAAGAGTACAAAGCCTGATCAGTAGTAGGATTGCCTAAGCAAGTGTAAAAGATTTCTTTTCCAAAAATGTGAATTAAGTACAGTTTGTAGGTGTTGTTTTATTAACTGATGGGTTTTTCCTTACACAATCTCAAGATCAAGCTAGTAAGACATTTCTTTCCATTTTGGTAGTTTTTGGGTGATACTATACTTTCTGATTAAACCTTTTTATTTTTAAACTCTGCTGGAGGGTTTTCAACCTTGGAAATGTAAAGGAAAAAATAGACTGTCCCTTTAAGACACTTACAGGGTGGGTCAGAGCGGAATAAACTTGCCTGGCTCCCATTCACGTCTCAAAGAAGCCTCGTCTGAACTAGGGTTGAGTGACAGGGGCAGGTTTGGAACCTCTAGTGCTGGCACAAGGTGAGCTCTTTGAAATGAGTGTCTACCGTATTCCACTACGCAATGTTCCAGCCGACTAAACGGGCTGCCTTCTGCAGAGGGGCAGTCCTAGAGGACAGAACTAATGCATGATCTCCCAGGAAGCTTTTCATCAAAATATCCCTTGTCCTTTTGTTTTTGTATTAAAAAGATGTTTCTGCTGTCCTCTCAGTTCCTCCGCATTATTTTATAGCTACAACAAAGAAGTATGGACAACAGTTATCTTTTTTTTGTCATTTGTAAACTCATCTCATATTGCGAACTCACAAAGCTCCAGACATACCTCAGGTATGTCTTGCGCTTTTGATGTTTATTCCTGACTCAATGGTTTACCTAGAGATTCACAGCTGATTTTGCCTTTCCCTGGACAAATCTCTCCCTGATAAAATGCTACTCTCCTAACTTTCAGGGGAAGGGGATTGACTTAGAAAAAGCTTCCTGAATTAAAGAAGACGAGACTCAGGTTCTCCATGTAAGTGATACAAGCTTATACGGGTGATTGGGAAGCCAAGAGCTGGTATTTTACCCCCTTGGTATAACTCCTCTCAGAAAGGAGGGCGGCAGGAGCATTACTACAGACATTTCTAAAGCTGTGGCAACTAAGTGAGTTTTATAGATAAAATTGTGATGTCGTTCCAAACAGTTCAAGTTATTTAAATTTGAGTGTTTTTTTTCACATGCACACACAACATGCCAACCAAGGAAGGGCATATTACCAGCGCATTTCCACTGGCCAGCTCTCTTAATAAGAGCCACAACGAAAAAACCTTATTTTCAGAAGAATAAGAAAGGGGGAAAGCACCCCTCCATATCCTGTAAGTGGGTATTTTATACTGCTTGACATCCCCACAGATAGGAATTGACCAGACACCCTGCTCCTTTTTCTAAGAACTGGTGAACTAACCACTCTCCTTCTCCTCCCTTAAGACCTATCTATTTTTAAAAGCTAAAATTTCTCTTCCCAAAGGGAGGAAAAGAAAGGCATGGGTTCCATTACTGAATTAAGTACATGGAATGTGGCTCTTCTGGGGCAATTGTATTTGTAAATAAATGTCTTCCTGTTTATTATAAAAATGAACTCGGATGCCTCTGGAACACTTAACACAGCAACTATTTCAACCTATCGTTTGATTTCCAGTTTGTGTGTTTATCAGCACTCACTGGGAATTGTGTTCAGTGGAGTCACTTGGGGGAGGTGGTCCGCGTCCTCCGACGCCCCGGCTGACCTGGGGAGGGGTCTCCTCCCCAGTTCTCACATTTGCCAAAGTAAGAGCGGAGCG
This sequence comes from Sturnira hondurensis, assembly GCF_014824575.4. Classification (NCBI taxonomy): domain Eukaryota; kingdom Metazoa; phylum Chordata; class Mammalia; order Chiroptera; family Phyllostomidae; genus Sturnira; species Sturnira hondurensis. Next base: position 158,227 of record NW_028091237.1, read on the forward strand.
GGAAAGCTCCTTGGCAATATTATTGGAGTTGGTCTGGGGAGTTTCAGTTTTGTCCCTGAACCTTTCTAAAGGTGACCATGACCTCCTTTTGCAGCTTCAAAAATGAAGCCGGCATGACATCCTGTTGGGGCGTGAACTGGGCACCAACCCATCTCCTGCACTAGCCCTGCACTAGCCCACCGCAGGCTCGGCTACCCCTCGCAGGGCCGGGCTGCAGTCCCTGGGCAAGGGCCCGGTTGCGGGAGGTGACTGTGAAGCGGCGGGACTCTGGCCTCTGGCGGCCACCCCAGCGTTGGTGAAGTGCTAGAATTTCCCACTCGTGGGAAGCGGAGGTGCGCACGACCCAAGCTCCTCCAAGTCCCCCAGATCTCCATCCAGAGTGCCGGGCGCAGGGCCTGAGGCAGAAACTTCAGAAAGTACTGGCCGCCTCCAGTCCTGTCCCTGCTCCGCTGGCCAGGTACAGAGACCTCCACTCATTCCCAAACAATGTGACCCATCAGCATGCGAGTCCAGTCCTCACTGACCCCTGACCTCCCTCACCCCAGATGAACTACGGCAGAGGGCTGGATCCTTATTCTGTGCCAATGCATCCCCTGCCCTGGGCAGTGCCCTTGGGAAAAGACCCCAATGAACTCACTATGGCAGTCCCAGGCCCTGGTCTGTAGGCTGGGCCACAGACTTTGAAGATTCAGTGGGTCCAGCTCAGTCTTGACTTTTCCTCCAGGGCTCCAGGGTTGAAGCAGCAGCAAGGTGGGGCTCAGAGACAGCCGGCCCCTCTGAACTCCAGGGTCCGGGGAGGGGAGGCGGCAACCGAGTTCCTGGGAAGAGAAGGCGGGAACCCAGCACAGAAAACCGGACAATGTCGAGCAGTGGTCTGGCAGCATTTCTGCCTTTAGTGCCCACCTGTGTTCAGAAAGTAAGCACCAGAAGCTCTGGAACCCGAGCCCACCCAGCTCAGCTACGCCTCCAAACTTCCAAGAAAACTTTCACGGCTTCCTATTTGTTTTTTCCTCAGTTTTTTTAGAAAGTATTTTTCCAGCCACCGGCCTTGTGGATTGCGCTGCCAACTGCCCTTTAGTCTCTAGGGCTTTCAAGGCTGGAGTATTTACAGAATAATAATAATTCTTATTGTTATTAGGCTGGGGGAGTAGAGCAAAGTCAGGAAGATAGTGGACCGAGGGGGAGAGTAGAAATGTTGATGAAAAGAAACATTTCGACCTGTGTTTTAAAAAGTTTGGTTTGACAATTATCGGTAACCCCGATGGACAACTTCATTAAAAAAATTTACTACTGCTTCTGAAGAGCCGTTTTTACATCGCTTTTTAGGAAGATAGATGAACAAAATATCGCGTTTCAAGCTATTTTGATCTGTAATTAAATGGCAGGATCGGTTTGTATTCTCCTACGGCTTTTACAGAAGTTGCAGTGATCCAAAGTCGGGTTGCTGTGTCAGAGTGGCATTTTTATTAATGAGAATACAAAAAGCTTGCATATTCTTAGCCCTGCTAGAATTTAGTTGCTAAGCAACCGCTGTATGGTAATTCATCCGCGAAATTTAAATCTTTGAGAAAGGATCCTGCATTTTGCTGAATGGTCGCCACGAGGAAAACAACTTGTGGGACTGGCCAGCTGTTACGCCTGGGTAGGGATGTCACCCCACCGCGACTGCCACCATCCCACCTGGCTGCCCAGCTCTGCCGGTGCCCTAGGAAGACGGCCGCTGCCTTAGGTCCCCAGCACCACCCTCGTCCGCTCCTCTGTGATCGCCCATCTCCGCTTGAGGCAGGCCCTGCACCTGAGCAAGCCCTCTGCATGCATCCCTAGGGCTTCAGAGACTAGACCGTGACTTTCCACAGCTTCTCCCCTCACCTGCACCCACAGAAACGCATACACACGCACGCGCTCACACACACTGGTGCGCACATCGTGCCATCACGCGAAGTCCAGTTGCCCAGACCCCTCTGAGGTCACTTCCAGAGCGGACTCATAAAGAACTCAGCCCACAGCCCTCCCGAAGACCAGGCTGCAGCTCCGGCTGGCCGGCAGTGACATCATAGGCTCCTGCTCACCATGCCCGCGCCCACATTTTAGGGTACTGGAACAAACACGGATGTGAAATCAAGAATGAAAGAGGGTAATCTAATTAATAGGCCATGAGCCAGGCTAACAAAATCAAAGAATCCGATTACACAAGAACCCCTCTTGCTATCTCCGCTGCCCCCACCCCCTCCCTCTCTTCCAGCCTCTGCATGATTTCTTTTCCTAGACTGGAAGTTCAGGAGGCAAACCCAGAGCTCTCTTATTTCCTTACTGAAATCAAGATCAAGCCCACGGTGGAGCTTCGCAGCCAGGAGGTCACATGGGAGACCTTCAGGGAAGCAATTGAGATGGGCCAAGAGACCTTCAAAACTTGGAGATCTGAAGAGGTGGCCTCCACACTTTTTACACGTACCACTCTCAACAACAACCACCACCACGAGACTCACACCTGTGCTGATTGCTTGCTTGCGCTGTCAGTAACAGGCTGGGAGAAAGAGGCTCTTCATCCACAGTAATTTTAAAAAGACATCTAAAAAGAAATAACATAACACAACTCTTTTTTCTACGTTACCTTGTTTTTGGGTCACAGATAACCTCAAAGTCTTAACACTCTTCCGACACCAGTCCCCAGCATAGATGTCTGGTACAGCCAGGTATTCAGTTTTATCTCTGATACATGACATCTGTTCTAATCTGCCTAGCCAGCCACATGCATCTCATGAAAGAATTCTTTAATTTCTACTCTTCTGCCTTGAAAAAAAACAGGTCCACGTCCTAAATAATTAATTTCAAGTCTGCATCCAGTGCCAATACTTGTTGCATCTATTTTAGAATTTGATTAATTACCCTGGAACTTGGGCAAACTAAACTCCATGTGGAGAGAATGTTTCTTCTTTCAATTTAGTTCTGAAAGCTACATGTTATTGATGGATCTTACTCTATTTACATACAAATTGGTGCAAATATGCCCATCTCTTAAAATGCATTTTGTATAAATATATAAAAGTGTCATTTTTAATTTAGCTTGAGAGATTGATCATTTATTACAAAAATAAATGAATAAATACAATGATATATTGTTGCTTCCAACAGGATAAATACTTTACAAATATATAATTTAAAAACAAGTTTAATTGTTAAAATTATTTAAAATATTACACTTATTGATAAACTATCAATAGTATATACTGCATTTAATATTAGAACCGATTCTCTGAATGTTGAAAACCATTCATACAAAACATTATGAGTATGGTAATGAGCAACTATTGGAGGCTGTAGGGAAGCAGAGGGACTCTCTAAGATCAAAAGTGAACAGTTCTATTTGAAACAAAGAAGTAGTCCTTAACTCAGTACTTAAAAAAGGCAGAGCAATGACAGCAAAGCGACTATTTTAAATACACCTTGAATGATTTATTGCCCAGACTTTCAGGAGAAGATGGTTGGGGGAATGAGGTGACTGAGGCGTGGACAACACATCAGGAGCCGCAGGAGACTCCCAAGTACAAATGGGCCTGGTTTGGAATTAGCCAGATCGACAGAACAGAACTTCGTCACTTTCCTTTGGGTTGGAAGTGGAGGAGGGAGTGGGTTGAAATGGAGGAAACAAATGGGCACTTTACGAAGCACAAGACACTCGCTTTGCAAAGGAACACAATGACCAAATTCATTAAAGAGATCTGGTGATATATAACAACATTTTCATTATTTATGTTAGTAACAATATAAGCCTTAACACAAAACCTCTCAGTTCTATCTGCTCTTTTGTTTTTCAACCACAAATTTCATTTTGTAAATACATTCAAAGGGTTGATTTTCAAAATACAGAGTGCCAGCATTAGCTCACTTAAAAAAAAGATGTAAAATAATGAAATAAAATTGTCTTGCTTTCCCAGCCTCTCCAGTTAAAAGTTTCTGTTACCCCTAAATCAGGGTTTCTTCCAAAGTAATCAGTAAAGGTTGATTTTTAATAGAAAACAGTGCGAAATCTAATGGCAGTTCTTTTGTTGTCAGCCAAATAAAGTAAGCAAATAGCTCCTAAAATTTTAAATAGACCCACCATCTAATCAACCACTACTAATGCTGTGGGGAAAACAGGATTTCGTCTCATGCCTCAGTAGTATCCAACGTATAAAAACAACCACACCCAACCCTCAGCTTTCCAACAAGCCTTCTTTGCTTGCCCCTGTACACCCTCAAGGATGATGAAGTTTGCCTCAACTCCCAACTCCAGGTTGTAAATTTACTGGACAGAGATATTACAATAGCAAGAGAAATAAGAAAACAGGAAAGCTAAGGAAAGTAAATTGTGGTTTCTTGTTTTCATTTTTTCCTTTTTCTGTTTAATAAATATGGCCTTTTTCAGATTTCACAAATCAAAATGATTGTGATTTTTAGTACGATTTGGTGTTTAAAATAATGCAACCCAACACACGGCCATCTGGCTGGGCTTGATTTATCAAAGTGACAAAGGGTCTGCCTGGAAGAAATAACTGTTCCTTGTTGCTCTCACAGTTTTCCGGGTTTTTTAACTCCTGCACTGATATCTTAGGGAGAGGAAGTGAGGATGAGAGAAGGAAGGCAAAAGTGAGTGACAGCTAAATGAGGAAAATTATTCTATAAGAATCACAGCTTTATCGCCTCCAAATACTTTTTAAAAGTCCAATATGAAAGGACTTAGCTAAGCAGAACCTTTTCCATCTTTAGTACTCACAACCTGAGACATCGCACTTTCAGCCCCACCATTGTAAATATTGATACGTTAATGTGATAAATGTGACCACTCTACAGGATGTATCAAAGGAGTGATTCAGAAAGCCCCCCCCCTACCCCCAACCACCAGGGCCAGTAAGAAAGACATAGAAACACACTGGGGAAAGACCAAAGCACAGAAATGTAGAACCTTATGTCTGAGCTGGTGTCCACACTGAGGGCGACGCAGTGTGGGCCATATTCAGGATTTTAGAACTGCATTCTTTCATTAGAGGAAAAACAAACCAAACCAAATCAACCCAAAATGGCTTAATAATTTAAACTTAATTACATAGCTATCAATGGAAAGTAATTGATATAAAATGTGATAGACGTGAGCTAGTCTTCACAACTATTAGTCTTTAGAAAAAGAGGAAAGAGATATACCAATATGGTGGGGAGGAGAGGGGAAAGAGGCCAAACTTTGGGAAGGGGGCTCTGTATTAACCATTAGTGATCAGTTGGCACATTTTTATTGGTGATGACATAGCCCAATCTAACAAATATGAAAAGCACCCAAGTATCTCCAAGGAAAGGACAAAAACTTTTGTCCACTAAAAACGCCCACTGAAATTAAAGGAAAGAAATATATTGTGAAATTTATAGCTTATCAAGGAGTGACTACTAAGTTAAAATGAAAGTACTAGCAGTTTCTGTCATGTTTGTCCTTTAGATTTCCAAATCTACATGAGGTACAGTAAGCTGTACTTTACTTCCTCAGTGCTGTCACGTAAGGATATGCATTAGTAAAAAAATATTTTCTAAAGGACTATTTTATTCCCACACAGTGTTTATGCATCAGACACAGGCTATTTCATTCTAACAAATTTATTTTCTCGATCAGCTCTTACGGAATCACTACTCAAATTAAATTACAATCAAATGATCACATCAAAAGATACCCTTATTACCTAACAACTGTCCATATTTTCATTTCATTTTGATTTGTGCTCGTCTGAAAAAAACACGTAATACAAGATCTGGGGAAAAATAAATTACCGTTTTGCAGCAGTTCATAAGTATTCTGAATAAAATATTAAAAGAAGTCATTTAATGAAAATATAAAGCAAATATTTTTAGATCAACAACGGATCTAACAATTCTATATTGCCGTCTTTTGAAAAGTCTGTTTATTAAAACCTACCAAAAACACTGCTTGGAAATGGCAGTATTATATAATCACCTCCACAGCACCCATTCAATCAAAGTTGGCAACGGATCGAGGAGTGAAGTCCAAGAAGGGCAGCGGCTGGTGCTCAGTCCTCCCAAATCCCTTTATCTGAGTCAGTCCGGAAACAAAAAATAAAAATATGAATAAAAAAAATATTAGCGGTGGAATCTCTAGGCATCGTCCACCCGAGGGGCGGCCACTGCAGTCGCGGTTGCTGGCCAGGCCTCGCTCCACGCCCAGACTGCCCGCCCGCACCCCCGCTCTGCCGGGCTCTCCTACTCCTCGACGGATGAGCGGACGTCCCCTTCGCCCTCGCTCGTCCCTCCGCTCTTTCGTGATGCTTTTATTTCCGAGGTTATGTGGATGAAGCGTATTCTTTTTCTTTTGGCATTGCTCTTCAGTTTGTTAATTTCAGAAGCTGTGAATATTATTTTTGCTGGAGACTCTTTTTTCTCCTTCCCATTTCATAGTCAGTTTATTTGTCCCCAAATGACTTTAATATGGCCAAGAAGAACCGGGTCCGGAGCAGTCATCCCTGATTAAATCCGGTGCCTCTGCTTTCTTTCAAATCGCTCCCAGTAAACAAGGTACCGGTGGATCACTTTAAGCAGCCCTTTGGAGGGAGGGGGTTGGGAGAGACGGGCACTTTATTTATTTTTTTAAGAGGAGAGGCAAAGGCAGGTGCTAGGTCCTGTCCACCGTGGCTGTGTGGGACTTCTCAGCGTGAGCAAAACTCCACGAGTGCAGTTTTGGTGCGCTGGCATTTTCACCCTTCTTTGAAAACAAAATCAAGAACAAAAAATGAAACACCACCACAGTATAAATGAGATTTCACAATCGCCCTCCTTCTCTCTTCTTGTTTTGTTTGTTGTGTATATATGTAAAACCGTCTGGGTATTTATTATGCTTTTTTGTTTGTTTTGCCCCTCCTTCCTTGGGCTTCAAAAAACATCTCTTCGATCTCTCTTTTTTTTTTTTCCCAAAGGGTGGGCAAGCCTGTCTTTGGGTAGAGGGCAGGATGGCGGACCGGCCCGGGCCCAGGGCAGTCCGGGTGCGGTGCGGGGTAGGTGCGGGCGTTGGCGGTGGCGGCGACTGCGCAGGCGGCGGCTGCGTCCCTGGCCCTCACTGCACGCTTGTCTGCAGTCCGTGGTGTGGCGGTGGCGTGTCGGCGCTCACAGTGCCCACTTGCGAGTAGACGTCGTCGGGCGTCTGCTGTTGAATCCCTGGTGGCGTCATGCGCTTCTCCTTCTGGCGTCGGTTGCAGAACCAAACACGCACGACCTCCTTCTCGAGCTGCAGGCTGTCGGCCAGGTTGGTGATCTCCTGCGCCGAAGGCTTGGGGCACTTGAGGAAGTGGCTCTCGAGCGCGCCCTTGACGCTCACCTCGATGGAGGTCCGCTTCTTGCGCTTGCGGCCCTGCGCTGCGATCTTGTCGATGCTGGTGGGGCTGCCGGTGCTCGAGTCCGCCTCCTCCAGCCACTTGTTCAGCAGCGGCTTGAGCTTGCACATGTTCTTGAAACTCAGCTGCAGGGCCTCGAAGCGGCAGATGGTGGTCTGCGAGAACACGTTGCCGTACAGCGTGCCCAGCGCCAACCCTACGTCGGCCTGTGTGAAGCCCAGTTTGATGCGCCGCTGCTTGAACTGCTTGGCGAACTGCTCCAAATCGTCCGACGTTGGCGTGTCCTCGTCGGAATGCGGGTCGTGGCTGTTGAGTCCCGGCCCAGCGCCGCCAGCAGGGTGATGTGGCGGGCCCTGCGCGTGGTGCGGGTGTGGCGGGTGCGGGTGGTGGTGGTGGTGGTGGTGGTGTTCCGCCAGCTCCGGCGTGTCCCCGCGCACCAGCCCTGGGTGCACCAGGCTCTGCGCCCCGCCACCCGCCCCGCCCCCGGCGCCACCGGGCCCAGGGGGTGCGCTCAGCATGCCGTTCACCGTAAAGCCCCCGGGCTGCGAGTACAGCAGGCCCTGCGGCGGTGGCTGCTGGCTCCCCGCCATGGACGGGAGGTGCGCCGCGGCGGCAGCGGCAGCAGCGGCTGCTGCTGCAGCGGCGGCCCCCCACCCCCCAGGGTGGCCCTGGTGCGGCGGCGGCGGCGGCGGCGGGGGCCCGAGGTGCGGTGGCCCGCGGTGGTGCAGCGCGGTGCCCGCGTGCAGGTCGTCGCGCCCGGCGCCTCCTTTCACGTCGGGGCCCTGCGGCGGCGGCGGCTGCTGGGGACTGCCGGCCATGCCCACGGCGCTGCCGGACCACGGCGAGCTCGCCTCCACCGCGGCGGCAGCGGCGGCTGCGGCGGCGGCGGCAGCGTGGGGCAGGGCCGTGACCCACTGGTGCGCGTGGCTGAGCATATGGCCGCCGTTGCTGGCAGCCATGGCCCCCTGCATGAAGTCGCTCTGGACCATCTTGACTGAGGACGGGTCCCCTCGGTAAGCGCCGGAGGTCACAGCCGCACTGCCGGGCTGCAGGCCTCCCCCTCCGCCACCCGTGCCGCCGCCGCCTCCCCCGCCCCCACCGCCGCCGGCCCCCGCCGCGTCCGTGTGTACAATGGAGCCGGCCGCCAGGAGGCTGTTCCCCGGCAGGTAGGGGTTAGAAGCCGCCGTGGCCATGCCGCTCCTCTCCCGCCACCCCACAGCCGCCACCACCGCCGCCGCAGCAGCAGCCGCGGCCGCCGCGCCACCCCCCCTTCCCGCCTTCTCCCCCCCCACTCCTCCCCCGCCCCCGCCGAGGGCCCGTTGGGCCCCGCCGCCGCCGCCTCCGCCGCCGCCGCCTCCCCCGCCGCCGCCTCCGCTGCGGAGGCCCCGGGCCGAAGCTGCAAGGCCGCTGGGCAGGGCGCGGGGGTCGCTGGCCGGTCTCGGTCAGCTGCAGCAGCTGGAGCACCGCTCTTGGGAGTGGGGCTAGCTTTTTGGGGTGCACTCCGTGGCCGCCCCCTTCAGGGGGGGTCTTGGCCACCCCCCAGCCCTGGTGCGTTCGTCTTGCTCCAGCGGGGCTCGCTGAGCGGGGCGCGGGCCTGCGCTCGGGCTCTAAGCCGGGGCGCCCGGCTCCCACTCCTCCTCCTCTTCCCGGACGCGGGCTCGATCCACCTGCTAAGTGGAGATTTCACGGGAGACAACAAAGAAAGAAGCCGTTTCTTTCTTCCTGAATCAAATTATGGATGACCAACAGCCGGCCTGCGCCTTTCCTCGGCCGGTCTCCTCTCTCCTCAGGAACACATTTCACTCGTTACCCCTTGGAGTAGTAAAACTTTTTTAGTCCTTGAAGGCGTGGTGATGCTGGCTGCTGGCGTGTGCGGAGAGGAGAGGCTAGCTCCTGCTCTTCTGGTCTGGTCCTCTTGTTTCAAGTTTTGTTCTGTCCTAGGAAAACTTCTTGCGATGCTGCATTGCTCTGAAGTTGCTATTGCCGGAACTCTTGGTTGCCTCTGAAACAAGAGTCCTCTTTCATTCTCCTCGCAACAGTCACAGTCTGATGCGACATCTTTCCTTTTAGGCAGAAACGAGGAAATAAATATAACAAGGAAAAAATGAACAGGAGAAAAATGAGGTCGAATGGCTCTGTTACCTTGTTGTTGAAGGTTGGGGTTGGTGTTTTATTTTTTTCCCAGCAGTTGTCTGAAGGAGGAGGAGGAGAAGGAGGAGGAGGAAAAGTGCATTGGTGGAGGTGGAGGGGTGTATGTGCATATAGGGGATCCTTGATACACAACCAACTCCAGTGGGCACGCTGCGCGGCTCGTAGGGTGCACGGCTGGCGCTGGCGCGGGCCGTGCGCGAGCGGAGTTGCAGTGGGAGCTCGTTCTGCGCCCTGGTTTGCGCTCTCTCTTTCTCTCTCACTTTCTCTCTCTCCCTTTCTCTCTCTCTCTCTTCCCCCCTCTCTGTCTCTCTCCACCCCCCTCCCCCCCGCCCTCCCTCTCTCCCCCAGTCTTGCCCGCCCGCTTGCGCTCCAATCTGACAGTTCGCTCTCAGTCCCTCCCTCTTAGAGCGGGGACTGTCGAATGTTTACCCTCCGCCGCGAGCGCACACCCACCACCACACTTTCCCAAATACTAGGAAGTCGAGCGCCAGGGGCCCCGTTGATTGGCTACCTGCTGAGTGATTGGCAGGCCCGGAATGACTGGCTCTGGACGCGAGGCCCCCCTTCCGGCCGTTTCGATTGGTTGCTTTTTAATTTAGGCAGAGCGTGGTAGATGCGGGAAATCGGTCGTCCCCCAGGCTCCCTCCCCCTCTCCACCTTCAACTCCCCGCCCCTCCCCCGCCACCCTCTCCGCCACATCTTAACTCTTAGAGTCCGGCCGAGTCCTAGGCGTACCCTCCGCGGCTCTGGACCTTCGCAGGAGGCCTGGGAGGACGGAAGGGAAGCGGAGAGAAAAGACAGGGAGGGACAGAAGAGGGGGTTAGAATCGGAAGGGAAACGAAGAGGGGGAAAGAAAATAATCATGAAATAGAGCGACCAACCCACTCCACCTAGAATTGCGTAGTGTCGCAGCCCTCCCGCCCCCTCCCATCCCAGAGATTTGTACAGCGTGCGGCGAAGATGCACCTTTCCAGCTAATACCTATAGACAGATGTGACCCCAGTGGTTTCAAAGTTTCCGTTTTCGTTCACCAGCCGGCTCCCATCTCTGTCTCGCTCGGCGGGGTTGGGAGACCGGAGCTCGCAGCGCCAAGGTCTCGGGTCGTGGCCACGCTTCTGGGAAATCCGCCGCCGCAACTCTCCGCAGCCGCTTCGCGCCGGCAGCGGTCCCCTTTGTTTAAGTTCTCGCTGGCCGTCATCGGGGAAACCTTCGGCCCGGGACGAGCGCGGTGGCCGGGCGTGCGAGCGGACCTCTCCCTGCCGCGGCTGCGCTCGCCCCCCCGCCCTGTCCGCGCTCCCTCTCCTTTCCTCCTTCCCCTCCCTCCGCCCTCCTCCGGGTCAGGCAAGTAGCGTGCGTTCCCTTGTGAGTTTGGGGGGTGCTGCTGGTCTGCAGAGTGGGGCGGTGTTTTTGAAAAGCATGCTGACCTTGCCCCATAGAGAGAGACATCGTGGATGTGTTTCATCCCCGTGACTTTAGGAATTCCCGTTGCAGCCGGAGCCGGTCCCTCCACCAGTTACTGTGTGCTTAATGTGTGGCTATGTGCGTATAACCTAAGTGTGGCTATTAGTGGTGGGATTTGCTTGCTGGCTTTTCTAAGGTACGGTGGTGCTTTTCTTTCTTTTCTGCCTTGGATGGGTTTGCGCAGTAGATGGGTCTAGCGACGACAAACGCTTTCTCAGCCCCAACCGGGCTGAAAGAGTTAAGGGGGATGGGCTGGGGAATGCGAAGGGTAGGCGGGAGAAACGGGGTGGGGGGGAAGGCGGCCAAGCGGAAACGCTGCACGGAGGAACCTCAGCGAACCAAGAAAAAAAAGAGAAAGTGGCAACGAAAACAAGGGCAAATTGAACCCTCCTCGGGGATTTCAAATGAACTAACCTAAGTCGGACATTCAAATAAATACGTCGTTCTTAATGAGTGTGCGTGTGCATGCAGCCCGCAGCACCACGGTAGTGCGCCAGCCCCGCGCCCGCCGCCCCAGCTCCCTCTTCCGCGGGCACCGGAGTCACGGCGCTGGACGGGGATGCCGAGCCACCGAGGGCTCCTGTTAAATTGTGAACGGGACTGCCCTCTCCTCCCGGGGAATAATTCCTCTGCTGGGTTTAGTTAGGTGAACCCAGTTAAAGCCGGAGAATCCAGCCGCAGCCACGCAGCCTTTGCGTGATTTTCAGATTAAAAATAAACACGTAGAATTTATGTAGGATCTTGTCCAGCTCTTGCTTGCCCGGGGAGAGATACCGTCCTAGGTAGGTTTTCCAGAAAGCCATTATTGCTAAGGTATAGATGGGAAAAACAGTGGTAACTAAACCTCAAACAGCACGAATTTTTCCTTTGTGTCCCCATAAGCTTCCTTTTTATATTTATACGGGCGTATATGTATATATCAAAGATGGAACACAGATTTCATTGAATAAATCTGAGATCTCCAGGTGCAGACGTTTGAATAGTCAGTGCCAGCACCCCGTGTTTTCCTTTCCTGCCGATTTTGCTTGGATCTGGCTCAAAAACTGAGAGAGTCTCGTGGTTTTGTTTACACTGAATGGGGAGGATAGGAACAGAGCCATGGGGCCGTCTTTCATTAATATACAGTGAGGATTTTGTCTAAATTACTGCTATGAATTTCACAGTGCACGCTTTCCAAAGCAGTCTCAGGTGGCCTGATGAAACGTGATAGCGCCTCTGCAAACATATCCACTTTCTTTCTTTTCAAGGAGGGTGTGTGTGTGTGCGCGCGAATGGGACCCCCCCCCCCCCGCCATCCCCGGCAAAACGCAGTGCTCCTTGATAACAGAAATGCAATTCTGTTCCGAGGTTTGTCCCCTTGGTCCCCCCTTTCCTCCTGCTTAGTTCTCCAGTCGCACCCTAACCACCCCCCAGCCCCACCCCACCCTCTCCCTCCCTTTGCGAGTGTGATTGTTTTGTCTGGAAAAAAAATCCAAAGTATATAACAAGGGGAGAACAGTTAGTGCTGATTTTCATTTGCATACATTTTCATATATTTTGGTGAAAATAATAGACTAGTGGAGAGCTGGGCTCCGAGGAGTCAGTGTGAAGGGAAAGCTAAGGATGCATCGGTTCTGGGGAGTTGAGAATATGCCTTCCCCCACTCCAGTCACCTCATTGAAAAAATAAAACGTCTTTTATTTTAAAGTCTAACCCCGGAAGTTTGCTTGGTAAGTGTTTTTCATTTTCTTTCCATGTTTTCTCTTTTTCTCTTCTTTCTTTCTTTCTTTCTTTCTTTCTTTCTTTCTTTCTTTCTTTCTTTCTTTCTTTCTTTTCTTTTCTTTTCTTTTCTTTTCTTTTCTTTCTTTCTTTCTTTCTTGCGTTAATACTCTCGTAGGTTTGGGAGCTTAATTTCATTGCTTGGGATAAGAGGGGGTTCACAGAGCAACTGTTTTTAAGTAAGGAAGGGAAAGTGTGTTGGGGGAAGAGAATTAAAAAATCCAGCCTTGATAAAAATATATAAAAAGATGGACTTGTTCCAAAGATTCCCACAGCAAGGCACTTGGGGGGGGTGCTATCAATTTTAATTGTTGATTGCGAGCGGGGGTGGGGGGTGGCGGGGAGCCCCAGGGGGAAAAACAATGATAAAGTGTGCGGTATTATAAACATTTCTTGCTTGGGGAATTATAAAAATGAAGACCAGAAAGGAAGAGACCCTCTTTCTCTACAGACATGGTGAACTGTGTGTGCTCGCTTAGGACTGGGGTGAGGGGATTCCCTGCTGGGAGCAGGGGATGGGTTGGGGGGTAGGAGAAGGGAGGGCAAAAAGCTGCGGACTACGGAAGCAGGGGAGGAAGAAGAGGCAGGAAGTTGGTGCACCCTGGCTTAGTACCGTTTCTGCTGCAGCCACTTAGCTTGCTCGTGAAAGTCCACCAGAAAGAGGATGATCAACCAAAACTAACGGGGACATCCTACACTTTATTCCCAAAGGGGGCTGAAGCTCGAACACTGCAAACTAGATTTTACTGTGGTTTTAATATTTGACGACTGGCCTTGTCCCCTTCCTGCCCCCCTGGATTTTGTAAAGATTGAGGGTGCAGTTACTTGTTAGATCCAATTAATTAGATAAATATGGCTCGATAAACATAGCTAGGCCAGTTCCAAGCTAATGCGGGCACCTTACCTTCATGAAATAAGGCCGGAGAGGATTCTTAAAGCTTCTTGGTTTTGTTCTTTTTAAAGGAAGCTGTGTCTAGACTCAAATGGCAGGAATTGTATTGCATTTTTTTGTCCAGAACACCTTGCAACTTAAAATTCGCAGTACCTTTGGCAACAGTTCATGCCAAATCAGTGGAATGGTATGTAAGGAGGGAGAAAGAGGTTTCAGTTGGGAGAGGAGTAAGAATCGCGGGGTTTCCACTCCTTGTTTACGGGCTTGGCAGACTCGCTTTTGACTGGGGTTAACTCTCTGTGCTCCATTGGACCAGATGCCATATAGAGCTGCTCCCTGAAGATCATTTGTTTCCTTCATGGGGAACATTTCTGAGGAGAGCATATTGGTTGCCATAGAGAAAGAAATAAAAGGAAGAACACTAGTCACATTAAGCTATATGTTTGTGCACTGGGCTTTAGATAAAAGGACCTCGGTTCAGCCAAAGAGGAGAAGCCAAACTAGAGATTTCTTGCGCCACTAAAGCTAGCTTTATTATGTTTTGGACTTTTTACACTTGAAACGTATAAGCTAATTTTATTGGTTGTTGTTAATTTTATAGGACACGGTTTACCGAACAAAATAAACTTTCTAAGAGCTCAGGAATCACACTAAGAACTTGTCAGCAGGGGGCGCCCTGACTCGCTTTAGCAGGTACTGGGTAAAATGTAGCTGTATCCAAAGCAAATCTGCTCATTCAAACATGCCAAAGGAGCAAACCTTTCTGTGCAGATTCTCAATGAGTGAATTCATTGCATAACACAGGGTTTTAAATACGAGGACAATGACTTCCCCATCTCCCACCCATCTATATCTGTGAAATGGCCCTGAAAGAAACAGTTAAAGGATTTGTCCATTTCTCTCAGTGAACTGTATATAAGGCTGTGAAACAGAATTGGGCCGTGAAAGCAAGAAAGCTTTAAACATGATTAAGGGTATGTAATATACTACTTTAGAAACTACCATTCAGGTGGTATTTGCGGGGACACAGTTAAAACATAAAGTGCATCCTGCAGTATTACCTATTATATAATGAATGTTCTTCAACTTGATTCATACTTTGACTTCTAAACGTTACTCAGGATCCTGGAGATTTACTTAAGGCATTCCGGATCTTTTTTTTTTTTTTTTACTTCATTTGATATTTAATGGCTACTTTAATTCTTGGTTCCTCCTATGGCTGTACAAAGAGTCTGGGTTTATCTTCAAAGGGTTTGTTAGGGAAAAGAAAATATAAAATAGCCATTGGTTAGAGGTGACTGTGAGCTTGAAAATTTTTAGCATAATATTACTTAACACAGGTGGAGAAAAGTTTCACTAGAGCACCAGATTTCCTTCCACACCAGAGATTTTTTAAAATACTGCCTGTGGAAACAACTTTATTTTGGTAGAGGATAAAAATGGTACATGAAAAACTTCCTAAAATAAGACGAGCAAATTTGACCAATTTCGAGGAGTTAGTTTGTTACTAACAATTTTCCCAAGGAGATTTAGAGAGCATGGCTAAGAAAGGGCAGCCACCAGTGACTGGGAGAAGCTGGTGCCCACTGTTCAGTAATTCAGTGCACCTGTGACCGTGTCACCGAGCCTGTTAGGAAGGGGCACAGGACATGAAGCTCTAATGTTTCCCAGGAAGAGGGGGGAAGACACCTTTTTCTAACTCAACTCCAAGTCAACCAGCTTCCAGCCATGAGTTTTACTTTGAAACTAACTTTGAAAAGTCAAGGTTTGGCTTTAAACAGTGTTTAATATGAGAGGGTTGAAAGATTATGGGGACTAATAACCAAAGGAAACATTCTGAAAATCATTTTAACTCCATGATTTTTTGTCTGGGAGCTCTCACATTTAGAGTCAGGAAATGTACTGTCAGGTTTGTGCTGATAAAACAAAGTGGAAAATTGAGAAAACTGCAATTTGAGTCCAAACATTGCTTTTTCTTAAGCTCTCTGGACAAAAGACTTCTGGGGGAAATCCACGCGAACTGGACAAATGCTCAAAGCTTCAGCTTACTTTGCATGCCTGGGCCGCTGAATACATTTAAAAATTGTTAAGGAGAAAGGAAACTTTTCTATTTAGCCAAGCATTTTGCAAAACACTAGTTAGGCAATAATTGTATATACATATTTAGAGGATACTTTTTGTATCATTTTTCATTAGATCTGTAATTGTTACTATCTTGGCTGATACTTTCTTTTTTTCTTGCAAAAGTACTTTAAAAGAAAGAAAAAAAATGCTCCTTATGATATCTATAGTTTTAGGTTACCTAAAGTAAAAGAAACAGAAAATAGTGATTCTGAGTAAAGCAACAAGTTAATTTGAGAACTGATATATTATAGAGAACGCATTAGCATTCTATAATGATTTGGCGGTGGGAACGATTGAGCTGGGTGTATGAATTAAGATTCAAAGTGCTGGGCAAAGCTACAAAATTTTAATCATTGGGGATGGTGAAACTGCTTTTGCCAAATGAGAGAATGAAGAACATTACCTGGGTCAAATGCACGAAACACAAAGTGGGTATTTATTCATTTGCTTTCATTTGAGAATGATAAGGTGCTGGATGCCCTAGCTGTGCAGGAGTACACTTGCCACTAGCATTTACAAATTAAAGTGTTAAGCATACTTACAAACCACAGTGTGTGCTATATACAAAGTAAAGGGCTCCTTAATGGTAACTTTTGGATGAAAACGAGTACATGTTGTCTTGAGCAGTGGGTGAGTTGTTTCCTGGTCTTGCTGAGTGTTTTGAAGTGCTCAATGGTCCTTCTAGTTCTTTGTATCAATTTGATAACTGATTTATCTGATCTGTAGGAAAGGAGCAGGCACTTAATTCTCTTAGATGGGTTTGAAGAGGCAATTATAAATTCAGAAACTGTAATTTCTCACCCTAAAGTAAGAAGCTTTACTTTTCATGCTTATAGGACAGCTTTAGACTACCAGGCAATTCAGATTGGGAGATGTAATTTGAGAAGCCATGATAAGTTGGTTATGGAGGACATACTTTTGAAACAACCCATCTCCAACATTCAGCCCACTCTAGCTGCATGTGTGCATCTGACAAGTCTGTTAAGGAAGCTACCAATTGCTGGGAAAGCCATAACTGACACAATGTGGTGCACTATTCTTGCCCGCCTCATATCGCCACCCCAAACCCCATCATGAGGGTCTTTGAATTTAAATACACAGGGATAGATAAGTAGAGCCCCAGCTGATTGACTAGAGTGGTGATAATGATTTATTAGCAAAAACATGTGGGTACAAAAACATGTGAGTATGTCCCAGCTAGCAAAATATTCCATGGTCTGCTGTGCGTGTATGTTTTAAAACAAACACTACAATTATTAACTCAGCTTTGCTAGAGGGGTAGTTGGATTGCTTTGAGCTTGGGGTCCTACCAGAAGTGAACTTTCTTATCCATTAGGGACACTTCCTCCCAACCCCAACCATTTCCTATATATTAGACAGCACTTCCTTTCTAGGTTGGAACTCGGTACCTGTGATGGATAAGAAGCACGTTGGCACATTGTGGGGGGAAAAAATCAAACACCTCTTTTTACTTTGGCACCTGTGTTTTTTATTAAATTTGTAAATATTTGAACTTAGCTATTATTTATGGAGCTGGGTACAAATTGCAGTTTACCAGGCTGAAAGCTCTTCTTTTGGGCATTTCCGCCAAGTGGTGCTTATGTGGTGTCCTCTCTCCTGTGACTGCTGAAGCTCCCACTTGACTGTCCTGCCCCTCCTTAGGTCTACCTGGACTGGTCAGTGTTTGAAGGGGCTTCAAGAAAGTGTGGCTGTTTTGTTCACTTAAAAATACAGTATAATATGCATGATTATTGATATTTTCAGATACTCCATGGTTTGTTTGCAGCAGTATAATTTCAGCCCCCCAGAATCTGGTGAAGAGGCTTTGGTGGTAGAACTCAGTGACCTTGCTCACTGTAGCTTCATGCCACTGGAATTTGTTAGTCTGAAGTTAAAAGCTTTGTATTCCCTATCACTCTGAACACTTACCCCTCCTCCAAAATTTTCTGGTTACTCAGTAAAGCCCAAGGGGAGCATTCCCAGGTTGAGTGGTACTTAACAGATGACAAATCTTAATTCAGTGTTATATCAGGGTACAAAAAGCCCCAGGAAGTCAAGGTGTGCATGTCTAAATGGCATAGGTTATGCTCTCTTTAATTCTCACTGCAAAAACAAACAAAATTTCATTCAGAAAAAAAGTGACTATTAAAGTACCCTAACTTCGGAAGCACTATGATTTCACAGCAAGGGTCTGGCAAGTGGTTCCTTTCCAAACTTATCAATCAGATTGGAACTTTCCATGGACAGGTTTGTCTTGGGGGGCACGGACACCTGAGGTCTCCATTCCACAGAGTCGAGGGCGGCCTCCTTCCTGCCGGGTCTCCTGTGGTTTGTGGCCATCTTCAGAAACTTCTCTCGAATAGGCAATGACTTGTGGGGGTACCAGATCCAAGCTCTACTTATTTAGACTGCATTGCATGTTATTTAGAACATGGTTTGCAGGATAAAATTAGGAGGATCCCATTACTCCTTTTTTAATTTCTCTATAAGCACTAGGCACGTAGAGCGGCCTTCAGAAGTCGAATTGGCATTGCATTTCCGTGGAAAAGAAAAATGGAAAGAGATGAAAAAAGGCAAAAGGAGAAGGGGATAAGGTAAAAGGGGCGAGGTGGAGAAAAAAGCAGGGAGAGATGGAGGAAACTAGGGACAGAAAGGGAGGAGAGAGGAAGATGGAGTGCGGGACAGTGAAGAGGTAAACGCTGAGTCATCTTATCGGGTCACTGAGTACATATGCCTTTGTCACCGGCTGGGTGCGTGGCTGCAGGATGCCGTGGTGGGCTTTGTTCTGGCAGTGCCGGGCAGGACCCCTCACACCGCCTCATCTCCCGCCTTCCACGAGCTGAGGACTGTGGAGGTGGGGTAGCAGGACAGGGACGGGGACCAAAGGAGTGTTTTCCGGAAGCCTTCAACCTGGGATTTTGTTCCTTTGCACTTTTTTCATAATTCAATGTTCTCCTTTTGGGGAGGAGAAGAGGGCTGAGTGGGAGGAGGGACTGCAGGAAAGCCCTCTCCAATGTTGCCCTCAGCCCAAGCAAGGGAGGGGTGCAGCACTCGGTGCCTGTGTCCATGGATTTGTATTGAATGCAAGGGCGCGTGGATGGAAGCTTGCCTGAGGACGACCGTTTAATTCGGTCGTATGTTCTAGGTTTCCAGCAGAGGTTTTGGTAGCTTTAGGGAGCCCCAAGTTACTGCCCAATTATTCCTGAAGATCTGCTCTCGAGGTGGTTTGGGGCCGCAGGTGGGCGCTGTGGACGCACCCTGGGTCCGGGGCTGCTCATAGAGAGCGTGCAAGTCCCTGTGGTGGAGTCCTGTGGCGGGGGACAAAGAGGCAGACACTCGAGCAAGTAAGGGGCAGGCGCGCACAGTCACCCACGCACACACCCCACCCAGGGCGCCTCCGCATAAGGACCTTTGCCTAGGAGCCCAGGGCTCCGCGTCTGGAAAGTTCAACGTCCCTTCCCCTTGCAGAGCCAGACCACTCCTCCCTAGCCACCCCAAAGGTGCAGGCAGATTGCAAGAGTAGCTGCTCTGTTATTGTTTGTCAAACAGGCCCTTTCTCTTGGGAGAGGGGCGAGGGGCATGTGGCGGATACCGGGCAAGGATTACATTAATCAAAGCATTATTTCCCCAGAGAAGCCGAGCACAAATGAGAGTAAATCCTAATAAAATTGGATCGCAGAGAAATGGTACGCTTTAAGTAATCTGTGCTACCTGATAAAAATCTCACATTTATAACATGTGGGTTAAAAAAATCAGCACACCTCTGGGTTTGGCTTGGCTGCTGGGTCCGGCTCAGGACCGGGGACAGCCATCACCCAAAGCTCAGCTGAACTTCTGGAGTGAGAAAGGGACATGGACAGCCTGGAGTTTGAGGTTTCACAAAATCAGTGAAACCAAAGGCACCGTTGGTCCTGGTCGCCCCCCTGGAGTAACTGAGGAACTCGTGGGCCGGATGAAGTCCCCTTAGGTGCCCTGGAAGGACTCGAACTCTTGTTCCGTTGGAAGTGAGGGTGGGGCGCAGGGTGCAGCAAGAGAGCTGGGCAATGGGTGGGCACCGAGGAGCAGTGAGGACAGATTCACAGGTCTCTGCAGGCCCCCAGCTCAGGGCCCGCTGCATTTTCGGGGTTGTGTCTTAGGCGGCCTTGGGGCCCCCTAGGCCAGGGAACGGGCGTGATTTTGAGAATGATTGCTGAGGAAGCCAAGGGCACAGCTTGGCGGCGAGACTTTTGGTACTTTTGGGTAGTCCCAGACAGGAAGTAAAGCTCGCACTCCATCTGCCTTTGTCCCCCAAGATGTAACCAACTACCCGCGGCGGTACACTGCTCTGAGAGGGCAGAAAAATAAAACTCCCCCTTCCCTGCCCCGGAGCAGAGATTAAGCCAGCAACCTGGAGGCAAACTCTCCAGCAGTTGGAGGCCTCCTGAAGTTGCTGGGACTGGAAAGAGACACCTTGTTGGTGACAAGTGTGACAACTGCCCCGATCCTCGGGATTGCACACGACTTTACGGAGAGGTTCAGAGACAACCCGCTTTGGTGTGGAAGCCCCACGGGGCCCCTCCAGTACACCCCGGCTCGGGGCAAGGTCCTCGCAGGGCGCTAACCCGCCGTCGCCCCCTGCAGGCCGGCACTAGAGGAGCCTGTGTGCCGCCCGTGAGTGTGCGGGGCGGCGGGGCGGCGGGGTGGGCGGGTGGCGCGCCCTTAGGTTTTCTGCATCGCCTGCGTGCTGGCCCAGCTAGCTCGTGCACCTGGCGCCGGCTTCAGCGCCTTGTGTTTTTCCAAACGCGAGTCTCTAGAGGCTGGGAAGCCTCGAGTGGGAGCAGAGATCGAAGAGGGATGCAGCAGTGTCACCCCTCCTTGGTCCCTAGCCGCAGGGGGTCCACCAGTCCGCATCTGCCTCAACTCGGCCAAGGCACGGCCTTGGTGCCTGCAGCCGTGCGCCTTGTTTTCCCGCCCACGGGCTCCGGAGCTACTAGAGCTGCCCTGTGCGATTGACGGGTCTGGGCCGCCTCACCTCCGGGCGAGCGCACCTCTGTAGTCTGGCGAGGAGAGAGGCTGGGAGCGTTGTGCGTGTGCGAATGTGGGCGAGGGCGGGTATGCGGGTGAGTGCTGTGCGCGCGCAGGGCAAGGCAGGAGGGGTAGCGGCATGCTCGGGTGCCAGCATAACCTTTTTAGCTGAGGGATCTGAATCAGCCCTAGAGCTCATTCCTCCCCCCCACCCCCGCCCCCGCACCTTCCCATTCCCTCCCTCCACCCCAATTCTCCACACGCGAGTGTCCTTTTGCCTCCGTCCCTTCTGATTTCAAAAGAGATCCCTCTTGCGGTCCGAGGATATTCATTGACACCCTGCCTCACGTGAGTGAGGGTAAGGCCAAAAGGGACAATATTCGCTCAGATATGCCACGGAGAGCTTTTCCATCACCCACCTTGCTCTTTTAAACTGAATTTCCTCCACTGGGAAGCCACGTTTCAGGGGCTTGAGTATCTGCTTCCTTTTTGTCTTTGCCTTCAAAATTGCTTGCATGGAGGTTGTTTTTATTTTTGGAGGCATGGGGAGGCAGCAGGAACCAATTAAAAATGGCTTTTGGGGAGTCTCTTTAGCTGTCCTGTTCCGTGCTACTGTCCGAAGCTTCTTTCCAATTTACTGGCTTCTTTCCAGTAATGGGAAGTTTGGGGGCGGGAAGATAAAGACACTCACACCTTTTCAGTTCTGAAATAATGACTCCCCTTTCCACCAGTCTGCGATTTCCATAATTTCATTACAAAACAGAGCTGTCAGTTATCTCTCATTAGAAAACAGAAAAACAGTCTAGTAGGGAAAAAAAAACCCCAAAACTTGGGCCAAATGAAGTTCCTTCTTTTGAAAACAGTAACCAGCGCCATTCAGACCGTTCAACTCTCAAGGGGAAAGCAGGGCAGAGAGAATTTAGAAAACGGTGAAAATTCACATCACGGAAAATATGAACTCGATTACCAAGCTGTACTTTTGATAACATGAGATTCAGAGGATACGAAACAGAAATTTTATACTTTTAGTTGTTTTTTGGCCCTTAATGTTTGTATAATAATTTTCAATAATTTAGAAATACTAGTAGAATCTCTATATTTTTCTTGGATTTGTTAACATTAGATGGTTTTACTATTAACTGTAATTTTTTACAAGACTGCCTGTCCTGGAGGAGGGCTCTCAGTAAGATCTGCACATACTCACCTCAGGAGACCGTCACCAGCCAATACCCCCATCTAGTTTTGACCTTTCCTTTTCATAAGATAATTTGCAGACAGTAAACTTTAATATAAAGAATGTTAATGGTAAAATGTTTATGATGAAATAGCTGAATTTTTGTTTTTAGAATAAAAGTTTAGCTTTTCTTTGAATTATTTATCAAGCTGTTTTCCCATAGGCTTTCTTGAGAGAAGGGAAAGGTGAGGGGAGGGTATCACGCATTGATTTAAAGCATATGTGGGCACAAGGTTGTAAAACTAGCCTTTTGGAAAACAGTAAATAACTAAAGCATGTCCACAAACACCCACCTTTGGAAAACCCCCTAATTACTTTCATGGAAAACAGCACCCAGTGAAGAACAGGACAGCCATTCAGCACCACTTTAGTTGCATGGCCGTCTCGAGACACTCCTCCTCTCCCTTTAGTGTGGTGCCCTTTGGAAACGTACACATTTACACATGATGTAAGTGTACATATGCATAAGGGTAGATGTTTATGTACATAACACAATAATCATATGCATCCCAACTGAATGCATTTGCGTGTAACAAGTCCATGTGTAATACACCAAACTTCTGTGATTAACAATACATTCTTTAACCGGCAGTCTTAAAATAAGAGAAGAATGAGTATATCTTAATGGCCTTTAACACAGATTTCAAAATTTCTGTTGAAATCTGAGTGGTGCCAGCCATAAATGACACCACAGAAATTGATAAATAATACATGTGTAATATTTATATTTAAGTACACCCCATTTAAAAGTACTGTGAACTTAACATTTTACATAAAATAAAAGGCATCATATTTTTGAACACACATTTAAAATATGCACACTTTGTAAAAAAAGCAGTGGTTCTTTTTGCCCTTTTCCTCCCTGCAAATTAGATACTGTTGACAGAACAAAAATTAAATTCTGAACACAATAACAGAGAACATTAATTTTATTTTCCATTTTACTTTAAAGGAAATATTTGTAAGTAGTTTAATTTTATGGTCATTTATACCAACAAAAGGCATTTAGTAGTTTAGTGATAATTCAAAATGTAAAAAAAATTTTGAAGCATATGTTTATCCTTGAAATGATGTGCAATATGGAATGACATGTCACTTACTTGCTTCTTGTAAGGTTTTAAATCTTTTACTTTCAAAGACTTTTTGGGGGTTAAAATAATACAGTTAAAATGAATACATTGGCAGGAATCCAATGCTTGTTTGTACTGAGCAGATGTGAAGAAACATTATAATTGAATGTTATACCTTATCAGTTATTTGTCCTAGTTGATAAAGGAATAAAAAAATGAAGTTTTGTAATTTCCTTGAAAACAGTGATAGAAGGAGCTCTCTCATGTAATGAGACTTACTTTTAATAATATTATAAAATATTTTGTTGACTTTTCTTTGTTTATATAAATGTATATTTCTTTACTGAAAAACATATATGATGTTTATGGTGGCATTTATTCCCACGTGTAATTTATTGCTTATTTATTTCAGAGACAGTATTTGAAAGACTGATGACTCATCAGGAGTGTGTAAATATTAGTGATGAGCTTGTGAAAATTAAAATCAGGTTCAGTCCAACTGCTTTTTTGAGGTTAGCTTCTTAGTCTCTTAAAATGCTTGAAGTTAAAACCATGGAAATACTACAAGTGAAAGTCTTTAAAATGGCTATTACTTGGAAAGAGATGCAAACATTTTATTTTATTCTAGATGTGTTTTAAAATCAACTGCAAAAATAAGTTAGCATTTTATCTTGGGAAGTTTTCTGATGGTGTGACGTGACTTAAGGAAACATAGGCTATATAATGATTTTTAAAATGCACAATGTTCATTCAAAAATTGAGCTGAAGAGTTACTTTCTACAAACATGTAAAATCGTTTTTTTATATCAGTTTAATTAATGAAGCGGATAGAGTAGGCTCAAGTTAGACACATGGAAAGATTTATATGAATGAATATTTTGGCATTCTGTGGCTTGCAAGCAGGCAGAAGTATAATACAGCAAATAAAACTCCCCAGAATGTAGGCATCCGAGATTAAATTTCATTAAAAAATTTGACAGTTAAGGAAAATAAGGAAAATGCTTATTAACTCAGGGAAAGTATAAAATGTTGAAAGATCTCAAGTTTCATATTTAACTGGACTCAGAAAACTGCTAAGATGTTGGTGGAGTACGAGTTATTCTGTCAAATTATTTTCATAGTGAGTTATCTTTTCAATGCTCTCAAATTTAAAGTCTAACTTTATAAACTTCCAATTTTGTCCCTCCTTCCCTCCCTGCCTCCCTCTCTTCCTCCTTCCCTCTTTCCCCCTTTCCCTTTTCTCTTTCTTTCCTTTTTAAGTCTATAAACAGTTGGGTGAGGCTAATTCAGTAAGATCCAGAGAGACACCCAAGGGGGAGTTCAGGTATTCAACCTCGATGTTTAGACATCATCATTGTCACACACTGAGGTAAGATATATCTGTTCTCTCAAAATGTTTATTTTCTTTCCTCAGCCACTACTAGTGACTTTTAAAGAGAGAATTAGGCAATGTCTACTGAAAGCAAAATAAACTGGAGAATTGAATTAAGGATTTGGAGATTTAAGACATTGCTGCTTTCTCTTCTACCTACCTATTAAGAAAAGAAAAAAGGACATGGCGAAATTTGGATAATCTTTATTGGCTCTCTGTAGTGATTCAGTTTATAAGACAGCAACAGTAATAGTTTAATTCTATAAGCTATTGCTTGACTCCTCATTCTCCCAGTGTTATGAGAGATGAAACACACCTGAATGGACCTCCTGTTGAGACGTTTACCAGATTTAAATAAAGAGAGTTAGGGGGCCTGACTTGCCAGGTTTGGCTGAGTACATTGATTGAAGTTATTAGATAATTGTTCACCTTTCTACTTAGCCCCATGAGAGGAGACACTCACATATTATAAAATACTTTAAATTAATATTAAATAGTCCAGCTGGGATTGCTAAGGTTATTTACATTTAGCAGTAGATTGAAATGTTAACATTATACATTTAATGAGTTAGAATCTTAGTCTCCTTGTATGCTCTGACTTGGAAATGTTAACTGAACACATTTTCAAGGATCTTTTAGGGAGGACAATTTTCTCAGGGTGATTTGGTGAATTGAAAGGTAAAATTCCTTTACTTCCTGTAGGGGACAAAAATAAGAGAGGGCAGTGTTCATATATTGCAGGTGGTTATTAGACCCATACACTATTTTAAAGTGGTCTTTGGTAGAGTAGGATAAAATTAAGTGTTGTTTGGGTTTAGTCTAAAAATATTAGTAAACATTAATCACAGACAATTTTTAAAAAGCTATGTAGTCACAAATATTATTTTTAAAATGGCAACTAGACCTATATTAATAAACTTTGCTTTTTTTCCTCAAATATTTCTGGAAAATTATGTCACTATATTTTGCATTTATCTAATTAATCACCTGAAGTATTGTTTTCACACATAAAGTATGAATACTTCAAGAACAAATAAAATCATATGCAAGATAAAAAGAAAACATTGCTGACTTCATATTTGCTATAATTTCAGGAGGGAGTGACCAGGCGAAAACTATGGGCTGGTGATATTTTATGTTTATAAAGTCATTTTATTACATTAACAGAAATTATGGTTTTGTATTAATCTTAGAAAAAGTATGATAACCTTTTGAAATTTTTAATGATTTCAATTTCTAGATGAACATAAAAATAGGGAAGTACTTCATAGGTTTAATGTTTATTTGCACAGAAATTAAATATATAAAAAGATTTAATGAATAAATGAATGAAGGATGTTTAAAACTAGGCAGTTAGACCAAAGACTGTACTTTAGTTGGTTACAACTGTTAGTCTTTCTACCGTACTTTTTTCTTTGAGCTTCCAAAAAGTTAGGCAATATGAATTTTTACTGAATCACTAATTATTCTTCACCCCAGACCGCTTTCAATAAATTGATGCCATCCATTGAAGATTTATGGCAAAACAAGATAACAGACTTATTATTAGGAAGTTCTTCTGCCATAAGAATTTACAAGATTTTTTGGAAATAATACCTACAGGGATACTTATTTTGCTTCTTTTCTTTCTCGTTTTAGAGTGAGGGCTTAATTCTTGGTGTTGGCCGTTGATCACGATGCAGGCTGTTGAGAGGTAGCCAGTAATTTCTTTATCTTTCACCTGCAAATTACACACATTATTTTGAAGCTCAAAATAAGCATTGGCAATGAGTCTCATTCAGTGAATGTCTTTCACAGCATTAGTACAGAACTGAGGTACAAAAGAATATTAATCTAATACATTCCAAAATTCAAATACTTGTGATTAATAAGCATTATTATCTATAAATAAGGCCCTAATGATACTTTGGCAGTGTTGTAAACACAAGAATCAGAGGCAATTATTGTCATTATTGTTCGGCAAGTACTTCCATGAATACCAAAAGGGTATTGCTGTCCAGCTACTTGGCAAGTAAGGTTCCTATAAAGAAACAGATGTTGGCCAATCAGAACTGGCGACTATTAACTGCCCCTAGCCCCAAGTACATAGGCCTTAGAAAAAGGAAAAGAAAAAGTCCAAAATATAAAAACAGTTTTGACATGATTTTTAGAAAATATGCTTTATAATATTTATAAAGTATCTTGAAATTAATGCTGTTTTCCAATACTGACTTTGGTGTATTGGCTACATCAGCAACCATTGTGTTAGCTGGAAGTAAAGGTCTCATTTGTAAGGCTGTAGATTCAGTGTGATGATGAGATGCTCTTGAAAATCAAATCAGTAGACAACAAAAACCAAATTGTGATTACATGAATAACCCTTCAGAGAGCATGGGTGTGACCATGTCTTTATCTTTTTTCCCTTCCTTAGGCCACCCAGAGTTCACTCCTGTCTATTAAATGGGACCAACCCACCAGGCCTGGCTCCAACACTGTGTAAATGTGTATGTGTGTGTGTGCGTTTGTGTGGTGGGTGGGGAAGCTGCTACAGTACAACTTACAGCAAGTTCCTCACACTCATAGAAAACTCCACAGAAGCCCTAAGCCACACATTCACTTTGTACCTTGAATCTTAGAAGTCATTGCAGAACCAGCTTTGGCTGTGTTAATGAGCTGATTTTAGCTTGCTGTCTTAGTAAATTCAGTGGCATTGGTAACAGCTAAAATGTTTTGGGAAGAAGAGAAATTAGTTTTATATATATTTTACTAAGAGGTAGGTGCATTACGCATCAAATGCAAATTTGTTGTCTACTTTTAAATTTTCTTGTGCCAAGATTTATGCTTTAAAGGTGTCACAGGTCTATACTGGCATCCAGAAGGCATGGAATAGGTTTCTCAAGATTTTGGAGAAGCTTAAAAGGAGTGGGTGGAAGTGGAATAAGGGATGTGAAGAATCAACCTCTCTGCCAACCATTGTTGTTGGCTCTCAGTTCTAATGGGCCATGTTCTTTATAGAGGAGAAGTTGTTAATGGGACCCGATTGGAGGTGAGTGAGATTGCTTAGTATGGACTTCCCCACCCCCCCAATCTCCCAACAGATACCACTTTAGTATCACTTTAGGTTTGATGGGATTTTCCCTTCTTACCTTGGTTCCCTTCAGGGAACCAAAATGGAAGGGATTCTTGGAAGGAAAACCAGGGAGAAGGGCAACCTCTGAGATTTCCCTCTGGATTCTTCTGAAAATATTCTTACCACACTTGGTCTGGATTTTGTCATGGGAGCAAGGTAGCCACACTCAGGGCAGGTAGCTGGACTGCACAGCTGTGGCTGACAAGAGGCAGTGGTGTTGCAGCCTGGGCCCTGGGCACTCTCTTCACTCTCATCCTCTGAAGGGGCTGGAGGGAGAATGACCTGCCAGAATTTAGCAGCCTGTCTTCACTCTCTCCATATGGGGAGATGAGAAAAGGTTAACTTTTCCAAGCAAATCTTTTCTCATTTTTCATGCCTAATGACTCAAAAGAGAATTTCTATAACAATACCAACAATGATAACAGCAATAATAATAATGACACAATTTTACTAAAGACTTACCATGTACCAGTTATTAAAACATGCATCTCATGGGTGTGTTATCCTTTTTAAGTCTCTAAGCACCCTTTAAAGTACAGCTCGTACTCAGGTTTGACAGATGAGTTAGCTGAGGCATCTAGGGGCTTAGTCACTTGCCCAAAGTCACGATGTGGTGGTGGCACTCAGTTTTGTGCATCAGTCATGTCTCTTAGAGACAAAGTGCTTTTAATAGCACAGTTTTCCAAATTTGGGGGGGCTCCTGTTGCTTTCTCCCCTTCAGGGGCACCCTTTGCTAGCTGGGAAAGCAGTAAGGTGATATCTACGAGTGCAGTGCCCTGCTAGTCTCATCTGAAAACAAGGATGGTGAAGGCTGTTAAGGCTTCCTGTATACACCATTCCCACAGGCAGCCATATCTCCCAGCCTTAGGTAATAATGAGAGCACAATAAGGCTCACTGTATTGACATGAAATGATGATTACAATTTGGTTTGGATGGTACATTTACAATGAAGTATAGCAGGTTATAGGGTCTCAAAAAGTGCATGTGTGTACCTCTGTAAACTCTTATGTTAAATATACATGTAGCAACATGCCAGCTTCTCTGTATATGAGCACTCTGTGGAAGAAAATACCCTATTGCCTAGAAGCATGATCCTTAAACATGATGGTGACTACTGACTGGGGATTGTCCCTGCTTCCAGGCTGACGGAAGAGCCAGTGAACTGCTTTGGTGGGTTCAGCTCCTCAGTATCCTCAGCTCACAGATACCTTTGCAGGAGCAGTGTGGACATCTCACAGCCAGAGTCAGAGCCACTGTCTTAAACCTCCTTACTGATCTTGGAGCTGTTTCAGGGGGCCCAGAATAAAACAGTGAGGCAGGACTCTGTGCCCCCCACAGGAGCGCTGTGAAGCTGTGCAACGCTCCTCCTTACAAGGACTCAGGAGCAGAGCATGCAAATGCTGGTTTCCCGACAGAGGGAATGGAGGTTTTGTTTGGGGTTAGAGCCAGTTGTGGAACTTTGAGAAACACCAGTGCTCCACTCAATAATGATTTGTCTAAATGAAGTCATTGCTGCTGCTGGCCCCTAAAGGGCAAAATATTATCTGTGAAGGTCAAATTAAAAAGGTTACTGGGCTTCCAGCAAAATGACTTTCACCCATTAATTAATTAGTTATTAATGAATTAATATTCTGACTCATGCCAAGAAACAACTTAAGGTAGTTTATAGGAATCTATGCCAAAAAAAAAAAAAACCTAAGGAAAAGTGAGCCCAGGTATAATCAGAATAAGCAAATACACATCCTTAAATGCTGTACTTAGCTTAGAGATGTCAAAAAGTCACATGGAACGACTTGGGTTAGGGTTTATTATCTTTGTAGTAAAAAAAAAAAATTAAAAAACCAAGTTTACAATAAGCTATGAATCTGTTAACTTTTATTTAAAAATCCATGGTTATCCAAGACAAACTGTCAATTACATCTAACTTGAATATACTTCCTAAACATCTTTGATGTATCTAACCTCAAAGAAAATGTTCTGAGTAGAATATACTAGATTATCTTTTGTATTAAAAATAAAAAAGTGAATCTTGTGTCTATGAGAATTTATTATTAAAGAAATAGCATGATGATATTCTTTGATAATTTTTAATGCTAACAATTGGCATTTAACTTCCTATATTTACTTCCCATGAGATAATTTGACAGTTTGAAAAATATAGATCATGTCTGTTTCTTCCCAGTATGTCCAAGAAATCAATAAATCATATATGTTTTTCTGTTTCTTCTTCCTCTTTCTCCTCATCCTCATCCTCCTGTTTAGATAGTCAAGAGATAAATAGTATAAAGAGCTCAGTAAAGTTGCTTGTATTTACAGATATATAAATTCATACATTGAGCAACAACTAATTTAGTGACTTGGTTGTTTCATGTAACCCTTTTGGTGTCAATTTTGTCACCTGGTAAATCGGAGTTGAGATTTAGTTGATCTTAAACTGCCTTCTGTCATAAATTTCTGTCCTTTCAATTTTCTGTAATCTAGAGAATCCATTAATGTGAGCATGATTTTTAAATATCTATTTATATTTCTACTGAGGTAGAACTTCCATGTAAAGAAGAACACAGGGCATTCTATTATGTGGTGTAAATCAATAAAATGAAAATGTATCCATTGACAACATTTGTATTTTTACCTGTTACAGAGTTGTGCCATCTCTTTGAATACAATACACTTTTATGCCCCATTAAAGCATGCCTGACATAACTTTCAACTACTTGCAAATGCTGAGGAGTTGAAAAACATAACATTTACAAAAGATACATCTGGTGCATATTTATATGACTTGAAATAAAGAATCATTTAAATAGTGCTGAGCCATCTCCATGTTGGGAGAAAAGATATTCCATGTCCGTCTGTGAAATTGGTAGTAAAATACTTGGAGGTTTAAATTTCTTCTGTAAATTTTTTTTACTTGACACATGTTAAAAATATGGGATTATTGATTAGGGTTTAATTTATCTGAGCTGTTGGAATTGCTTCCCCCTGAAGTTTATGTATTACATCATTAAATCTAGTTTAGATTGTAAGTTTTTAAAGGTATTAAAAGTAGTACTTTCTACTCAGAAGAGGGGCAGAATTTCCTAATCTGGGGTTAATGGACCTGGTAAGCATCCAGAGGTGAGTTTGGGGCTTTGTGAACCTCCTGAGTTTATTTGTACACATTTATGTGTGTACATATGCATTTATGGGTATGTCCAGAAAGTATGCAGGCATGTAATATGAAAAATAGAGACATTTACTGAAGAAGATACAAGAAACATTGTACACAGTTTGTACACAGGACAATGATACCTCATTCCCCTTCAAAGTAGGCACCTAGGGACCTCACGTACTTCTCTCAGTTGCCCTCAGCTGCCCTATTGTATTTTCCTGAATCTCACCAATGGTCTAAAATCTCTCCCCTTTAAAAGGTGATTTTAGTTGTGGGAAAAGCCAGAAGTTGCAGGGCATCACATATGGGCTATATGGACCTGAGTCATTTGGGTGATTTGATGTTTCACCAGAAACCTCTGCACAAGATGTGTTGCAGGAACAGGAGCACTGTTGTGATGAAGCTGTCAATCACCAGTTGCCCATAGTGGAGGCCTTCTGAATCATTCAAATAGTTTCTGAGGAGGAACGTTGAAGCTTAATGCAAAATTTGATGCAGATTGTTTGCTCTATTTGCTCACTCACTTTGAATGCCATAGTACACATGCTCACTCAATGGCTTCTATGGCCCCCACATGACCATCTTCATTGGTCA
This sequence comes from Sturnira hondurensis, assembly GCF_014824575.4. Lineage (NCBI taxonomy): Eukaryota > Metazoa > Chordata > Mammalia > Chiroptera > Phyllostomidae > Sturnira > Sturnira hondurensis. The sequence continues at coordinate 189,509 of NW_028091237.1, forward strand.
TGCACGAGCATTCCAGTCCTCTCTCTTTTTGGCTGCCAGGTTATGTTGATGCCACATAAGCTGTTCTCATTATATTAACAACAGTGGGGCTTTTTATGGACAGACATTATGTATGTATATAAATATATATATATATATTTCCCTCCTGGAAAAGACCTAACTCACATCAGTATCTCAAAGAGGTTTATGATCCTGGCATAACGGAAAGACTTGGAATCATGAGTAATCTTTGGGCTTTCCCCTTCCTCGTTAGCTGTTTAACCTGCCTTCTGTAGCCATTTCACTTCTGCAGGGCTTACCTGCAGAATAAGATGGCTGCACCAGAGAATGTCTGTTACCCTTTCCAGCACAGCATTCTGTAGTCCTGAGTCAGAAACTCACCTGCATCGACTTAAATACTTAAGCCACCAATGCCCTCACTGTGTTTTTTGTTTGTTTGTTTTTCTTTTAACTGCCTTCATTTTTAGGAGGTTACTGTGCAGTTTCTGTGTAGAGCATAGTTTAGGTTATGCTGAAAAGTGTGCAGGGCTGCATACATATCAACCTGAGGAAAAGCACACCTAAAAGTTGTACAGATCTTCTAGAATGCCATGCAGCATGTGAAAGAGAACTCGTACCCTGCAGGTGACACACAGCGTTGTCAATGTTAGGGACCATGCCTTAAACTGAGAGAAGTAAGAAAGTAAAGTTTAAGACCATTCCGTTCCTCACTATGTAGGAGGAAAAAAAGACAGCTATGTAAATTAAGGAGTTGTATCTCATTGTCAATTTCTCATCTGTTGCGAGTTTGAATGATTTCTAAATCAGAAGAGTGCTGAAGATCTGTTTTCCTGTTACTTTCAAGCCTAAGGAATTTGGAGCTGGAGTTCTGAGCCAGGAAACAGCCCTGTTTTGAATTCAGAGGCTCTACTGCTGAGCACAGATGCTAGGCTGGTGATAAATTCCAAAAGGTTCAGCTTGATATTCTGACTCCAGAGGTCAGAAAGGGTTCCTTGGGGTGGGCAGATGAAGAATAGCAAGCATGGCTGAGGAGTCATCAGTTGTAGCAGCACCTTGACAGGCTTTGGGGAAGTGATCAGCTAGGAGATCACTTAATAAATAGCCTTTATTAGGTAGGCTATTGTAGTGGGCACTGCTGGCCTCAGGCTATAAGGTGTCTCTAAATTTCTATATATTTGACATGATGTAGCTTCAATATCTACAAAGCTCTCTAAATTTTTTGCTTTACAGTTGCTTCAGTTATATAGACCCAGCCTCCAAAGCTGATATAACCTATTATGAAGAAATTCTTAGTTTGAGAGATATTAATGGGACGTGTTCTCCCAGATCTTTTTTTGAGCCCTTCAGAGTGACACGTTAGTGTGGCAGCCATGCATGTGCTCTGACCCACATGCACAGGATCCGCCAGGCTCCGACCTCAGAGGCAGGTGCCCACCCCAGCTTTTTTTCGTTCTTTCTTTCCCCAGACGTTTTCTAACATTGCAGGTCTGTTAAAATGTTTTTCAATATAATGAAAGAGATGAAACTTTTTCTGAATTCAAATCCCCACAGAGACTGTTTTTCTGGGAGATGGCTTGAAAGAGTCTTACAGAGCTGAGATGTCAGCAATCATGAACTTCATACAAAATTTGGTTAAATTACATACATTTTGATGTGTACTGATGACGTTTGGAAATTTTAGAACATCGGGATTGATTTATTATTGATTCATGCTTCTAATACTTGACAGAACTTTTTATGACCAATTGAAATGACAAAAAGAAAAAAAAGAGACACAATTATGAACTGAAACTGTCAGAGCAAATTTTGATGAGGAATGAAACAAAAGTATTTTTTTTCTAAATGACCATCACCCTCATGCTCCAAAGCCTTATAAAAACCAGAACTACATCCTGCACTGACACTTTTCTTGTGATTAAGTTTCTTAAGTTATTGACCTGCCTCTTACTGTTGTTTACCTTGATGGAAACTGCAAGATACCTTGACTGAGCCTGAGTGCCAGGTAACCCTGGGAGGTGGGAGGTCAGAGTAAACCTGGCTAATGGTATAGTGCTTTCATCTTTGGAAGGAAGGGAAATAAAAGACTGCCAACTTTTGGCGCCATTTTTCTCCACTGGGAGAGATCTGAATTGACAGAAGCTGTGGTGTGAGAGGCGTCCGTCCTGTCTCCATTGCTTCTCCTGAGCCCACCCAGTGAGGCGCAGTGACTGGGTGGTTTGGCAAAGGACACTTGAGCTTTCTACCTAGGAAGAGTCTCATGGGAAACTCTGAGCGTATTGATAAAGCAGCCACAATAAAATGGAATACCATGCCATTGATAACATTAGCTGGTTTAGGTTTAACTAATACCCCTTGGGTCAACAATATACCTGTTTACTATTTGACTTCAGTATCACAAGGACTTTGGAAGAAGAAATGAAATAAAGTATGTCAAAAGCTCCTTAGAAAAAACTGTCTTACAGGTCACAAGTATTCACCTTCACAGTGAATCAGTGTTGCCGTGCAGCCAGAGATTATGACATCCCATGAAAGGGCAGGTGAGAGAGAAACAAAAGAAGGATGTCTGGCACTCTTTGGCAATGTTCCTGATTCAAACTTTTCAAGTCCTTTCTCCGAGGCCCTGGTATTCCCACTGTACTTGACATTGTTATTTTGATTTGAAAACACCATTTGTTTGTCATGATAATTTTTTGGCTGGATGGTGTTACTCAGAACTGGGGGACGAAACTCCACTTTGGAGACATAATGCACATGTGCAGGTGGGAATGGAGACCCTTCAACTTGGCTTTCTAGTCTGAGGTCAACCTATAGAATCCTTTCTTATGTCTCTCAACCTTTTATATATTAACTTCATTAAGTCATCATTTATGTGCATTCCAGGGCAGTTTTGCTAAATAAAAATGAAATAGGCATCTGGATGGAAAAAGAAAAATCAGATGTTCTGCTACCTTGTTCCTCTCCAATGAAGGCACTGAGATCAGAAATCTAAGTGATTTTTCCATAGATGTTACTTTGAAAAAATGACCAAACATTACAAAAATGACCCAGACAGTTTGCAAACTATATTTTTACATTTTGGGCTGGAAAATATCATTTTAAGTATAGAAACATTTCCTTTTTTAAGCTAGTTTTTCTAAGACTAGTATATAAGATCTTAAATTTATTCTTTTCTCATGTCATCAATAAGGAGGGTTTTCTGATGAAAAAGATTACTAAAAGATTAGGGAATATGCTTTTTAAAGATATAATTCTCAATAAGAAAAGGCACAGGCAACTAAATCATCCAAATAAAGTGACATGGGCTATTAAATTATCCCTTCAACTTTGGGAATTTATGGTGACCACTCACTACGCAATTCTGAATGTGCATATTACAGATCCAACATTTAAGAAAAGCCATTTTGCTAATGATCTGCTGTGAGGAAGCCGTGCACATTAATTAGTATTGAGGAAAGCCCATCTTGTGTCTATGTTTTTAGATGGATGGCCTGTTTGGACTGAAATGAATGATATTCAGCTATAAATTTCAGTGAGGTTGGTGAATCAGTTAACTCAGTAAACAAGTAGGGCTAAATTTAAAAAAAATGAATAGTACAAGTATGATGAAAATCAAGAGTGTTGTGAGGGAGCATATATTCCAAGATAAGGAATTTCTTATTATGCCATTTGCAAAGAAGTGAAGAAAGAGGTTGCAAACTTTTTTTTTGGTAATTATTTGAGATGAATATGTGACTTTGGGTATGTAAATAATTGGAGAAAAAGACTGAACTAAAAATCTGGAGGTTTGACACAAAAATATTGTTTGGAAACCTTCATATGTTTTGAATATTAAAAGATTTTTTTATTTTGGTTATCTTTTTTTTAAAAGATTTTATTTATCTTCAGAGGGGAAGGGAAGGAGAGAGGGAGAGGTATATTAATGTATGATTGCCTCTCTTGTGTCCCCCACCGGGAACTGGCTTGCAACCCAGGCATGTGCCCTGACTGGGAATTGAACTGGGGTTGTTTGGTTCCCAGGCCCGCACTCAATCCACTGAGCTACACCAGCCAGGGATGGTTATACCTTCTTAAGTAGCTAATGTATTTATCAGCCTTCTTGACCTGAGTTGGGTGATTTGGCCCTGGGTGATTTTTCTAGCACTTCTGATGCCTGTTTAAACTTGTTTTCTAAGAAGAAAGTATTGTTTGACTTTTTGCAGAAATAATTTTGACAAATTGTTTCTTTTTTAAATCCTTACCCAAGGATATGTTTATTGATTTTAGAGAAAGAAGAAGGGAGGGGAGAGAAAGAGAAAGAGAAATAGAAAGATGTGAGAAATATCAAATCTGCAGTCTAGGTATGCACCCTGGCCTGGCATTGAACTTGAAACCTTTTGCTGCACAGATGACACTCCAATCAACTGAACCACCCAGCCAGGCTGTTACTGAGCAGAAGTCCAAGGCGGGGGTGGGGGCGTGGGGAGGTGGGTGGGTGGGTTTTGTATATTTGGCTCCCTAGGGATGCCAAAAAAAAACTGTTAAAGAACAGATACACCAGGCTGGACTCCAGAGGATGGTATATTAATACCGTCAGACCCCCCTACTGGGCCAGATCCTCTGTCACCAATTGAAAAGACATCTCCCAATGCCAGAGATTTGTGAAAAGGAAACAAAGTGTTTATTTAATGCTATTCAGGCCTAATGACCTCATTAAAATATCAAAGTCCTTTAGGGTATACACCTGCACACACAGTGCTCCCTTCTCCCCCTGTCCTAACTCTGTATACTGTAAATCAGGAAAAGAGCACACGTCCATTTTTCCAGGCCGCTGGTATCGTCAACTGTGTTGACGTCCAGGCAGGATCTCCAATTAATCCAAAGTCATGTGGCACCTTCCACTGGCAAGAGTTCTTTGTACCAAGTTTTCCAGTAAAAGTCTCTCCTGCTTTCCAGGCCACATGGCCAAAGGGAGCACCCCAAAGCTGCGTGGGCCTCTTCTACCAAAGCTGCAGGTGTCCGCACTCCACCAAAAGCGTGTGTCTTCTTCATATGGCTGCAGGGATCCCCACTCTGCCTAAAACTGCATGGCTCTGTGTCCTACCTGGGCAAGAGGGGGTCCTCACTCTGCCCAAAACCTCATGGCTCTCTCCCCAGTGGCTGCCGTGTCTGGGTTTAAATCCCCGTGCTAATCTTCCTCTGTACCCCTATTTCTGACTCTTCCCACGATCAGTTACACCTGCCAGTATTTCTGTATTATTATAAGTTTACTGGGCTGCCATTTTAGTCTGGGCAGGTGTGGCCCCATGTCCTAGAGCCAATCTCCTCCAAGCTCCCACGCAGGCGCTGTAACTCAGGGGATCTGCCCCCCAGTCACATCTTGGGGGGAAGTGACTTCATCCCCTAGCTGCCTACAGCCATTTAACATATCCAAGTGACCCGCCAAAGGCTATAGATATGTTAAATGACCATGCCATGGATTACCTACAAGGCTGTACGAAACAGCCCTGCATGTTCCTGCTCCATGTGTTCCTTCCCCCAACTCACGCCTGTGGGGGAAGGGATGAGGACATCTTACATGGCTCTCCAATATTCCTGTATACCTTGAGCTCTGGACACCATTCCAAATCTTCTTTTGGGCCCCCCGCCCCCTTAGCAGCACCCTGTATCAAGGACAATAATTTTCACCCTTTCAATCTGCTTAATTTTAGTTTATTTTCAAATTTCTCCTTGGATTTTCTTTCCTTTTGTCTTGTTTTCTCTTTTAAAGTTTAAAGTCAACTTTCCAGAAGTTTTTCTACATTTACTCCCTGGTCCCCTCCTTTCCCTTTGGGATTTTTTCTCTCTGCCCCATCATCAAATTTCCCTGTCAAGATTCTTTATGTATCTGTGGACTCTCTTTTACTTTTATCTTTTATCTCTCCCTGTTCTCTTTGCTTTTATGGATATAATATGTTGCTTCCTGTAGAGATTTTCCAAGCTATTAGACATTGCAAACCAATATTTGTTAATGCACAACTAACTTTTCACATTTTCATTTAATTTTGAATTGGCTTTAATCCCTAATTTCTTTTTTTTTTTTTTTTTTTTGATAGGTAAATTTATATATTCTTTATTTCCAAGAGGAGAAACCTCAAATCCAGAGTGCTTAAACCAGCCTCACTCTCCCACTAAGTTCTTTTTTTTTTTTTTTTTTTTTTAATTTTTTTATTTAATTATTTTTCAAGTACAGTTTTCTGTCTATTACTCCCATCCCGTCCCACCCCCCATCCTCCCCCCTCCCTCCCATTTCCACCCTTCTCAGTTGTTGTCCATGTATCCTTTATATAGGTTCCTCTAAATCCCTCCCTTATTTCCCCTGAAATTCCCTCCCCTCTCCCCTCCGGTCACTGTCAGCCTGTTCTCTATTTCAGTGTCTTTGGTTATATTTTGCTTGCTTGTTTGCTTTGTTGTTTAGCTTCCTGTTAGAGGTGAGATCATATGGTATTTGTCCTTCAACACCTGGCTTATTTCACTCAGCATAATGCTTTCCAGTTCCATCCATGTTGTTGCAAAAGGTAGGAGCTCCTTCTTTCTTTCTGCAGCATAAAATTCCATTGTGTATATGTACCATAGTTTTTTGATCCATTCATTTACTGACGGGCACCTAGGTTGCTTCCAACTCTTGGCTATTGTAAATTGTGCTGCTATGAACATTGGGGTGCATAGGTTCTTTGGGATTGGTGTTTTAGGGTTCTTAGGATACAATCCCAGCAGTGGAATTGCTGGGTCAAAAGGCAAGTCCAATTTTAGTTTTCTGAGAAAATTCCATACTGTTTTCCATAATGGTTGTACCAGTCTGCAATCCCACCAACAGTGGACCAGAGTCCCCTTTTCCCCACACCCTCTCCAACATTTGTTGTTTATTGCTTTGTTTATGATAGCCATTCTCACCGGTGTAAAGTGGTATCTCATTGTAGTTTTAATTTGCATCTCTCTGATAGCTAGTGATATTGAGCATCTTTTCATGTGTCTCTGGATCCTCTGTATGTCCTCCTTGCAGAAGTGTCTGTTCAAGTCCTTTCCCCATTTTTTAATTGGGTTAGTTGTCTTCTTAGAGTGAAGTCGTGTGAGTTCTTTGTATATTTTGGAGATTAAACCTTTGTCTGAGGTATCATTGGCAAATATGTTTTCCCATACAGTTGGTTGTCTTTTTATTTTAATGCTGTTTTCTTTAGCTGCGCAGAAGCTTTTTATTTTGATGAGATCCCATTTGTTTATTCTTTCCTTTTCTTTTTCACAGTTGTTCTGTTTTACCCTCTCTTCCTAATGGGCAGAGGCCCTGTCTTTTTATCCTCACTTGACTGTCTGGTTACCTTTGCCTGGTTGTCTGTGGATACATCTGAGAAACTCTAGATTGAGAGTTCTGTCTTGGCAACTTAAAATGGGCAGTTTAGTACATTTTTGTCATTGGCTAAATAGACGGCACCTCTAAATGCATGTTTTTTGGACCAGATGTGGCTGGTAGCAGGGGAGAAACTTAGATGGGATGCCCTGTGTGTGTTGAATCAGTGGGCAAATAGGGTTCTGACTGGGGCCTTCCATGTTACCCTGTTGTGTCACCCTGGATAAACTGCTAAATTCTACGCATTTCTCTGTGTTCTTAGAGATAACACCCAACTCATAGGGGTTTTGTGTAAATTTTGTACTCGGGGCATTTCTAGTAAGTGTGAATTACCTCTGTACTTACCTATGTAGAGAGACTAAGAAAACTTAAGCAGTTAGACACAGCACCACAACAGATGTGGTGGAATTGAGGGTGCTAGAAATAAAGCCATTGATATAATACCTTTAGTGTTTTAAACCACACTATATCATTCATTTCCTTTTTCTTTACAATCACCCTGAGGTTTGGTGGTGACCCTAGGCCATTCATTAGGGAACTGGAACATCTCTTTGGGCCACTGCTTTCATGGGATTCACTTGGGGAAAGAAGTGCCGCTAAAAGCCACATGGATATTATGGAGGTGAAGGCTAGTAAGAGATCGTCCTGAGTGTGGAAAATCAGACCATTCGGCCTCACAGAAAAGAGTAGTTTTATGTTTCACTCCTAAGTCCAGAGAAAAGAAAACCTTTCCTTTTCTTTCCTCTTTGTTGCTGTTGGCAAGACTCTGTGAGACTGCAACTCCCATATAAGACACAGTGGAGCAAATTTTCAGAGTCTCTATACTTTGCATGTATTAGATTTTTCATGCATAGCCACAGCTCTGGACAGTGGTAGGATATGTGAGGTTGTGGAGAGGGGCACAGATGGGCTTTTCACATTTGCCACCTCACTCTGAGTGTGGTAATGGACGAATTCTGTGAGGTTTGGTTTTCTTAAGAGTTCCTTAAGGAGGCTAATCTCTTGAGCAGCACCGTCTTTAAGTGAACAGTTCTGAAAATGATGAATCTGTGCCTCTTCACATGGATGTTGGGAAGAAGGTGATAAGGTGATTTTTTGTTTGTTTGTTTAAAACAGAACTTAGAAGAGAGCACCAAATGATTCCTGCAATTTGTGGGCTAGAGTGACTTTCAATTGCTTACAGGTCACAGCATAGCTTTTTCCTAGGTACTTTTTGGTCAGAATAGACCTCCACTAGGGAATGGTTAAATGTCTGAGAGTTAGTGATTAGATGAATAGAGAGACTTGAGGTTTCATTCTCTTCTCAGAAAGACATAGGTTCCTTCTTTCTGTTATGACCACTAATGACTTTAAACCCCTTGTTTTGGTGATTTGCCACCTATATCTGTTAGAATAATAGAGAACGTCTTGCTGTGGTAGCAAATGATTATAAAAATCTCAGTGGCTTCAAACCACAAGAGTTTATTTCTTGATCCCACTGCCTGTCCACTGTGGGTCAGAAGGGGTGTCTGCCACTTGTAGACATTTAGGGGCTTAGGATGTTGGAGTCTCCTCTCTACACCTGTTTTCACACTCACTGTAGTCGGAGAAGGGAGCATGGCGAAGCTTGCTCTGGCTCTTAAAGCTTCTGCCCAGAAGTGAAACATGCCACTTCTCACATTTCATTGGTCAGAACAGTCACATGACCGTGCCTAATTTTACAGTTGTTGGGGACATTCAAACCTATTGTGAGCTTAGAATGAGGAGAAGAGAAATATTTAACAAACTGCCTATGACTACCTCATTACTCATTAAACACAGCCACACAGGAAGGGATTTCTCTATGTTTGTGCTAATTTATGCTAATTTGCACCACTGGTAGCAGAATTTCTCTGCCCCAGACATTTTGAGCATTGGTAAAAAAATATTGCATATCTGCGTAATAGTCATGAAGTGACTGCTCTGCATCCTTGGACTCATGCTATAGCAACTTCAAGGACTACTGATACTTTGAAATACTTCCAGTGCCAATGATTATGATGAAGGTAATAATGAAGAATAGAAGCTCACCTACATAGAGAAGTATATCCCTTAAGCAGTTGCTTAAATTTCACTTTTCCCCTTACTTTGGAAAATGCCTTTTACGTCTTAAAGAACATCATTGGTAGATATCAACATTTAGTGGATAAGGAAGTTAAGACTGAGAAAACAGGTAGCATAGACTTCTCAATCTCTAATGTAAAAGGCAAAGCGTTGAACTTATTTTTGAGGCATTGTGATCACCAGTGCTGCCCTCTCACTCCACCCCCAACATCACCATCACTAGTACTTCTAGTACTGCTGTCCTCTATCATAAACACACGTGTGACCTGCGTAAGGTTTCTCTTGAGACCATCATGGGGACCAAAATTTAGATAAGATTTTTAGCAATTACTTTTTCTTCTACACACTACCTAATTCAGGAACTAAAAAGGCCATGGAATAAAACTGGCAACTCAGAAGTGTCTTGGGGGCTGGGTTTGCAGTGAACCCATCTTGCTCTTCAATTTGTCCTTTTTTTCATTTCAATTTTCTTCCTGTTGCACTTTCTCTCCTTTAAACTTAGAAGAAAACCAGAGCTAAAAAAATAACACATTTCGTGACCTTCAGGTCCCAGAAAGGGTCTGTGCATTGTGGCAGCATGTCCTTCAACTCTTTCCCCACGTATCCAACCCAGGTGTGCCACTTAGAAGTGCCCAGGTGTGGCCAGGATTACCAACGTTAGGATGATTTTTTTCTGCCAAACTCTGCTTAGCAGCCATCAGGAGGAAGCTAGAATGACCAGTCCAAAGTGAGGTGGTACAGTTACCCAGAGAACCAGAATAATTGGGCAGGATTATTGCAATCTACAGGCCCCACTTAAATCTCCTGTCTGCTCTGATGTGGGTACCATGCTCCAGGCCACTGGGAGTAGTGTTCAGAGTGGGCTTTCCCTGGAGGTGATTCTCACTGCTTATTGAGCTGTAGAGATCAAGGATCTGTCATAACCTCTGGCTTATTGTGGCATCTTGCACGCCGCCCATGGGCTATGTGATTTTAACAATCATTTGAAAAGCCTCCAGGCATTTGTGTCTTTAACCCCCTTTGCTGGCTGAGGTAATGGTGGAAAGTAGAGAGATGATTCCGTCCCAAAAGAAGGCCCTACAGCTTTACCCCTACCCCCCCCCCCCCAATATTAACAAAACCAGGATATCATTAAATTACCACTCCTGGCTCCAACTGAATATTTGCCAAAAATGTCCTGCTTTCACTTCATACAATATGTTTTATTTTTCTATTGGGGATTTGTTTTCTGAATCAGTTTACTTCTTTGTGGTCCCATAATCACCAAATGGAATTTTCTCCATGTTTCAATCTTCATCATTAGAAGAAAAATACAGTATCATTTTCTGGCAAGAAATAAATATCTCAAAATGAAAGACAATATTTAGTGACCACTGCCTCCCCCCCCCCAAAACAAGAGTACTACATTTTTGATGAATCAGAACTGGAAGTGATTAAGGGCCCATTGCATTAAAACAATGAGCACTCACATCCAAATGTGCTCACAAATGCACTCACAAATCCCTTAAGAAAAAGTGCACTGGTATGGTTCAAGGAATCACATAGAGGAAATTAAAAATATTTATTTGGTTGATTTAATATTTCCTGCTAGAGATTAACATTGAAAATAGAGCCCACAACACTAACAGAGTTACAATTCAACAATTTAGTTTCTATATATTTGGTTCCTAACTGTCAACTTGAACTTGAGTAGAAGTTTTAAATTGTAACTTACAAAATGTTTATAAGAATGTTCCTTTAGTATAAAATGGGGTTGTTTCAGATTGTATTTTCAGGAAAAATATATTTAGTATGATTTTATTTGAATTGTTAGTATTTTTCATAGATTGAAAATGTGAAATTCCTGATAATATTTAGTTTTACTAAAATTTTGGTATGTTCTAGAGGATTATGGTTAAAAGATCATATATTTTTATCATGCTAATTTGAAAAGTTCCTTATGCCATTTTATAATCCATTTCATAAGAAAACGTTTTTAAAGGCATTATTTGGAAATCAGGGCTATTTTTATTTTAAACTGCTACCTCTTTGGTATTTGAATCAAAGCAACACTATTTAAGCTTGGTTGTGGTGAGTTTAATCTTCTTTATGAATATACAACTGTAGGACTTAATTTTTATTTTAGATTTATAAAGGAAGGAATATCTGGATTGCAGACACATTCCATTGAAATAGTCACATTTTTCTTAGGAGGTAGATAGTAGCTACAAGTTAAGTTTCAATGAGTAGGCAATGGGCTAAAGAATTTTCTGTCATTCTTTCCTGTGGAGACAGTTACTGTTTTACATTTTACAGGTGAGGAAATTGGCAACTCAGAAAGATGCCTAACTTTTCCATGAGCCCTTTGCTGGAGAGTGGGAAACTGGGGTGCTCCTGAGATGTCAGGTTGGTTATCTCCACTGGATGTTGTGGGGTTTCTTTTCCAACAGGCATAAGTGTGCATATTTAAAGATGGTCATTGGCCCTGGCTGGGCAGCTCAGTTGGTTGGCATGTTGTCCCAAAACACGAAAGTGGCAGCCATGATCTTTGTCTGGACACACAGAAGAATTGACCAATGAATGCATAAATAAGTGGAACAACAATTCTCTCTCTCTGAAATCAACTTAAAGAAAAAAAGATGGTCATCAAGCTCCTGGGATGCAAGGTGATAAGTGCAAAATGCAAGGGTAGATTCATATCTTTTTCCACTTTATAGAAATTCTCCTTGAAAACATCCATGCATTTTTAAGCAGGCTTTTCCATGGAAAAGCTAGCATGGGCACACAGTTCAATTCCCAGTGTGCTTTCTCACAGAGTTTCTTCCATAAAATTACAAAGACTGGGAACCTAGCCCATCATTAAGTTTAAAGTTATTCTGGCTTCTTTCATGGCCGTATCAGTTTCAAAGATCACTGTCAGGATGGGAGCAACTGAAGTTAAATTGGCCCAAATGTTAAATAAATGTAGCCTTAGAGTGGAAACTGCTTTTCAGAGTTGAAGAGTCAGTGGAATATTCATAGAAATGTAATATGAGCACAGGATACTGAGTCAGTGTCAAAGCTTTGTTCCAAACCATATTTGCTGTTTGTAAATCTGGCTCTTTGGGGATGTGCTGGTGATGAGGTAAGAGGATGAAATGAGACGGGTTCCTGCCTTGCTGCAGCCAGGGCTGGAGGTCTGGTCTTCTCTTCTGAAGGGAGGGAGGGACTATCTCTCCACAGGAATTAGCGCTCTGGGAGTGGGGAGAGTTAGTTAATGGGGGCTAGCCCTTCCCTCTCTAATGGGGCCATCTCTGCCTCAATATGGAAAACTTTTCTTCATTTTGCCACCTAAGCTTTATGCCTGATTTTGAAATGGAAATTATGGAGGAATCATTATGAAAATTGTTGTGGCTTGCTTTGCAAGTGCAAGAGTGACACCATTTGCTTTTTCCTTGAACATCTCCTCTTCAGGATATTGCTAGAAAAATCATGGCAGTATAGACCTTGATGCATAGGGTGTTCAGATGCCAAAATTATATATTAAAAGTACCCAAAGGGGTCATCAAGAGATGACCCAAATTCTTCTTTGTTGAAGAATTAACAAACTGCATTCTCACCCTCCCCTGCCCCCAGGAACTCTGCTCATCTGTAGTTAATCTAAAAATTAACATTTAGCATATTACTGCTTTAGTCCCTTAAATGAGGTATGTGCCTTGTGGCTCAGTTGATTGGGACCCTGTGCTAATGAGGTCATGAGTTCAGTCCCCAGGAGAACTGGTTCACCTCACCATGGTCCTTCTCCAAACTTCAGCCAACCCTCCAAGTGAGCACTGGTCACAAGTGGCCTTCTGGGGAAGAATCAACACAAATTCTTTATCATATGTGGGGGGAAAACCCAACTCAAAGCAAATGCCTTGAATTAACTTAGAATATGACAGTATTGCTGTGGGATAACAACATGGTGCCCTGGAGACTGAGAGACTTCTTGCAGAGTGCCATACTTCCTGCTGGTGGCTTCTGGGCCAGGAAAACCAGCTTTGTGTGCAGGTTCTAATCCTGCAATTCAAGGGGAGTATCATTCAGGGAGGGTAGCAGGCAGAGTGCTTATTAAGGAGGCAGACTCAAAGGAATACTTTGGGGGCATTTTGTTGAATTTTCACTAATCACTTATTTATAAGATTGGTTGTTTGGGGCCTTTCAGTTAATGTCTGTGGTCATGCAACCCATGGGACAAGCCGGTTTCTTCCCTGAGCAGGCCATTCCAGATGCTTGTTTTAAGTCGGTGAGAGACACGGTAGCTACGAACTTTAAGAGCATGAGTGAATGTCACTCTGTGCTTTCTCTTTACTGTCCACTCTCAGAAACTGCTTTTTCAGATCCAGGTTTCTCTCCCAGGGCTAATCTCACCCAAGAATGAATCTCACCCAGGCCTGCATCGATACCTCTGAGGCCGTTTGTTGGGTTCAGGGAAGCATTGTGCCTAAATGAGCTCCAGCTGTGCATGGTGAACTCGAAGCTCAAACCAGCATCCTCACTGGCTTTCTCCCATTTACCAAGAATGCCTTCTCCAGGGCAGAGGCCACTTTTTCGTTTTCAATTTAAAAGAAGTTCAATCACTGTATGTTTGCCACTTAGCAGAACGCTTTGTATATAGTAGGAGTTCACTAAATATTTGTTGAAAGAATGAGTGAGTGGATGAAAGAATCAAGTGTAGAACTTTTTCCATTGAGACAAAGGCAGTTTTTTAAATGTTATCATTGTTGTTTTTGTCTTTAAAAATTATACAAGGTTATTGAAAATAATTTAGAAAATAGAGGTGAGAAAAATTAAGAAAATAAAACCATTTGTAATGTCATCATTTGGATATAATCTTTCTGGACATTTTGTGGTGTGTAATATTTATATCTAGATGCATATCTATTATATATATATATAACTTAGATAATACATATTATTGTGTCATTGTTTTTATTTCTATCAGAAAAATTTGCATTGTGTTATATATTCTTCCACATTATTATTTTTAATTTTGTTCAGAGCATTAAATTCAATGACTTCAACTTAATCAGTCACATATTAAAGTATCATTGTAGCTTAAACTTTCTACCTAGCTTTGTTTATCTCCTCAGAAAAACTCCTGTAAGAGGAATTGCATGGCTCCATGGTTTTCTTGTTCATGGTGTGTTGGCAAGTTGTGTCTCAGAGAGTTGCCAGCAATGTGTGCTCCCACCTGGAATGATCTAGTGTGCTGCCTCTGTCCTTGCTGACCAGCCAGTATTGTCATTCTTTCATATTTTTGTTAATTCATAGGCAAAGACTATATCAGTGCTCTTAGGCTTTGCATTTCTTTTATTAATCGTGAAACTGAGTGTTTTTTTTCATGTGGCTATTTTAACATTTTCTTTGCAAATTGCCTGTTAATGAAGGCCACTAGCATTTGGGGTCCAATATATGTATGCTCTATTTTATAGGGCTATTGTAAAAATTAGTTGAAATAAGCTATTTGTATATGTTTAAAACCTACAAAGCAATACACAAATGTGTTGATGAAACTTGTGACCTGGAAGGGTGAGGGTAAGTAGGAATAGTTACTTGCAGATAAATATGCTGAGTAAATGGGTATGGGGCAAAGGGTGGGCTTGGGTGGGCTTTGAGGAGGCAGGATGGGGAGAGGCACCTTAGAGTAAGAGAAAGAGGCTTTGGAGTGGAGATTTGTTACTTTGAGAAGGTCACTGGAAAAAGACAAGGTCAGAAATAATATAGGGGCTGTCAGCTGGAAAGTTAAGCCAATGAGAAACAGAAGGAAGCAAGGGGGCCAAGGAGGGATTGGAAACCAGAACCCATTCCCGGGGTGGTCTGTGATCTGGAGATGGGGGTGGAATGAGAGGGGGAAAGGCATCCTCTCAAATGTTCCCAAACCAGCAACAGAGAAAACATCAGCAGTGCTGCTTCTCTGAAGACTCACCTGAATTCCAGTGTGACCAAGGCAGGTATGTTTAAGACCAGAAAGGGGAACTGGTGCCACTGCACTCAAGTGTGGTCCTCTGGCCAGAGCACACCCGTGCTCTCCAGTGTGTCCCTGGAGTAATCAGACCTGGGAAAGGCAAGCAAAACACAGAGGTGTGTGGTCATTAAATAAAAATGCTGTCCTCAAAATTCCCCAGCATGTACATTACCCTACTCATGTAAAATTATACATACTATAATTATGTATTAATACATGACTATTTCTAAATATATTAAATATAAATATACATTATATACCTTGTACATATATGACATTAGATAATTATATAAGTAACATGAATATAGGCATGGTAGTGTGGTGGGGCAGGGAGAAAGAATTATCTTTGCTTTTGTTCACATTTTTAAGTGTTTCACTTGTTACTGCTAGTATATATGACTTCTGTCATTCAGAAATGATCCAGTAATGAAACCGATGTTAAGACTGAGATGTCCATGCTGTGAGTGTGGCCTGCCTCTCCCAACTCTATAGCAAAGTCATTTAGCAACAGAAGTTGAAGCTCCAGGCAGTCACTGGAGCCTAAGATTGCTCAGGCAGAGGAGCTCCAGGAAGCAGGTGAGAGTCACAAGTGGGCCCCACAGGGAACCGAGCTTATCACCACCTCACACTTACATGACAGGAAGTCAAGCCTCCTTTGCAGGCAGGAGGACCCTGGCCGACAGTTAAGGCATTCCCCAGGCTGGTAGTAAACACAGGCCTGCTTTCATTTGAGATCAGGCATGCTTCACTTGCAGGGGAAAGAGTTTGAGCCTGGAGGGGGAGGGAAAATAAGAACTTTTGTCCCTCAGTTCAAGAGTTGCTAGTGCAGCTCATGCAGTAAAGTGTCTGACTGGGTCTTATGTCATTTTATTTTTATATCAGGTAGAGCTGTATTAAGGCAGCACTGTTTTCCCTGTCCTTCACATGCCAGGCACTATGCTGGGACTTGGGCACAAAGTCAGGGGAACACAAGGATCTCTCACTTTCTGGAGACTATAGTTGCATCAGGGAGATGAATGGCACTTGACAGACCAAATAGAGGAAGTGTTAGATGGTAATGATACTGAAAGAGGCAGGAAGATCAGGGCTGGGCTGTTTTTGATGAGGAGGCAATAGAAAGTGTGCAAGAGGATGTTTGAAGTGAATCAGGCAAGAAAAGGTGGGACCATCAGGTGAATTTCCAGCCACAGAAGGGAGACCCAGGAGGCAGACTGCAGCTCCCTCTCTTTGAAGTGTGTCCCAAGAGCAGTGAGGGTCGGGGAGCTGGTCAGGATAAAGGTCTGAGAGCCCAGCAGGCATTAATTCATGCCTGGCCTCAGGCATGGTTCATGTTTAGGAGGTTGATTTTATCCTAAGTGCAAAGGCCAGATAAAGTGTGCTTAGAAATCCAACACAATGCACAGCCTAGGCCTCAACTCAATGTGTATAAAGATTTGTTGTGTGCAAAATATATAAAAATTGATGTTGCATGCTCAGAAAACATTTTATTTTTAAAATTTGATTTTGATTTCTATCACATGAAACATCACTCCCATGTAAATTAGTTTTCTCCAAAAGACTGAGTCATAGTGCCCTGGCTGGTGTAGCTCAGTGGATTGAGCGCGGGCCTGCGAACCACACAGTCGAGGTTCGATTCCCAGTCAGGGCACATGCCTGGGTTGCAGGCCGGTTCCTTGCAGGCTAACTACCAGCAGGGGATGCACAAAAGGCAACCATACATTGATGTTTCTCTCCCTCTCTCCTTCCCCTCTAAAGATAAATAAATAAATAAAATCTTAAAAAAAAAGACTGAGTCATAGTGATGAGAATATAGTAACAAGTCTGATGCTGAGAAGTGTGCCTAAAATTAAAGGAAAGGTCAACGAGACATGGTTCTTGTAGCCTGAGTTGTCCGAAGCACTAATACAAATGGGGCTATGTCCCATCTTTAGCATGACTGATCATTATAGGCTGAGCAGGTAGTGCTTCTGCTGTCTCCATGCTGCAGCTAAAGAAATAGCCTTTGAGAAGTGGAAAAAGACTTGGTGTCCCTGTGAGCAGTCCCAGGAACAGAACCTCTGTTCTAGTGAATTTAGTATGAGCCCAGGGCAAATAGTGGCTCCAGTGGTCACAGGGAGGTGTTTGGGCTCCTTCCGGTGGGCCCTGAGTCTCTTTCTGTAGGAGTGTGTGGGAACAGAAAGGAGCTCATGGGTGGTAAGGAGCTCATGGGTGGTTGTGGCTGGTCCCTGTTCCCACTGTGGGGCAGCTGGTGCCCCTGGCTGGTGTCTGCTCACACTATGGCCACTGAATAGCCACATTCTATACCTTATCAGGGCTCCCAAATTTTTACAAGCCCAACAGGATTAGTGGAAGGTCCAACTTTCTCCTCCCATCCCAACAATTAATAACACGGAGCTGTGATTGTTTGGATGTGCGACCTCTCTATAGATTCACATTCAAGTCCTTTGTCACTCCGGAGCCCTCGCCTATCTTCCTTCTCTTTGTTGAACTTGTATCCAAGGGAGTTGACTGTGATCATTAGAGTCACCTTTGTTGTCTGAGGTTCAGAGAGGTGAGCCAGTATTTTGAGACACATCAATGTGGCATTCAGATTTGCTAGTGTAGATCTCAAGCTGCCTTAGATTCTACATTTTCTCTCAGAATCTCACAGGAAACTCTGGGCAAAACGATTCTTTTGCAACTTAATCATCAGCATGTCAAATACGGTATTCCCTGTCTGAACCTAAACTGATGGAACCCATAATCTCTGAGTTCTATCTCTTCAGAAAAATGGTAGCTGCTTTCAGATGTAAACTTGACACTTGAAATTGGCAGATACAGAGGACTTAGTGAGAAGTTGAGAAACAAACATGAGCTTTGAGGTTGGGTAGATGTGGGTTCCAGATCAGCTCTGCACTTACTGTTGTGGGACTTAGACAATTTACATGATCTCTGTGAAGCCCATTTCTCTGTCTAAGACAGGGGGTAGTACGGTTTCCATCGTGATATATTGGTGAGGATTAAAAAAGGAGAATTCAAATATCTGGTACTCAAGAAGTGTTTGTTTCTACGATACTTTGTACTCAATAATTTAATGAATCCTTCCAAAAATAGAATGTCCTTCAGAGTAGAATCCTACTCATTTTTTGCTGATGGGACACACAAAAGGATGTTAAATTCCTTTGTTTGGTTTGTGGTAAATTTACTTTACACTTTAAAAGGAAAAGAAAAGAAACCTGTAGCACTTCAGACAAGGAGCCTTTTTAAAGCCTGCACTGGACTCCAATTTCAAAGAATATTCTTATTAACACACTTTCTTATAAATGGAACACCACTCATCAAATATTTATAAGTGGTAGCCTGAGAAGCCAGTGCAGTGCTTGGCAAGCCCGAGGACACTTCCCACGTGCACTGTGGGATGGCTGTGCGACCGTGTGTGTAGGCAGAGGAGATGGCTCACTTTGGGACATAGTTTGGGGGCTCCAGCATGAGTTAGTTTTGGCATGGTTTCCCACCTCTGGGCTGGTTCTGCAGCCTTTCAGGGCCTATCCTTGCAGGTGACTCCCTTTGAAGTTCATAGGAGCTCTTTGAATGGAAAACATACACCACAGGGTGTGGATGCAAATAAAAATCTGGCCTGATGTAAGTGAGGGAATAGTGGTGTTTCTCACCTGACATATTAGTTCTTTAGCCCAGAAACTATGGTTTTATTATTAAATACCCCCCAAACACCCCACAATCTACCTCCAAAGCTCCACTGTCCATTTGCTCAGGAAATGATGAACCTGATAATTACCTGAGAGTTTAACTAAAGCAACAGATGTAGACAGTGAAGGGCTCTGTTTTCTTCTTTAAGCATATCAATAAAACAAACATTCTAAATTCCTGGTCAATTTGCTAAATAAAAAATAAACATTACTATCTTTTTGAAATATCACTCACCAAATATAATTTTGAAAAATATCTCTATTAGAGATAGAGATATTTTTGGTTAGAAATGCAATTACCAATGGAACACAAAACTGCAATTTGTTGACAGGTTAAGCAAATTAAATCACCCACTGTCTTTTTTTTTCCAGTGGTTTTAAAAGTTAAAGTAATTGGCAAAAAAACATGCTCAGCTTGAATTGGTTTGTAATATCTGTTAATGATCTTCTAAAAAATCTGCTTATTCACAATCCTGTCCCTGAGGGAATTTCAGTGTGCTATCAGAATAATTTCTGAAGTTTGAAATGTCATTAGCTAGTGATTTCTTTGAAGTAAAAAGGCCTGAAAAAAATTATATAAGGCATACAAGTGCGCAGGACAATCACTTTGATGAATAATCTCTGTGTTTTTCATACACAAAAATGCACCAATTGAAATCCAGACTGTTCAATGATAGAGCTGTTTTTTGAATTACTGCAGTGTAGGCATACCTGCTGTTTCTTTTACACATATATTGGGACTGCCCATATATGATTGTTGATGCAAAAGCAATAGTGTCAGGAATAAGTCTGATGATAGTCATTGTGTTTACCTTTGGAAACACAAGGTGTTGTCTAAATACAGATCTACAGTTGTTATCATCCAGGATTAAAACAATAGCCTGTTTCATTGCAGCCCCCTGGATCCCAAAGCCAGGTGCCCAAATGGAGGTGCAAATACTAGGAAGCCCCTCACCTGCTTCAATATTAGCTGACAGAGATGTGAAATACTACACCAAAGGGAAAATTTCCTTCCTGACCCCAGCTGGCTATCAGTTTTTACCTGGAAGCAGGGGAGTCTTTGTAATACAATATTAGTCAGTGTAACTGCAGAAGCTGGTTTGGCTGCTATAAATAGATTCCCTTCCCTTCCCTTCCCTTCCCTTCCCTTCCCTTCCCTTCCCTTCCCTNCTTTTCCTGCTCCTCTCCCCTCCCCTCCCCTCCCCTGCCCTCCCCTCCTCTTCTCTCCTTTCCTTTTCTTCCTATTTTTTTGAGGGAGGCTTTGGATTGTACTAAACCATTGGCTGCAGATTAATTATACATTTCATGACACAGCATTTCCTTGTAGCCAGTCTAAATTCGTTAACTTTTAATCCCTCTTTATACAATATAAAAAGGCTAGGCTCTTCATACATTGGGCCCCTAACTTTTCTTTTTTTCTCTTTACACATTACTCAGCTCTTAGCTAAACTGCTAAGGGTCCAGTTATATTAATTTTCACTCCAGGGAGGGCATCTTATTCTGAGTCCAGCTCACCTATTCCTGTGTGGTTCTTCCTCTTTTCTGCTGTGTAAACCGACATCAGGGAAGCAAACTGAGAACAGATAAAACAAACCACTGATTGATTTTAATAAATATGTTCCATATTTTCTGTGTGAGCCCCTCCACTAATTTCACCTAAGAAATGGAAATCAACATTTGAAACTTGTTTTCAAGCATTACTGTGGTTCCACATATGGAGGACTGCAAAGAGCAGAGCATGAGACATTAGGCCTTACCCTAGAGCAGGGATGTCAAACTCATTTTCAACGGTGGCCACATCAGCCTCCCAGTTGCCTTCAAAGGGCCGAATATAATTTTAGGACTGCGTAAATGTACCTACTCCTTAACAGTTAAGCAAGAGCTCAGCACTGGCCCCTGGTAGAAACTAGTGCTGGGCCAAATAAAACAAGGTGGAGGGCCAGATTTGGCCCACAGGCCTTGTGTTGGCCACCTGTGCCCTAGAGTGAACACATCCTATAATCACTCTCAGGACAAGAAGGAGAATGCAGCCAGCATGTCCAGTGGCCCCTGTGGTGGAACTCCCCCTTCTGAGATAACCACTATCCTGATTTCTGATACCATAGATTTGTGTTATTTTTGAACTTTATATAGATGGAACTATAAGGTAGGTGTTCTTTTGTTTGGTTTGAATCTGTCAACATTATGTTTGTGAGTTACACCTATGTTGTTGGGTGTAATGAAAGTACATTTTTCTGCTGTGTTTTCTTTCATTGTGTCAATAATATACCAGTTTATCTATTTTTACCCTTGAAGAACATTTGGGTTGTTTTCAGTTTTAGGCTATTTCAGAGAGTGCTCTCGTAAACTTTCCTGTGCATGTCTTTGGTGGGTGGGTGCCTATATTTCTTTTGGGTATATGGATTACAGGGGAACTTGCTATATTGTACTACATGATTATGCTCAGTTTTAATAGTGTCAAAGAGTTTTTCAAAGAGGTTGTATCGATTTCCACTCCGACCAGTAAGTAGTGGGTAAGAGTTACGCTGTTCTTGTTAACATTTGGTGTTTTCAGTCATTTTGATTTTGGTCATTCTGGTGGTATGTAGTTGAATCTCATTGTGGTTTTAATTTGATTTCCCAGATTATCAATAAATTAAGCATTTTTTCACCATTGGCTATTTGGCTATTCTGTGAATGGGCTTTTCAAGTGTCTTGTTAATTTTTCCATTGTATTGTTCATCCTATTGATTTGTAGGAGATAGTTACATAACCTGGATATGACCCTTTTCGGATATATTTATTGCAAATATCATGTACCACTCTGAGCCTGAATTTTTACTCTCTTTATGATATCTTTGGATGAACAGAAGATTTTTAATTTTAATGTAGTCAGACTTACCAATTTTCCTTTATAGTTAGTGCTTTCTATGTCCTATTTAAAAGAAGTTTGCTTACTTTGAGGCCATGGAAATACCTGTTTACATTGTCATCTGGAAGCTTTATTGTTTCTTCTTTTTTATTTACATGTATAGATTACTTATAGGTTACATTTTATTTTTTAAAAGATTTTATTTATTTATTTTTAAAGATAGGGGATGGGAGGGAGAGAGAGGGAAAGAAATATCAATGTGTGGTTGCCTCTACACGCCCCCTACTGGGGACTCGGCCTAAAATCCAGGCATGTGCCCTGACTGGGAATTAAACCAATGACCCTTTTGTTGTCAGGCTGGTGCTCAATCTGCTGAGCCACACCAGACAGAGCTAGGTTACATTTTATTTACTTATTGATTATATCTATAATCCAGTGGCATTGATTTTGTATATGATGTGAGGTTGGATCAAGTTTCTTTTTTCTTCCAAGATACCCGCTTACACCACTAATGGAAAAGACTTCCCTTCCTTGGTATTCTGAAGTGACACTTTTATCATAAATTAAGTACTAATGTATTTGTACAATGATTATATGACTTTCTCCCTTTATTCTGTTAGTGTGCTGAATTATTCAATAGGTTTTTGAATGTTTAACCAGTCTTGCATTTCTGGACTAAACCCAACTTTGTTGTGGTCTATTATTTACTCTGTGTATTGCTGATTGTTTTGATGATTTTTCAACAATGTGTATGAATGAAATTTACCTGTAATTTTCCTTAGTGTAATGTCCCTGTCAGGTTCGTTATGAAGGTTTGGCTGGCTCATAAAATGAGTTAAGCAGTGTCCTCTTCTTAAAAAACAAAATCTTTAAAACAAATTCTTTAAAAAACAAAATCACAAATGAGTCTAATCTAAACATAGTAATTTAAAATATATATAGTGTATGTTAGATTAGATATATTAGTCAGGGTTCTCCAGAGAAATAAAACCGATAAGACAAAGATATAGTGTAGATATATGTAAGAGGAGATTTATTTCAGGAATTGGTTAGCACAATTATGGAGGCCGAGAAGTCCCATGATCTGTGTGCAAGCTGGAGACCCAGGAAAGCTGGTGGTATAACTGAGTTCAAGTCTGAAGGCCTGAGAAAAGCTGGGCAGGGGATGGAAGCAGGGTGGAGGTGGTATAAATCCTTTTTGGATTCTGAGGGTCCAAGAACCAGAAGGTTTGATGTTCAAGGGCAGAAGAAGATGAATATCCAGCTTAAGCAAAGAGAGGAAATTTTCTCGCTTTCTCAGCTTTTCTATTCTATTCAGGCCTTCAGTGGATTATGTAATGCCTGCCACACTGGGGACGGAATCCTCTTTACTTAGTCTACTGATTAAAATACCAGTCTCCTCCAGAAACACTCTCCTGGACACACAGAAACAATGTTCACCAGCTGTCTGGGCATCACTGAGCCCAGTTAAGGTGCCACAGAAGTCAACCATCACAGTGAGTATTTGCCACAATTTCCTTTCATCCTAGGCTTCTGTATATTTGAACTTAGACTAATGGCAGGAAGCTATTTTTGGGGTGAATTTTGACTGGGAAAGTAAATACAAATTAGACTCTCTTCTAGTTTTCATATGGCACACAACAGTATGCTTGTGTGCCCAAAGCTGCAGAGTTTTACTGCATCTTGGCCCTGGAGCCCATGATTAAGGGCCCTCCTGGCTTTAAAGAACCTATAAGGAGGGAGACTTTTTGGACATGAGACAGACATTCAGTTAAAACACCTCCTCCCCACTGGGAACCTCCAAAGCCTATTTCATTTCTTACTTTTGACCCCTCAGTCAGTGTTCTACAGAGGTTAAAAAAATCTCCTTCAATACTGTACTCTCATGCCTCACCCCTCTCTCCATTCCTACTTACATTTGTCCTGGTTCAAGGCCTTATCACCTCTTGCCTAGGCTGTGGCATTTGTGGGGCAGCTTGGTCCTCATTTCATCCTCTTCTCAATCATCCAAGTGCTCTGAGTAAAAAATTGGCCCTGGTGGTCTCTTGTGGGAAACTGCCTGGTTGTTCTCCATTGCTGTACAAGATGAAGTCAGGGATCCTTGACGTGGCTCATAAGCTCTCTGGTCTGGCTCCTGCCCCACCTGTCGGGGTCTTCTCCTTGCCCCTCTCTGACCTTGGGCATTACCATCCAGTGGCTCTCTCTGCTTGCAGTTCATGCATTCCCCTGGGATTTCTTGTGTCCCAGCTTTTGCACATGCTGCTCTTTCTCTCTGGGTAATCCATTCTTTAACGAGCAGCTTAGGCCAGATCCCTGGACTGCATGACCTCCTTTCTGCTTGTGCCTGTGTCTCTGTGATTACACTGTGAACTCTTTGTAGGTAGGGTCTCAGTGTTAGTCATCTGTGGACATCGCAACTTGTGAGTGCTGGTAGATAACACACATGCTCACAAAACATTCTCAGATTCAAACAGAAGGGACGGCACTGACTAGTTCACTAGTTTGAATTTCACTTTGTCTCCTTTTGGAAGTCTGAGATGAAATAAAATGGCCAGAATGTCATGCATGACCAAAAGGGAGGCAGGACAGCAAAAGCTAGGGGGAAAATCGGCAGATAGTCTCTTCCTGTATGACTGAATTCAGTTCAAATGATTACAACTCTCTTATGTTGGAATCTGCTTTTTGTAGAAGATATAAGTGACAAAGCTTTTCTGTAAAGATAGATTTTTCCAGGGAAACAAATCTGAACAATTTACTGTGAGAATTTAAATGAAAAAATAATCGTCTTTAATTGGCAAATTGGCTAATATAATTTATCTTTTTATTATTAATAAAAGAATTTACACAGAAACTCTGTAAGAAGTTGTGTGGGAGATTCACAAGGATCATTAAAGTCTCTAGTAGACATTCACTTTCACATTGTAAAATTGGCTATACCCTCAAAATGGTATCACAGAAAAATGGACTTTCTGAGGCTCATCTATATGAATGGATTTTAGTTGCACAGTGGTGCCATTCATTTTATTTGGTTCATTTATTGCCAAGTACATTCTAAATTTGGCCTTAATTATTTTTCCTTTCACAAAAATATTTTGTGGGATTTTTCTGAGTCCTGACTACTTCCTTCTTGCCCCTTAACATAGAATCCAGGAGCATTATTTTTGTTCTCTACTAATTAAAATAATTGCTTAGTTCCTTTTAACTAGATTCGTGCAGTTATTAGCCTAATGCATGGATGGGTGCCATAGAGTGCTTGAGAAACAGAATGAAAAGTGATCATGTAGCTTCACATGAAGAAAAATTCCATGGTGCCACAGAGTGTTGTTGCCTTTCAGCAGGCATCTCGTAAAGGCCTTTGGTACACCTGGCCCTACACCCTTACTAAAAGACTATCAAGTAAAATAATAGCACTTTTTTCTTTATTAGCTGTACAGAAAACTCAGTACAGTTTGAAAAGGAGCCCTTGATAAGCTGGGTGTGACACGAAGACCTGGGGTCTGGTTTTAACCTCTGCCCCTGCCTTGTCTTTCAGAATGACTGCAGTTGAAGGAGAAATGCTCTATGTCCCCTCTGCCACTTGGTCTCTATCAGAGGACAGTGGAGGAGGAGGTGTGCAAGTGCCTGACTAGGCGTAGTAATCAAGAGTCGTCAGGACCCTGCCTCTAAAAGGAAGTGTTAAAATAATGTTTTTGACATTAAGACTTTTCTCAGAGTTGTAGTCCAACGGTTTGGCACAAAAAGTCCCCCAGGGTAAATTGGACCCGCTGTCTGCTTTCGTAAATAAAGACTTATTGGAACCGAGCCATACCCATTTGTTTGTGTGTTGTGGGTTTTGGCCTTTGTGCTGCAATGTGGAGCAGTGACTGTGTGGTCCGCAAAGCCTGAACGATTTACTATCTGGTCCTTTACAGAAAATGTTTGCTGACTCCTAGTGTGGTCTAGTCAATTCACTGGACATCTACTAAATACCCACTTCAAGCTGAGGTATTTGTGGGAATTTCTGTAGTAGCCCTTATTTGACCAGGACCTTCATAGTGTACAGTGTTATGGGAGTTCAGTACCTGTGTATAGACGACAGGAAGTGAGAAGGATTGGGAACAAGGAGTCATGGTTTGAGAAAAGGTTCTGCCATTATGGTCTCAGTGGCAAGTAACTGATCATGGGCTTGGTTCACCCTTTGTCTGCTGCTGGGAGGAGGAGGTGTAGACACAGCTGGAACTTCTTACCTGGAAGGCACCTTTATTAACTGCTTCCAGGACAAAATATGGGCACCCTTTGCCACCAGTTGGTGGTTGGAAAGGTCAAGTGAGAGAATGTAAGCCCAAGTGTTTTCTAAACCATAAGGTTGCTATTTTGTGGCATAGGCATTATCTATAAAAACATTAGAATAAGTGTTATTTTTACTTGGCATATGAAAAATAACTCAGATAGCCTACCCAAGATCAAATAGTAATTCAGCAGAAGAGCTGACCCCTGGATCTCCTGGTTTTAAGTCCCTGCTCTTTTCAGTTTATTACATGCTTTTTTACATCATGCTTCTTTCCATGGTTTCAGAAATGCTCATTTCTTTAGTTCATTTATTGATCCCTTCACTATTCAACATTGTTTAAGAACCTGCTATGAATTGGAAAAAAAGCTGAATTTTTCAGGGAGAGTGATAACTGCATAAAGACAAGTTGGAAGACTCTTAGATCAATTTTGTTCTTGGACCCCTCTGGCTAGAATCCTCTAGAAGTTTATAGGTCCTCCTATTGATTTCCCCCATGCTGTTCAAGGAGTTGAAGAAACAGAGTAGATGGAATGAGAAAGAGAGAGCAGTCCTGCCACCTAACAAAACATTACCTGACATGTTTTCTGCAGTGTGTGTGTGTGCGTGTGTGCAGGTGTGTCCATCTGTGTGTGTGTCTACATACCAGGAAAGGAAAGAGAAGGCGAGGTACTGAAATGCTGATAGCAGATTGTGCCAACAAGTAATGATGAAAACAAACTAGGTTGGGGAGATTAGAAAGTTAAGATTTTATACATAAAATTCAAGGGAATTTTTTCAGAGAAATTTTCAGACATGAATTATCCAATTAAATGACATATATAAAAGAAGCCAGATGTGAACTTACTTTACCATACTGTGAATACAATTTTCATTCAAATTGTATTTATTCAATGACTTGCCTATAATTTTTGAAATGATAATTATCAAATGTGCTTGGGGGTAGGAGCTTCTACCAAAATATTGAATTTGCCTTCTCATGGGAGGAGAACTGGAATTCTTAAGCTTCTAACTGTTTTTGGTACTTGCCCCTTTAACAGGGAAGTTCACCAATATTTTCTTATCTTAAGTGCAACCTCATTCTCTTCAGGTTTATCTGTGAACCTAAAAGTTATGTGCTTTTCTGAAACAAAGGTGCCAATGAAGTTGCCACGTAAAGAAAACAACATTCCAGAATCCTCAGTTTTAAAATTGTCCCCCACAAAGACCTCTGACAGGTCACAGTAGAAAGCCCTGCTTTGCCCCACAAAGAGGGAAAACCTTCTTTGTCCCCACATTAGTTGGGCACGGCCCTGCTGCCTGAATTTGGGGGTGGTATTGCCTGATTCTGCAGTTTGTCTGCAAAGCTGTGTTACTTCTCAGACATTTCCAGACCCAGGACACTGCTGTTTTAAGAAATGTAATTCACTTCAGCACACGAAAAATCATGCTTATGGAAGGGCTGAACACTGATGCAGATGACACTTTTCATCTGTAACAAATTTGTATGCATTAACTAATTTATTTAATGTCCCTGTATTAGAGCGTATATTCTTCCATTTGCTGTGAGAAAACCCTTCTTTTGCTAACCCAATTTTTAAATAGGTATTCTACTTAAAAATGCTACTATACTGCAAATGTTTTGTAGAGGGAAATGGATTCTTCAACACCGTGTGAAATCGCCCTGAAATAGATGACCTCTGGTGTGTAGGCCTAGTTTTAAGTGATTAAGCATTGCTCTGCAAAAATGTTAAATCTCTTTGAAAACAAGAGGAACTGTTACTGTAATACTCCTACTACCGTTGTTACTACCACTACTGCGTGGTGTCTTCGCAATAGTTTACACATATTACTTGGGGTTCCCAGAAAAGAGAGCTTGAGGGAAACCTCATGGCTGTCTCTTTAGTGGAGAGTTTGGTTCAAGAGTGAGGGACTTTGGAGGAACAGTATTGAGGCTGTGGTGAAAGGAGCAAACACAGGGTGTGTTACTGATGTGGTCCCAAGTGGCAGGAATGGAGCCGATTGTCCTGTCCTCTGGACTGTGGAGGCTCAATACAGGCCTGCAAAGAAATGTCTGCATCTGAATTCCTTAAACTGGTGAATGTTGCCTTATATGCCAAAGTCTTTGCAGCTGTGATTAGGGTTTTGAGATAGAAAGATTACCCTTGGATTTTCTGGGTAGGTCCTAAATCCAAATGTATGTGTTGTTATAAGAAAGAGGCAGAGGCAGATTTGACACAGAGAGGAGGATAGGGCAGTGTGACCATGAAGGCAGTGGCTGGAGTCCTGTGGCCACAAAACAGGGCATGTCAGCAGTTACAAGGAGCTAGGGGAGGTGAGGAAAGGACCTGAAGTCTATGGAGGGAGAACAGACCCTTCTGACAGCTTGATGTGGACCTGTGATGTTGACTGCAGATTGCTGGCCTCCAGAATTGTAAGATAGCACAGTTCTTTGTTTTAAGGCCCCACATTTGTGGCAATTTGTAATAGTAGCCACAAGAAACTAATACAGGGAACATACTCTCAGAGCATAAACTAGTAGGTCTCAGGATATCCTGGGTGGAGGGAGAGGAAGGAAGGGAAAATAATTTATTTGCCACATTCAACCTCTGATTTTTCAATGGTTTTCCTGATGAGCCATTTATACTCCTTTACTTCTCCTCTAACCTCCAGACTGAGCATGGTCAGGCCCTGAGTTTTGCTGGAGTCTCATGCTTCAGGGGTAACAGGAAGCCCTGGGGTTGGAGAGCAGAGACCAATCAAGAGGATGTGGGAAGGGTCTGCATTGGTTTTGCCCTAGGAAGTCGGTGGTACAGAAACTGGAGTGAAGCCTGGAGGAGACAGTCCAGAGCAGTGTGGCCAAGTTACTGTTTGAGAGGTGACATGAAACAGGGTCTGAAACAGTCTCCTTGGTCCTCATCCCAGCCCCATGAAGCTGGTATGCTGTGATTTCCTCAGCAAGCATGCACTCCCCAGCGTGGAACACTGTTGGCTCTGGAACTCACTGTTGCTCAGGGCTGTGTGTCTATTTCAAATGCAGTAACTGAGGGCTTGGCCTTCAGCTGGGTCAAGACCTGCTATCATGGAGCACTCCATGTTTGGCTTTAGTTTTACTTCCTGATGTACATGAAATAAGGCTCATTTTTACACATGAAATCTCCAAATATTTGAATACAGCTTTTATTCTTTCTTTCCCCTCCAGGCAAGGCACTCCCCGTTTCCTCAACTTGCGCCTTACAAGGAGTTTGTCTTTGTGGCTGGTGGCCATGCCAGCTTCTCCTCTGGACCTGTGGCAGGTGTGTCCCCCTGCCTTACAGGGATGCTCACAGAATGCACCAGAACTCCAGGTATGGTCTACTTGGGCACACAGGAGACTTGCCTCCTTGGTGCTTACATCACAGATGTAGCCAGTTATCTTATTTAACTTAATGAGTGTTATTTTTATTTAACTTAAAATTTTGATTAGTGCATAATTTTTTAAAAATTTATTCTTTCTTTATTTTTACTGTTGACACTATTGCAGATGCCCTCATTCCCTCCCACCCTGTTTATGCCCCTCCTCCCATCCCCCAATCCTCTTTCCTCTGGCTGTCCCTACACTGTTACCTGTGTCCATGGGTTATGTATATATGTTTTTTGTCTAATCCCTTCACCTTCTTTCCACCAGTCCCCCTCCTCAACCCCTTCTGACAGCTGTCAGTCTGTTCCATGTATTGTTTCTAGTGGTACTACACAGAGCATTGATTAAAATGCCCTCTTCTTGCACTGGGATACAAATGACTATATGGAAGCATATCTTAATATTAAAGGTCCCCTAAGAGCCCCCAGTAGTTCATCAATTTGTAAGTGGCATTACCATGTGGCAGAGATCAAAATGCTGTCCCATGTCATGGAATGTGGATATATATCCATAATTTCATGCAGAACTGAGGTCAGCACCCATCAGCCATGCCAGACTGGGGAGTGTCCTCACTCAACCTGCCCTACCACTATCCTTCTTCCAGAAAACAACCCACCAACCAGCCAAACCCAGTTCCAGAGCACCTTCTAGTGGAAATGTCCCTGAGTGGAAACATTTCCTCTTATCAGGCAGCACCAAACTGGGCTCTGTTTCCAGTCCAATCCAAGTCTCCAGGAACTTCTGCAAGAAGAGCCATCTTATGACTAAAGTTCAGTGTGGATGGGAGCTTTATATCCATTATGTCTCTTCTTCACAGCAGCTCTTCAAGACAGACATTACAGTGTTCAGATAAATAAATTAAGGTTTGGTTCAAAGTAATTCTCCTATCGCTGTAGAGTAGCAGACCTAATGTTCTGACTCGGGAAGTACAGACCTTCTGTTCCACCATGTGGTAGACAAATAATTTTGAAGCTGTAGGAGAGGGGAGGGGTTCTTTGAACCACTGCAGATGGACCAAACCTGGAGCTGAGTCTTCCAGGCTCCCTGAAGGAGCCGAGTAGCACACAGTTGGCATGACATAGCTCAGCTTCTGTAGGTTTTCCTTCA
Organism: Sturnira hondurensis; assembly: GCF_014824575.4. Lineage (NCBI taxonomy): Eukaryota > Metazoa > Chordata > Mammalia > Chiroptera > Phyllostomidae > Sturnira > Sturnira hondurensis. Next base: position 220,206 of record NW_028091237.1, read on the forward strand.
GTGATGGGGTCTTTTAATGTCATATATATTAGGAAATGAGGCCCTGCCACATTCTGGACCAGCCTCTACTGTTCACAAACATGGGAAGTTTGGGTTTTGAGGGTTTTTTGACCCATCTATTCACTGAGGGCCTTCTAGGTTTCTTGGGCCAAGGCAGGATAGGGATGGAAGGACAGAGGCTCTTGCTGTTGGCCACACACCCTGTGAGTGGTAGGGATTTGAACTGAAGGTCTTAAGTGTCTAGTTTGCTGAATCTGGTTTATGCTAAAGTGCCAAAAGCATTTGAACTTCCTCTGGGCTCTTTACCTATATCTAGATGTTCTTAAACCTGGGTGGTACAATATTTAATGAAATATTATGCAACACTTAATGTCTAGTTTCTCTTTTCACCTTGACCTCATTCAAGCAAATAGGCCAATGCCTATTCATTGCTTTGGGCAAAGAAAGTGACAGTGATAAATAAGTCTTACTCCAGTGTGGCAGATACTTTAGGTTGACACCCTCAATCCCCTCTTTAATTCCTTTGTAACTGGCAATTACTTGCAATGGGGGGCTAGAAAGCTAAAAGAATTAGCTTTCTGGACCCCTTCACAAATTGAAGCGGGCATATGCCTCCAGCACTGACCTGTGAAACTTAGGCCATGGCCTTTTGAAGACACTTCTGTTATACCTGGCTTTTTCCTTGCTCAGAAAGCATGTGATGCCCAGGGCACAGGTGCCATTGTGGAACAGTGGCTGGACAGAGGATTGAAAGTGCCTGGTCCCTTGATTGCATCTTTCAGCACTGTACCGGATTTTTTTGTTGTGTCCCATAATACATTTGTATTTGGTCAAGCCTCTGTTGTTGGGTTTGTGTGATATTTGGCCAAGTGTAAGCCCTACTCACTATCTTGCTTTGATTTTCTTTCTGTTTTTTGGGGGGGATTTATTTATTTATTTCAGATTTTTATATATTTATCTTTAGAGGGTAAGGGAAGAAGAGAGGGAGAGAAATATCAATGTATGGTTGCCTCTCAGGCATCCCTTGCTAGGAATTGGCGTGCAACCCAGGCATGTGCCCTGACTGGGAATCCAACTGCGATCCTTGGGTTCACAGGCCCACGCTCAATCTGCTGAGCTACACCAGCCAGGGCTAACTTTGATTTTCTATAGCTTTGGAACTTAAGAGAACAGGAGGGCCTTAGGGCCCAGCTAAAGACTTGAGAGAACAAGTCTGTGGGGCCATTTCAGTCATGATGATAAGGATGTAGAATGAGGGAGATTGTCCTTGTCCTCTCTCTCTTTTAAAAGCTTGTATTTATTTTTCTAGAGAGATTGTATTTATGTATTTTAGAGAGAGGGCAAGGAAGGGAGAAAGGGAGGGAGAGAGATGTCAACGTGCAAGAGAAACACTGATTGATTTCCTCTCTTGTGTCCCCAGCTGAGGACCTGGCCCACAACCCAGGCATGTACTTTGACCAGGAATTGAACTGGCAACCTTTTGACTTTTGGGGTGATGCCCAACCCACTGAGCCACATCAGTCAGGTCTACCCTTGTTCTCGTGACACCTGGAAAAGGACCAAAAGGATGAAACAAGAGTATGTCTAGGGCAGCTTTGGCAAACTGATGCCTGAGGACCAAGTGGCAGAATTGAATAATAACTGAGCCCTTGACTGAGAACACACATGACCTCAGGCACTGATGGCCTTTCCCCTACCAAGTCTTAGAACTGAAGATCCCTAGAACTTAGCCATGATTTAGGGGAAGGCAAGACCTCCCAAGACTGAGTTTCTGCCAACCTTGAAGAATAAAGCTTCTAAGTAGAAATTATAATAAATTATAAAATTTTATATTTTTAATCTACCTGAGTTGTGGACTGAGATTTGTATTAGGATGGGTAGAAGACAGAGAAGCATTCTTTGATAGTTGCCCTGGAGTAAGCCCTCAGGTCGAGCCTGCCTTGCCTTTGACTCAAAGGGCTGGGGGGTGAGGCAGAGCTGCTGGAGGTCAGTTTCCAGGCTCTCAGAACCAGCCTCTGTGACTGCTCCTTCCTTCTCCTCACAATCTGTGAAGTGTTCCCCCTCCATCCCGGTCCCGGGGCTGGAACCCTGTGCAGGAGGATTCAGGTTGAAGACTCAGGGAGGGTGGGGAGAGGGGGGGTGTTTGCTTCTCTGTGCTCATGGAGAGGCTGAACTCTGCTGTGATGGAGGGAAGGACTGAACCAACTCGTGTTTATTTTGGAAATGAGTATAATTTAGCCAAACCATTTCCTGCCTTTTTGAAAGCCCACTACTTTTCTGACTTTCTTTCAGAGAAACTCCATTCACTTGAGCAGCAGCAGTTACTGGATATCTCAGAGTGGGCTGTCTGGTTTCGAGTGCCTCTCTAGCACCTAATAACTGGGTGATCTTGGGCAAGTCACTTCAGGTATCTCTGTATTGTCTCTAAAAGGGAGCCTGCTTCACAGGATTGTGGGAGGAGCATAAAGGCCTCGGACTGGCACACAACACATGAAACCATATGTGTGTGAGGGTCACTCTGTGCATGAGTCCCAGAGAACCTGGTCAGGTTCCCTCACCAACACCATTGTTCCTAGAAGTCAGCAGGCACATTACTGTGAAAGAGCTACATCACCACACACAAACTGACACCTTCCTTTTGACGAGAGCAATGAGCAACAAGTCTACTTCTATAGTGGGTGGCTATTTTTTGCAAAATAGCCTTACTTTTCGCATTTTATTTTAGAGAGGGACATTTGCTTCAACTCATTCCCATTGTATTTCCTTGGAAGTCTCATCATTGACCCTTCAGAAGGGAACCTTCTGCTCCACCCCAGTAGGAGCTTTTCAAAATTGTTGAATTATATTGCAGGGTCAAACTCCCCATCAGAAAGTCAAGTACAGTTGGAATAAACCTTTCAAAGAAAACTCCAAATTGCATCATTTATAGAGACACTTTATTTCCTTGACTCAATTCTAATAGTTTTCCCACCGATGACAGTAGTTCTCCTCCTCATAGTCATCACAGCAGTGGGCCCTACTCTTCCTCACACCTCTAAGGAAAGGGTTCTCAGTGTTTCACTCTATTGCTTAGAAGAGATGGATTCCAATGAGCTTCTTCCCATCATTCATTATGCTGCAGTCATATTTCTAAGGGACAGAGATGAATGCTGTGCATGCATCTGATTATACTGCCTATTGTTTTAAATCTTTTTTCACAGACTTTCCTCTTGCAATAAACATTTAGTGGCACAACACATTACAAGTTACATCTATATCAGCGGTTTCCTCTATAGTATTTATGTAGCATGTGTGCATGCAGGCTTGTGTGCATGTGCTAACTCAGTGACTTATTATGATCAATATGTATTCAACAATTATGAAACAATGGCAATTTAAACAAAAGACAAGTTTGGATATACATTTTACTGACCAGTTAAGCAAATCACACAGTTGTGGAAAATACCAAATATACAAATTCCATTAAAATGGAAAAGTACAAGGAAACAATATTAACCAGAGTCTGCCATCCCTGGATGGCAGACTCTCCATGGTCACGGGCAGTTCAGCAAGTCTCTGTTCCAGGTCATTTTCTAATATTTTTGCTTTTTAGCAGGGTCTGAGAAATAGGACTGACTGCAAATATCTCAGTCCTTGCCCACCACTCTCATTAGAATCTTCATTAATTTTTGAGTTCCTTGCCCCCACTTTATCCAAAGAATAATGCCTTCCCTGAAATTACACAAAAATCAATGATAGAGTTAATTGAAATTGGGATCTCTGAATGTTTTTCTCTTTCTTAAGTGATTGCTTAGTTTCTGAAATTGAGGTTTAACTCAAATGACAGCTCTAGCTGAGGGTGAGTGAATTGGTAAGGGAGAGAAAATAGCAGTAGATAATTTTCCCAGTGACTGAAAGATAGTGTTGACATTTAGGATTTTATTTCTTTTGAAGTTTTACGTGGACTTAAGGAATGTGAAGAATGACCAGGGTGTTAAGGCACAGTCCACTGGTCTGCTGTCTGCTTAAAGGGTTGAATGTGCATTGAAGGTTGGCTTCTTCCCTTTCCTCACTGAGGCCAGTGAGAGTAAGAGGGAAGGGGGAACTGCAGGAGGCATTACTGACCACTAGAAGGTGGCCAGCTTCTTTATTTTAATGATTCTCCATCTCTGTGATAATGGAGGTATTCATATCATAGGTAGTTGGGCCTGTCATTGGCTTAGTACTAGTAATACTTCTTGTATTCAGGTGGTTTATAACATGCAACATACTTTTACTCTACTCCCATGGATTCTCACATCAATTTTCTGAGATAAATGGGGCTGATGTTTTCATCTTTACTTTGCAGAAGAAGAAATTAAGGCTTTAATGGGTTGGAATTTGCCCTCAAAGTGACACAACCAGTGATGGGGCAAAGTGTGTACAGGTTTAGGCTTTTAGGGGAAGAGATGGTGGAAAGCCAGCACTTACCTTGATGGAGCTTCTCATGACTGGGTGGGCCAGGCTCATCTTGAGCCAGTGGGAACCCACACTGCATTTCTGTGGTGCCCTCGGTTAGTGCCAATCCAGCCATGGAGCACTGAAATGACAACTGCTGGTTCTGACTCGTATTTGTAGCTTCCAAACTATTTAGACAGAGGACTCCAAAAGGCATCTGGTCAAGCTTTGCTAGGGGAGAAAACTTATCCTCTTGATTCCTGAAGCCCTGAAGTCAGGGATTTGATTATGCTTATCATGATCTCAGCTTTCATGGCTCCAAATGTGATTAGTTTTCTAATTAGTTAATGTCATTACCTGTCATCAAATCCAGACAACATTGGTCTCTAAAACCTCCTGTGGTCTAGAAACCTACAACCTCATATTTTTCCACTGTTTAATAGCATTTCTTAAATAATCCTGGCCACTATCCTCTCATTCCTAGACCTAGGGAGATATTTTTTAAGGTGTTTTAAAATTCTTCATTCTGCTTTCCAAATCTTTTCTTCACTTCCTAGAATGACTCTTTTGTTTTGGGCAGAATGGTCAAAATAAGAAAGAGTTTACCATAGGGAAACATCCCATTAAGGGCCATTTTTACCTTATATGAAATGCTGCTTGTCTTATTAATTACTTACTGTTAAATACTGGGCAAACGCTTTTCTTTTTTGCTCCTATTCAGTCGTTAAACAGATACTCGCTGAGTGCTTATCATGTGAAGATACTAGGGAGCCAGCAGGGAACAGAGTAGCTTAGTACTCGTCTTCTATGAGCTTGTGTTCTAGTGGGGGCAGGTAGACAATAAGAAATGGCTGTTTAAGAGTAAAATATATAGTGCATGGGCTTGACATTTTTCATTTGCCCCTTGGACACCTATCTCTCCTTTTGCACCCTGCTATGTGGAGGACCCTGGGGAGGTAGGTCAGTATAGGTGGCATCAATGTCTTCTTTGCCCTCAGGGTCTGGCTGCCTAGGGATCCAAAAGATGAGGAGCAGGACAGTGAAATCAGGGTGCTGCTGCTCCAGTACCTTCTGACACCCTGCGGGTGACACATTTACTTTCCTGTCAGTGGGAATCACCCCTCCCCAGTGCTGCTTCAAGCCTAGGGGTGGTAACTGCTCAGCACAGTTTTGGTTTTCTTAACTCTAACTATACCTGTGGACAGAGACCCTTCGTTAGTCTCCCACAGCCCACTGTGTGAATGGGTCCTCTGTTTCCCACTGGGACCCAGACTGCCACTGGGAAGGTTAGAAGGTAATGCCAGGGAAAAATGCCATTTTTCCATGTCCCACTTTATCACAATACTGCGTGTAGTCACCTGTACGGTTTTGGAATAAATGTCATCAGGCTTCAGGCTGCATTGCTCCCTGTGACTCAGTTACTTCTAGGTAAGCCCTGTGACTCATTATCATTATACATCATAAACTGAGGGCACCTCTCTTGCAGGTTCTCCAAAGGCAGCAGTTGTGTTCACTGATGATTGGCTAACCCTCAGGCAACAAAGAGCTGCTCATTTGTAGACCAGTTCATCAAGCTGCCAGCACCTCAGTGTGGTCCCTGAGACTCTTCCCACCTAGCTCTGCCTCTGCCAGCACTGCCCTTGCTCTGCGCTCACAGGACCACTTGTACGTCTCCAGACCCCACTTTAGTCCTCCATGATAAAGTCCATTCAGGAATCCTCTCAGAAGCCTTCGTTAGTTTCATCAGCTTGAAGGAGGGGGCCTTTATCTTTTTTCTAAAGGTTAAATTTTAATTTTTTATTTTGCTAATTATAAAAAAATGCATGTTGACTATGGGAACATAAAATCTAGAAGTTAAAAAAATTCATCTAACTTTCATACTTCAGCACCATGAACATTTTGGATGTAGTTAGGGAGCTTTATTTTGGGGGGAAGCATTGTCAAGCCACCTCTGTTGACTGGCTCCTTTTTGCTTTCTAAAGAACTTTCATAGATTCTTGGACTCTTGCACACTGGCCTGGATTGTCAACTTAAGCCAAACCAAGTATTTCCCTTGCCTGCATTTAAGCTTATTGCTTAGGTTTGGAGTGAATCTGCCCTCTGAGCTTTGCAGCTCACAGCAGCTCCTCTTCATGGCCTGGAGTGTGCCCCCATTTGTGGGTGGTTTATATACATATCACTTTATTTCTGGAAACCACTGATGGATGCCATCCGGTCACAAGGCTTTGCTCCTCCATTCAAGTTTTTTGGCCTACTCCAAGATTTCCCCCCTAGAGACTTCAGTATATGCTAAGTCCATGCTAGGGTTTCCTGTGCAAAAAGCCTTCAAAATAAAAAGTTCCCCATTCTCTTGATGGTGAGAGTGATGCAGAAAGAAACAACATGTAACAGTTTTGTTACCTGATGGCATTTATTAGTTAGCTCCCCTCAGAAACAGCACTGAGAGATTCATGTGGATTTCAGTCATACTCCAGGGGAATTTGGCAACAAAAGCCCCTGAGTATACACTGTTCATATGTACATTTTTCTCTGTAATAAATAATAAGGATAATAGTCTCTGTTTAATAATGCACTCAAGAATCATTCAGTATAAGTTTAAGTTTACAACTCTGAGTTTCTAGCAGCCTATTAAAAAAAAAAGAAAACACCAGTCTGGCTAAAAAATATCCTCAGGAAACCAGCCTGGAAGAAAAGCGGGTGAAACATGAATGAGCTATTTAGCTTTTCTTGGAAAATGGTAAAAGTCTCAGAGGAATGGAAGGCTAAGCATTCCCCAGATTTTTGTCAGGCACATGTGCCAGTCCACAAAGTGCTGGAACTCCAAACACAGAATCTGGATTGATTTCAGTTTCAGTAATTCAGGCGTTTGTGGCATGGAACACACACCACCCAGAAGGCAGCATCCTGAGTTACCAGAAGTTCCAGTGTGTAATTTTAGGCAACACTTTCAGCTGCTTCTACATAGGGATAGTAAGTTAGTCATTCAGTTCACATAAGCAGATTTTTTTTTTTTTTTACTATTTGAAAAAGAAAGCCTGACTCAATCTATGTTTGGGACTAATCAACTGAATTAATTTATTTTTCAGGGTCATGTAGTTCTATCTTCAAGCTACTGATATCTCCATTTCAATTACTCAGTGGAGTGTTAGTTGAGTGGATATCATGCTATATACCACTGCATCAGGTGTTATGAGCTGTGGGAACACAACATGGTATCTACTACTTTCAGGGAGCTTGCAATCCAGCCAATGCAACTGGGCAAATACTTATGAAACAATCAACTCATCTGCTAAACTGGGATTGTGTTGAGGACACCAAAGAGGTCTGCCCGTCTATTTCCTCACTTCACGCTAGAGCAGCAGGCACTCTGGCAATTGCTTTTTGCATGTTCTTCTTACACAGTGAGTGAAAAGCTGAACATGAAAGTTTAGATGCAAAACTGAAAATGCATCTGAGTGTTTCTGTGCTTCATAGCCAACAGGAAGGATTGGGCATGTTGGCGTCTCAGTGCTCAAGTTGGCTGCAGTGACTGCCCCCTGAGGCCCTGCTGCCCCTCTCCATCCTCCATGAGCTCTGCAGGGTGGTGGGGATCCTAGGTGAGAGGTCTTCCTCTTTCCAGGAAAGACAGAGTCTCCACACAGGCTCCCCTACCCTGCGACAGGTCTCAGAAAATTGTCTACTACGAGAGGTGTCTAGAAACATGTGGCAGATAATGTTTCCCCCAAATCCATTTTCATTTCTTCTCTGGACATGAAGCTAATTAGCTAGAGACTACTTCTCAGCTGTCCTTTCAGAACATAGACTAAAGAACTGTCTATGAAATGTGAGTAGAGTAATATGTTCAACTTCTTTTTCCTATCCTTACTGAAAACCCCTGTTCCTAGACTTCCCGTGGGGTGGAACCTGGATGTGCTGGTAACTCCATTAAACCAAGCAGATGAGCACCACCCAGGAGAATAGAAGAGCAACCAGAGAGGGAGAATCTGGGCCTCGTCTTCGCTGTGTGCAACTGGACAACCCACTAACCTGGAATGTACAACTCCAAAGTGTTGTGTGAAAGAGAAGGCAATTCAATTTTGTGAGCCACTGTATTTTGGGATCTGTTTAATAGAAGAGCAGAAGCTCTTACCCTGAATAATACAGAACATTCCTGAACTGGGAAGTGGAGCCCTGGTTTCAAGTCAATATCTTGTATTCCTTCATTCTTCCCTACTTTCTTCCTTCCACACATTAAAAAAATCATCACCCAAGGATATGCTTATTGATTGTTAGAGGGAGAGGAAGGGAAGGAAGGAGGGACAAAGAAAGAGAAACATTGATATGAGAGACAAACATTGATCCATTACCTCTTGTATGTGCCCCAACAGGGATCGAACCCACAACCCAGGCATGTGTCTTGACTGGTGACTGAACTCACAACCTTTTGGTGTATGGGATGACACTCCAGCAAACTGAGCCACATGGCCAAGGTCTTCCACACATTTTTATTGAGCACCAACTCTAAGCAGTGTGTAAATTGCTAGTGATGGTAAACCAAAGAGCCATGTCCCTATCCTCCTGAAGCCTACATTCTAGTAGGGGAGAGAGACAAAAGCAAGTAGACAGATGTAAGTAAAACACCTACAGACTGGCGTATGTGTTGTGAAGGCCATAAACTTGGGGCTGGAATAGAAATAGTTGGACCAGAGAAAGCTACTTTAGTTAGGGGTTAGGGGAAGGAGAAGCCTCTATGTGAAGGTGGTATTTCAGCTGAGCTCTTAAGGAAGACGAGGAGCCAGGTGTGCATAGATTGGGGCATCCATTCTGAGCAGAGGGGAGCATGTGAAAAGGCCCTGGGACAAGGAAGAACTTCCTGAGCACAAGGAACTGATGATAAGAATGAAGAGCAAAGGGAGGCACAACAGGAGACTGGCAATATGGTGGGAGGCTGGTCTTGTTTGTTTACTCTCAGTGCACTGGGAACCTATGGAAGATTAACAAGGTGTGTGTGTGTATAATTCAATAGATTATAATTTAAGATCACTTTTACTGCTTTATGGAGAAAGAACTGTGAAAAGGTAACAATTTTTACAGTTTTCACAGACTACAGTAGTCCTGGCAGTGGAGGTTGGGAAAGGGTATTAAAAAATCGCAGAAGAATTTCTCTAATCACATAATATTTGAATTCAGTTAAAATAATAAATGTAAGTCAGTAGTTTTAAGAGTTAAGTTTGAGGAGGGTTTCTTAGGTACCATGCTGTCCAGTTCCAAGCAGGTTGGGAAATGCTGGTTCAGGGTTAGTGGTGATGTCATGCAGTCAACATTTGCAGTTTTGGATTGTGGGTGAGGCTGTAGAAAAGGGGTCTCCCCAGACACACAGAGCACTGCCATTTCTGTGGGTTGTGGGAGTTGTGACAGGGTTTGGGCAAGCCTCTAAGGAGCCTGGCCTTTGGAATTTCTACCTCTGGTTTAGAGATAGTGAAGAAGGAAATGGAAATATTTTAATTTATAAAACTTCCCAGACCACTGAAGCAACCTATTATTTTCTGAAGCAAATGAGGTCCATATTTAAGTGTGAGGGAAAGTGTGAGGTCTACACTTTCCTTCATATATTAATTTTTGTAAGTGAGATTTTGTGCCTTACAGAGCAATATCCTGACTCCTTTTGAAGTAATTACTAACAAGCAAGTTATTTCAGGATGGAAACAATGCAGTTTTCAGACTTACAGATGTCAATGTAGTTATTGGGCTTTCTGTCTCAGGTTTTATTTTCCCTCAGCTTTATGGAGATGTAATTCACATATAACACTGTGAAAGTTTAGATGTACAATGTGTGAACTTGATACACATACATTGCAAATTTCTGGGGTTTTTAACACTGTTTTCAGAAATAGGGTATTTCTTTCTCTCTCTCTTTTTTTAAACAGAGAAGAAGAGATACAGAGGTTTGAATAGTCTGCGTTGGGTGCATTGTTAGACTCCCTTTTGTTGGGTTAGTTTTTTGCATATCTAAGAAATCTAACAAGGGGTCCAAGTTTCAGCTTTTGCACGTCAGGAAATGGTTAGTGCGCCCCAGTCTTGCCTTACAGACATGCTGAGGATGAAAATCTGCTTTTTTCTTCTCTTCTCCCTGCCCCTTCCACCCATCTCTCACCCCAAAGGTTGTATCTCTCCCCAACCCTCCCAAAGGGTTCCCTGGGAATCAGGGCATGCTTGATTGCCCCTGGAGAATGGCCACCCATCAGCACAGCTGCACCCTGGAATCAGCCTGGAAGCCAGGCTCTCTCCAGGGCAGGAGAAGGGAAGAGGGGAGAGTGGGGTCACCCAGGGCTGGATTTCCTATGGTTTCCTTGTGTGTGCTTTTTTACTGTGCTCCAAAAAACAGTGCCTGGAAGAGGCCTGGGGAGTCCCATCAAAGGTCCTGGCATACAGCCAAAGCCTGACTTCTCCCGGTCGCGGCCGCAGGAGCTCCACATTCTGGGTCTCCATTTCTGTCCAGTTGAAACTGATGGGGGAGGTTAATGAGATTTAAAATGGGCAAACACTACAGCTTCCGAAAAAAGAGGAAGCCAGGGATATGCTGTCCACTGCTGAAATACTGGCATGGCCATTCCAGTTGGGGGCATTTCATTCAGCTCTTTTCTAGAAAAACTTGGCTATTTTTAGGAGACCATTGCAAATAGCGTGTAATCAGGGCTAGTCTTAGGAGCACCCACTTGGTAAAGTGCCTGCTGAGTCGACGGATGAATGAGTGACTGTCCTATGTTATTTTGGTTCCGATTTTTCACCAGCTTTGTCCAATACTTGCCCCCTTTCCAAATATATGGTGATTAATATTTCCTTTTAATACTAACAGGTCTTTTTAGTCAGAAAAAAGTCTGGTTTATGATAAAATGTGGTAAAATGAAGAAACAGTGGAGTACAAAAACTAGGCCCTCTATCAAGCTGAAAGATGAAATATCTCTTTGGTTGGAAGTTTTCTGAATAAAATATTGCTGAGAAAAGGGAGAAGATGGAAATGTTTGTGTGTGTGCACGTGTGTTTATGCATATTTTAAAATGTTATATAAACAGAAGGAATTTAGGTAAATCTATAAAATCACCACAATTTATGACAGTTTAAAAGGCAATTTCTTTTTAAGGGAAAATTTCTAACTTCTCACATATTAGTATGGGAATGCCATGGTAAATCCTTCTCTCACGGACAAGACCCCTGAAAAGAGGCATAAAAAAGAGGTACTGTTCCCTTCCCATTCATGTCTCTTGAAAGCCTGTGGCTGTGAAACTGCCCTGGAACACACAGTCCCGGGTTTCAAAGCAGCCTGGATGACTTTTCAGAAATGATCTATTGTGATGCTTTGTTTTGTCCGGGTCGCCCTCATTTTGTTCTGCTGGGTTGTATCACCCTTCTCCCGCTGCCATTAATCCACCCTGTCTACTCCTCCCCATTCAGAGGCACGTTTTACCCTCTGCTCAGCAAAGGGAGCCTAGAATGAAATGGCTGTTAGGCTCATCATTGCTACAGAGAGAGAGGCCAGGGAGAAAACAGGAGAGGGATGGGGAGTGCTGGGTGTACAGACTCACCTGGGAGGTGGGCACTTGGGAAGAAAGGAACAAGGAGTGGGGAGGGAGGGGAGCAAGCGGTGCAAAGAGGCTTTATCCTTTTTGTTTGTTTTTAGATTTTATTTATTTATCTTTAGAGGGGAAGGGAAGGAGAGAGGGAGAGAAATATCAATGTATGGTTGCTTCTTATGCATCCCCTGCTGGGAACTGGCCTGCAACCCAGGCATGTGTCCTGGCTAGGAATCAAACCGCGATCCTTTGGTTTGCAGGCCGGTGCTCAATCTACTGGGCTACACCAGTCAAGCCAAGGATTTATCCTTTGTTGGGAGCCAGGGCAAGCTGGAAAGAAACCCTTTCTTACAGTTTAGATATCTGGCTGAGCTGCTCCGTGTCACCAGCTTGTGTCACCTGCAGATGAGCCCTCCCTTATTTTTCAGGTTTGACTTTTCACTCCCTCCAGTTGGGCATCTAGGCTCCTTGTGATTTAAGGGTGGTCGGCTGGGATTAAGTGGCAAACTGTCAGTGAGTTGTAAAAATGGAAAATTAAATCCAAAATCTGCTGTTTGGTTAGTAACTCAAATTTGGTTTTCATTCTTATGTTTTCTCAGAAATCTCATTATGTTCAGTTATATTTTATGTGGGGAAAATGGTCCTTTCTACTTCCACTCTATTTTATGCATCACTCAACTTTAACAGTGAAAGGGGACTGTCCAGAAGTCCCAAAAGGTCCTGTGATATGCTGGGTTATAGAGTGCTGACAAACATCTTCCAAATAGTAGCAGCTTGATATTATTGCCCGTTGTTCTCACTGCACACCCAGTGGGGACAGTAGGGGCTCTGTCGTTATGATTGGTCAGAAACTCAGGGCAAGAGAGGGTTGCTCTTGGCTTTCATGTCTGAGTACGCAGAGGAAGGTCCCTCTGAAGACTCTCATACTGGCAATAAAATATCTGGACCATGCAATGATTCTCCTAAAAACTAGCCACTCCGAGGGCTGTGCCTGACTGTGGTGTCCAGGAGGAAGAGAAGATTCAGCCATCTGCCAGTAAATATTCTGCACATGTTCTCAGGGAGAAGCCGAGGGCTGCACACACATACATGCATACACATATGCACAAACATGTATACATACATACTGAGATATAAGCAGGGCAACGAAGCATTTTGAATTGAATAAAAAAAAGTCAGGGAATAAATATGTTGAGCACAGTATGATTAGTTCTAGCCCCCATTCTCATTTGAGCTGTGTGTGTGGTTTTAGGCAAATTACCTAACTTTCAGGGCCCCCACTTCATCACCAGTAAAGTGAGTCAGTGGGTCTAGATGGTTCTTCTCAAAATTGAGTGGGTTTTAGATCACTGAGAGGACTTTTAAAAATGTTAATTGCAGGCGCTCACCCCCAGAGATGTGGTAGGCTTGGGGTTAGGCCCACAGCTTTGCATTTCTAACAAGTTCTCAGGGGATGCTGATGCTGCTGGTCCAGGGATCACAGTGTTGCCAATCAACTGTTGGGGAGGGGCCCAGGTACTGTTACCCAAGCAAACCCCTTCCCTATACTATTGTTCTTCTGGCCTGCCTCCAGGTGTTAGGAATTGTGGCTTTCAGTGCTAGAGTTTGGTGAAGAGGAAAGGAACTATTTATTCAAAAGTTATACAGGTTTTGCAAAGCAATAAACAACAAATGTTGGAGAGTGTGGGGAAAAGGGGACTCTGGTCCACTGTTGGTGGGATTGCAGACTGGTACAACCATTATGGAAAACAGTATGGAATTTTCTCAGAAAACTAAAAACGCACCTGCCTTTTGACCCAGCAATTCCACTGCTGGGATTGTATCCTAAGAACCCTGAAACACCAATCCCAAAGAACCTATGCACCCCAATGTTCATAGCAGCACAATTTACAATAGCCAAGAGTTGGAAGCAACCTAGGTGCCCGTCAGTAAATGAATGGATCAAAAAACTATGGTACATATACACAATGGAATTCTATGCCGCAGAAAGAAAGAAGGAGCTCCTACCTTTTGCAACAGCATGGACGGAACTGGAAAGCATTATGCTGAGTGATATAAGCCAGGTGTTGAAGGACAAATACCACATGGTCTCACCTTTAACAGGAAGCTACACAACAAAACAAACAAGCAAGCAAAATATACCCAAAGACACTGAAATAGAGAACAGGTTGACAGTGACCAGAGGGAAGAGGGGAGGGAATTTCAGGGGAAATAGGGGAGGGATTTAGAGGAACATATATAAAGGATACATGGACAACAACTGAGAAGGGTGGAAATGGGAGGGAGGGGGAGCACGGGGGGTGGGATGGGATGGGAGTAATAGACAGAAAACTGTACTTGAAAAATAATTAAACAAATAAAAAAGAATAAAATTATATTTACATTAAAAAAGTTATATAGGTTTTGAGTGATGGAGGAATGTCGCCATTTATTTTCAAAGTCTCTAAAACACCCACAAACACACACAGTCCTGCCTTCCCTTCCTAAACCGGGCCAGTAGGGGTACTGTGTCTCAGGAAAAGAAATAGAAGTCTGTAGCTCAGCTAGACTCCCAGTTCCTCCCAGTAATCCATGCTCAGCTGGGCAGGTCTCCTGTAGTCTTCAGCACCATCAGCTGTGTAGCCTTGTTATAGAACAACAGAGCCCCCTCTCCAAGGACGGTATACTAATGCCCTCAGGACCCCCTACTGGGCTCAACACTCTATTCTCCAATAGGAAAGACATCTCTCAATGCCAGAGATTTGTGAAAAGGAAAAGAAATGTTTATTTAATCCTATACAAACTTAAAGTAGTGACCTAACGTCTTCATCAAAATATCAAAGTCCTTTAAGATACCCACAGGCGCACACAGTGCTTCTTTCTCCCCCTGCCCTAATTCAGGGTAACTCAGGAAAAGAGCACACATCTATGTTTTCAGGCCTCTGGCACCATCGGCTGTGTCGCCGTCCAGACAGGATCTCTAATTAATCCAAACCCATGTGGCACCTTCTCACGGTCCACCGGCAAGAGTTCTTTGCACCCATTTTTCCAGGCAAAGTCTCTCCTGCTTCCCAGGCCACATGGCCAAAGGCAGCACCCCGAAGCCCTGTCGTCCTCCTCTACCAAAGCTGCAGGGGTCTGCACTCTGGCCAAAACTACATGGTTCTTTCCTTTCTTCACCGAAGCTGCGAAGGGGTCTGCACCCTACTAAAAGTGCATGGCTCTCCCTCAATGGCTGCTGTGTCTGGGTTTAAATCCCTGCACCAGTCTTCCTCTGTACCCCCATTTCTGACTCCTCCTACAATCAGTTACACCTGCCAGCATTTCTGTATTATTCTAAGGCTACTGGGCTGCCATCATGAGTCTGGACAGGTGTGGCCCCATGGAGCCAATCTTCTCCAAGCTCCCATGCAGTTGCTGTAACTCCGGGGACCTGCCCCCCAGTTACGTACGTCTTGGGGGGAAGTGACTTCATCCCCTTGGCTCCAAGTATGCTCACAGCTATTTAACATATCTAAGCAAACAGCCAAAGGCTATAGATATGTTAAATGACCATGCCTTGGATTAGCTGCAAAGCTGTTGCTGTACAAAACAGCCCTGCATGTTCCTGCTCCATGTGTCCCTTCCCCCAACTCACACCTGTGGGGGAAGGGGTGAGGACATTTTATATGTTTCTCCAATATTTCCTAGACACCTTGAGTTCTGGACCCCATTCCAAATTCCTTTTTGTGGCCCCCTTCTTGGCTGCACCCTGTATCAGCCTGAGGTCTTCAGTTCTTAATTCAAAACCATGTGGCACTTCTTCATGGCTTACCAGTGAGAGTCCTTTCACCTCTTCTGGCATGGTCTCACATTGTCCCAGCACTATCTCCCATTCCTGATGGACACCTGTCTATAATTTAAATCTCATCCTGGAACCTCCTCTGTAACCCCATTTCTGACTCCACCCACAATCAGCTACACCTGCCAGAACTCCTGCATTTTCCTGCCTGCCTTGGCTGCCATAGTTAGTCCGGGCAGGCGTGGCCTCCTGGTGCGGAGCACACCATCTCCAAACTCCAGCACAGGCACTGTCACCTGGGGAGCTGCCTTCCAGTTATGTCATGGGTTAAAGTCATGCACACCTTCCTGGCTCCACATAGGCTAGGAAACTAGTCTGCTGTTATTTGTGTGCAAAAATAACTCTGCTGCTTTGCCCAGCCCCCAAGCTAGTCTTGTGGTGAGTTCCGGGTCTCTCAGCCCACACTGCCTTACACTTTGAGATGGTTTTCAGATGAACTCTAGAGTCTGATGCAGCCAGCAAAGTCAATCTTTCTTATAGGGGATGAGGTGCGATTAGTTGATGAGTAGAATAATAGCTATAGTAAAGTTTTCATGTTGAAATGTGACTGGAAAATGATTCACCAGAGTGTCACCAATGCTTCACTTTTTTTGACAGCATATTTGCACATTGGGTTGACACATAGAGTTTAAAGATGTATCTCAATTATAAGATGTAGTTCAGATAGCTGCCCTTGTGGGGACAGAGATGGCCAATAAACTCTGAGCAATTACTTGAAATTAGACTTGTCAAATTTGTTTAGGGTGACCAGGCAAGTACATACATTGACCTAATGTCACTTCCTGAAGAGACACTGTAATGATTTTGTATATCAGCCAAGCTATTCAAATATTAATACTGTCTTCATGCCTTAATCACCCATTCTAGTCAGATGTCATTTGTAGAAGCCCTTGGGGGATTTTCATCCCTTAATTATTCTTCAATACCCAAACCAAGCATTCTTTAATTGGTGTAAATTGAACAATGTTGCAATGCAAACAAGGAGAGGGCACATTGATCAATGATTCTGTGCGTGCCTGTTGGAAAGTCTTTGCTATGAGATTGAGTAACAAATCCTTAACTCCATTTGCTTCAGTGGAAACACTAGCTCATGGAGATGACAAACACTGTTTCTACTTAAGTCATCACAGTTGGGAAGCATGGAGTAAGTTAATAAATTGTGATTCCAAAATATCAACTCTTAGGCAAAGGATGAACATAATCCATCATAAGGTAGAAAAGTGTCAAATCACGTACATTCTAAAACTGAAACTACTATAACCAATGAAATGTTGTATACCAACCATAGTTAAAATCCATCATGAAGATACTCTGTTCCAATATCTGAAACCACATTCAGGAGCCTTTTAATGAGAACCCAATTAGATATGTAAATGTCTAATTACTACATTGTACACTCAAAACCAACATAATATTGTATGTCAACTGTAATTGATTGGTTCCCAGGCCCGTGCTCAATCCACTGAGCTACACCAGCCAGGGCTTCAACTGTAATTGAAAAATAAAAAAAAATTAAAAAGGGAGAATTTAACTGGAAATAAAGTATTTCTATCTTCTGGAGATTTGATGTATGTCTCTCTCTGTTTCTTAATTAGAAATAATACAAAATTCTGGTTAATTTGCGAAGCCATTCCTTTCCACGATTTTTTGTAGTTGTTCCTGAGAGGGTGTGATCTATTTAATCATACATCCAAGCTGTGGTCATGTAACATGAAACAGGTGTTCCCTTCTCCTTTTAATGTTATTGAAATACTCAAGACACAGTTCTCAGGGAGCCAAGGAAAAGACCTTCTCATAAATGTGTCATGCTCACTTTTCACTCTTGTCTCTGTCAGCTCTTTCAAATTGATTATTTATTACTAGGGTGGAAAGAAAAGGAGGCAGCTGGCCTATCACACATCCCTGATTCAGACCTGACAGTCTCTAGCTCTCTCTGGTCAGAAAACTCTTCTCAATGCTACCAGGTATAGAGGCTATGCATGTTCATTTTTAAAAAAGATTTTATTTATTTATTTTTAGAGGGGAAGGGAAGGCAAGAGAGAGAGAAACATTAATGTGTGGTTGCCTCTTGCGCGCCTCCTGCTGGAAACTGGCCTGCAACCCAGACATGTGCCCTGTCTGGGAATCAAACCACAATTCTTTGGTTTGCAGGCCCATGCTCAGTCCACTGAGCTACACCAGCCAGGGCTGCAGACATTCATTTTTAATATCTCTTGTTTTTGAGAAAATAGGCTGGTTCTTGGGGCGGGGAAACTTTCAAGTCGACTTCAGTTTGAGTTTTAGAGTAGTCCAGGGCAGAACACTTAAAATGAGAGGAGGAGTGAGGGAGCTGTCACCTTCCTTGACAATCTTTGTTCACTAGCTTGGATTTAAAGGACAACTTTTGGTGGGGTAGCTCATTTGGGTAGCCTGTCTCCACAGAGGGTGCTATAATGTATGCATATCCTAATAGAGTGTGTTGCTTAGTTTTTAGTGATCTGATCAAGGGTTTTGAGGACCTCAGGGTAAACTTTATGAAGACTTTGGGGACATCTTGGATGCAGGGGTTACTTATTTCATTAACAGCTGGACAAATGCAGACGGGCTGATACCCCATGGCCACCTTCCTGTACCACCTCGGTAGGTCTCACACACTGGAACATCACCCTTCAAAAAAAAGCACATTCATGTTGGGAAGATAAAGCCAATCAGCAATTCTCCACATGGATCAACTTTGAGAGTCTAAAAGAGAAGACGTGAAAGTGGGCTGCATAAATGGTCTGCCCCACAATATTTTTGAGGGACCCCTCAGAATCTGCAGTAGTGTGGCTGCTCATCCTCCCTGTTTCATTTCTGTCACCTGCTCATTCATGGACACTGTAACTGGCTTTCCTCAGCCCTGTGATTGGCACATTGAACTTGAGAGTAAATTTCTTGATTCTGATTCTTGCTTTTTTCCTTGGAAATCATGTTACATCTCTGGGTTTTGCTTTCATCATCTGCAAAATGAGGCAGTAAAATCAGGTGAATTCTCAGATCCCTTTGAAATCTAATAGGTGAGGAGTTATTTTCTCCAATGCCAACTCTCACGAAAGTCAAGGGAAAGGAACCCAAATTATATTTCTTTGGTGCCCATGGTCTCTCTTTCATAGAAATGAACATCTAAATCAGCACTTCCCAAACTTAAATGTGCATTCAAATTGCCTGAAATCATGTGAAATGGAAGATTCTAGAATCGTGAAGATGAAGATTCTGGTTCAGTGAATCCAGGATAGGGGCTGAGATTCAGCTTTTTTGACAGCTCGAAGGTGATGCAGCAAGACTTTGAGTGATAAGGCCTCAGACAGTGGGCTCTGCACTGGACCACTGGCTCAGCATGTGCAGTTACATTGTGTTTGAGTAAATGAATACTGGGGGATGGGCATTCAGAGGGAAGAATAAGCTATGGACTACTGATCCTCGGGTCATATCTCATCATCACCCTCTCTCATTTTTATTTCCGGCTGGATGGAAAGGCTCCACCACAAGTATGGTCCTTTGCCCTATTGGGCCCTGTGTTGTCCTGGGATCAGGAGGATGTCAGAAACTCCTGACATCTGGTGGGGGAAGCAGGTACCTCTGCCCCCTTAGTCCTGGCTCTTGACTCATCACTGAAGACCATGGCTCTCAAGGACATACTCTTATATACTTTTTTTCCCTGTTGGTTTCTCTTTGCTGTCCATTGCAAATCATTTTCAACCATTGCAAATCATTCAGTGGCAGTGAAGGCCTTGTCAACAATGTGACTGTGGCTCCAAACATCAACATTTTATGGAAAGAGTACTGGTCTGGCTGGCTAACTATGTGGGTGTAATTCTGGCTGGCCCACTGACCATGGCAGTGAATGACAGCCTATCAAATGCTCTGAGCTCTTAAACAGGAAGAGCTTTCCCAGCTAAACTGTTTGCAGAAGACAAAGTTTGTGAAGATCCTGTGGAAGTGGTAACATGTAGGATAAAAATGAGTTTGAGTCTGTATTTTGCTGTACCAGGGATGGCCCTCTCTGGAGGCCAGAGTTCACACCTTATGCTTCTCTCGTCACCCCAGGCCCCTAGGTATGAACATAGAGCAGCTCCTCTTTCTCTTTTTCTCTTCTTTCTCTCACACACAAACTCACACATATGCACACAAAAATGTTTGCTTTTTACATGTAATCTACTTTTAGTGCAGAATGTCCCCAACTCTACTGATAAGAATAAGCTTGGGACCTTGTTAGGCCCCATGATTACCAGGCCTCTTTCCTCAATCAGCAGATATGGGATTGCTACTGGGGTCACTTTTCCTGCTCCATTCACCTCCTCTCCACCTTTTAAAAGAGCTTCAGTTGGTTCATATATTGAGAGACATTAGGACACAGTGTTTAGTGCAGGGTTCCCCACTGGGCTTCCCTTTGGATTACCTGGGAAGCTTTCACAAGTCCCCATGTCCAGGCTACACCCTAGATTAGAAAGTCTGGAGAGGGGACTGGGTGTTAGTAATGTTTAATGTTCTCCATGGGCATTCCTGTGCACAGTCAGAATAAGAACCTCTGGTGTGATTGCCACGGACTTGTCTAGCCCAGGGAAGAAGTCAGGAAGCCCCATAACCTTCTCTGTAGACCAGTGATTCTGTAATGTGAGCACACAGAATTATCCCAGTTACATTTTAAAAATCCTGATGCCTTGGTCACACTTCATACCAATTAAGACAGAATTTCTTGGAATGGAAGCTGGCATCAGGATTTTTAAAAGGTCCCAGGGTATCCCAATGTGTAGCCCAGATACTACTTGAGTGCAAGTTTTAATGATGACCCATAGGGCCCAAACACTCATCGTTGCTTCTGTTGAGGACATGCTGCTTTTCACCCTTGTTTCTTTAATTATCCCAAGGTCTGCTGGGGGAGTCCTCCCAGCCTTCACAGAGACTTCTCAGCACTTGGCCCCAGCAACTTTCCACTAGCACCAAGCAAGAGGGGCATCTGCCTAAGTCTCTAGCCTTCTTCCCTTCACAGAGATACCCAAATATTAATCTGGGAGAGGAGATTTTTTTAGTGTCTAATGCTTTTCTTTTCTCTTTATGTATATACACAACTTTACTTTTTTCTGGGAGACAAAGTTAAATTTTTAATTTTTTCCTCTTTTAAAAAAATTGTTGTTCAAGTACAGTTGTCTCAATTTTACCCCCACCACTCTCCCATCCTGGCATCACCTATCCCCATCTCCCACCTTCAATCCTACCCCCTTTGGCTTTGTCCATCTGCCCTTTGTACATGTTCCTTGATGACCCTTCCCCTATTTTCCCCCATTATCCCCCTCCCCACTCCCCTCTGGTTACTGTTGGTTTGTTCTTTATTTCAGTGTCTCTGGTTACATTTTACTTGCTTGTTTGTTTTGTTGATTAGGTTCCACTTATAAGTGAGATATGGTATTTGTCTTTCACCACCTGGCTTATTTCACTTATGCTTTTCTTATGTAGGTAAAATTCACGTAACATAAAATTAAACATTTTAAAGTGTACAATTTGGAGGCATTTAGTCTACTCACAATGATGTGCAATCACTGTCTCTCTAATTTAAAAACTTTTTTATTAACCAAGAAGAATACACCATACCTATTAATTACTCCCAATTTTCCTCCCCCCAACCCCTGACAAGCACCAATCTGATTTTTGTCTGTATGGATACCCATTCCAGATATTTCACATAAATGTAATCATATAATATGTGACCTTTGGTGTCTTTTTTCATTTCCCATAATGTTTTCAAGGTTCATCTGTGTTGTAGCACATTTCAGTACTCATTCCTTTTTGGTGACTGAGTAATATTCGATCATGCCTCTGCCTATTTTTTCTAAAGGAAGTTTTTACAGATGTAGCCATGCCCACTAATTTTTCTGCTATCTATAGCTGCTTTCACACTTCAGTGTTAGAGTTGAGTAGTTGTAACAGAAAACATATTCCTTATGTCACTCTTGATAGAAAATTTTTTGTTGAATCCTGTTCTAAATAATATTTCTGGGAAGCATTATTATAATACAATGTCTGAAAATTTTGAACTTTCAGCATCGCTCATTTTTAATTGTGACATGACATAATTTTAAAGTTTAGCTGGATGAACAAAGGTGATAGAAAGGCTATGAAAATTTTGAAAAAGAAGAGTGTTAAGGAAAGACTTGCCATACAAGATTGTACAATATGTCAGAAGATGTGGTTCTAGTACAAAAAGAGACAGTCATGGAGAAGTCTGGAAAGATGAGAAAAGGACAGGAACATGAGATGGGGGTGTCATTTCAAGTTAGCTGGGAAGAGATGGGTTACTCACTAGGGTGTTGGGCAGATCTTGAGACCAGGCATCTGGAATTATGAAGTTGGATTTCTCCTCCACTCCTTTGAGGAAGATTACAGACAAATAAAATATTTAAATATGTAAAAAAAAAAGAAAATTAAAATGTTAGAAGAAAACATTGATGACTATCTTAACAATTTTGTAGTATAAAAATTATTTGAAGCTTGAGAAAAGATAATACAAAGCAAAACAGATTGATTAAGTTGATGAAATTGGCTAAAACACAAAACTTTTGTATGGCAAAAGTACCATAAGTTTAAAAGATAGAACACAATTATCTTGGGAAAAGTATTTTTTGTGTGTGTATAGACAAATGGCTAATGTCTAATAATAACAAAAAAACCCTGGCAGATGAGTGAGAATCTGAACAGTACAAAATTAAGTCTTTATTTATTTTGGGGAATATACAAACTAGCAATAATGCAATATTAAACTTGTAAATGATTAATGTAAATGTAATGTAAATTTAAATGTCTTTTTTGTTGTTTATTTGATTGATACAGACAAAAAATTAAGGATCCCCAGTGACAGTAAAGGTGTGGAGGAAAGGGCTTTTTAATACATTGTTGGATTCAATATTTTAGAGGGATTGCTGGTGATACAGATCATTTTTTTTGCTTTTTAAAGTATATTTTATTGACTATGCTATTACAGTTGTACCATTTTTTTCTCCTCTTTATCCCCTTCTGTCCCACACCCTTCCACTCTCCAGCATTCTCCCTCCTTAGTTCATGTCCATGTGTTGTACATATAAGTTCTTTGGTTTCTCCATTTCCCATAATATTCTTAACCTCCCCTTGTCTATTTTGTATAATTATAGATAATTATCATAATTGATAATTATGCTTCTTATTTCCTGTACCTCTTCCCCCATTCTTTGCCCTGCCCCTTCCCTGCTGATAATCCTCCAAGAGATCTCCATTTCTGTGACTCATTCCTATTCTAGTTGTTTGCTTAGCTTGTTTTTTATTTTTATTTTTATTTATTTATTTATTTTTTTTTTAGGATCAGTTGTTGAGAGTTGTGAGTTTATTGTCATTTTACTCTTTATAGTTTTGATCTTCTTTTTCTTGGGTAAGTCCCTTTAAAATTTCATATAATAAGGGCTTGGTGATGATGAACTCCTTTAACTTGACCTTATCTGAGAAGCACTTTTTAATCTGCCTTTGCATTCTAAATGAAAGCATTGCTGGATAGAGCAACCTTGCATGTAGGTCCTTGCCTTTCATGACTTGGAAAATACTTCTTTCCAACCCCTTCTTGCCTGTAAAGTTTCTTTTGAGAAATCAGCTGACAGTCTTATGGGAACTCTTTTGTAGGTAACTGTCTCCCTTTCTCTTGCTGCTTTTAAG
This sequence comes from Sturnira hondurensis, assembly GCF_014824575.4. Lineage (NCBI taxonomy): Eukaryota > Metazoa > Chordata > Mammalia > Chiroptera > Phyllostomidae > Sturnira > Sturnira hondurensis. The sequence goes on from NW_028091237.1 coordinate 243,684, forward strand.
ATTCTCTCTTTATCTTTAATATTGGGTAATGTAATCATTATGTGCCTTAGTGTGTTCCTTCTTGGGTCCAACTTCTTTGGGACTCTGAGCTTCTAGGACTTGTATATCTGTTTCCTTCACAGATTGGGGAAGTTCTCCTTCATTATTTTTTCAACTAAGTGTTCAATTTCTTGCTCTTCTTCTTCTCCCTCTGGAACCCCTATGATTCAGCTGTTGGAACATTTAAAATTGTCCCCAAGGTTCCTAAGTGTCTCTTCATTTTTTTTGAATTCTTGCTTTTTCATTCTGTTCTGGTTGAATGTTTATTTCTTCTTTCTGTTCCAAATCATTGATTTGAGTCCTCGTTTCCTTCCCTTCACTGTTTGTGCCCTGTATATTTTTCTTTATTTCACATTGTATAGCCTTCACTTCATCTTTTATTTTGCATCTGTACTCAATCCCTGTGAGCATCCTGATTACCAGTGTTATGAACTCTGCATCTGAAAGGTTAAATGTCTCCTCATTGCTTAGTTTTTTTCCTCCCTGGAATTTTGGTCGGTTCTTTCATTTGGGTCTTATTTTTTTTGCCTTAGTGCACCTGTTACATTGCAAGGGGAGGAGCCTTAGGTATTCTCCAGGGATGGAGGGGCAACCCACTTTGCTGGATTGTGGGGCTGTATGTGGGTGAGGGGTCAGAGAAGGAACAATGCTGTTTGCTTGGCAGTTGCCCCACTTTCAGTCACTTCTGCCTGCTTCCTAAAAGTGAACTGAGCCCTTTAAGGTGCTTCCCTGGTGCTGATTCCCAGGTGGGTGCGCTTTTGTATGTTCTAGGAATCTGTGACCCCCTCCAAAGGTCTCTCCTGTGAGATTGGCAATTTCTCCTACCACTGCAACACCTATAGGTTTTTACAGCCAGAGGTTTTGAAACTTTCTCTTTCCTTGCTGGAACTCTGAGTTGTGTGGTCTGTGTCTCTGTCAAGTTGTTCCTCCCAGTTCATCCCCATGCACATGTGGGACTGCCTGGTCTACTAGCTTCCACCTCATCCACCCAGTCTGCCAGCTGCCACCTTGCCACATATCCTTTCCACCCAGGCTGCCAGTCTTCACTCTTCCTACCATCTTGGGTGAATATTTCTTCTTTAACTCCTTGGTGTTGGACTTCCTTACAGTTTTATTTTACAGCAGTTCTGATTGTTTTTTGTTCTTAAATTTGTTGTTATCCTTCTTTTGATTGTGTAAGGAAGCATGTGTCTATCTACACCTCCATCTTGGCCGGATATTGCCCAGATCACATTTTAAAAAAATTTTCTTTGTTTCGTTAAGTATATTTTGTTGATTATGCCATTACAGTTGTCACAATTTTTCTTCCTTTTATCCCCCATCCACCAGGCACCCCCACCCTCCAGCATAGGCCCAGCCCCCTTGGTTCATGTCTGTGGGTTGCATGTGTAAGTTCTCTGGCTTTTCTATTTTCTATGCTATTCTTAACCCCCCCTGTCCATTTTGTGCCTATCAATTATGCGTCTTATTCCCTTACCTTTCCCCCTCATCCTCCTCCTCTGCCTTCCCACTGATAGCCCTCCATGTTGTTTCCAATCCTGTGGTTCTGTTCCTGTTCTAGTTGTTTGCTTAGTTTTTGTTTTTTGTTTTTAGTTATTGATAGTTGTGAGTTTGTTGTCATAATTTTGATCTTTTTGTATGTCTTAGATAAGTCCCTTTAACATTTCATGTGAGAAGGGCTTGGTGATGATGAACTTTAACTTTATCTTACCAGATCACATTTTTTAATGTGACCTTTTGACCCAGCAACCTGACACCTTGGACATTTAGCAAATGGAAAACTAACATAAAGATGTTCCTTGTGGATCCCATGAGTGAAAGCTGGCACCATAAACAACAGAAACAGAAAAAAGAAGGTGTTCTGTGCAGGAGTGAAAAGTTGAAAACCATCTCAATACTCATTAGTATTTTTTTAAAAGAACACCTTATTAAGGTTTTATTGACATGTATAACCTGTAGATATTAATGTGTACAACTTGATGAGTTGGGGGATAAATACATACCGACTATTACCACTATCAAGGGCAACAACATATCCATTAGCTCTCAAAGTTTCCTCCCAACCTTTTTATTACTATTATTACTTTGTAGTACATTTTAAATATATAATACATGATTGTTAGCTAAAGACATTATGCTGTACATTAGATCTCCAGAATTTAACTTACATAACTGAAACTTTGTACCCTTTGACCATTGCCTCTCTACCTCTTCCTTCCAGCAAGACTTGACAAAATAAATTGTGATATAGCTATATAATGGATTTCCAAGAAACCATTATAAGTGAGGAAGGTTTTATAACATGGATATAGATTCTAGGTTCTTTATCAACCTTGTAGTTATGTTTGTCTTCCTGAGACCACTAAGGTGTGAAATAATGCACCCAGTAGCCAACCTCATGAAAATGATAGCTATGACATACTTTAACAAATTTAACTTATTTTTTTTACTTGTTAGAGACATTCTATTTAGTATCATAGCAGTTAAGACTTGAAATATACAAACCCATGATTTAGAATCATAGACTTGAGTTTGTGACTGTATATGTATATACATGTGTGCACACTTGTGCACATGTGTGTATGCATGCATGTGTGTTCGTGAGTCTGTTCATTGTGTGCATGAGTGCATGTGTGCCTGTGAGTGTGAAGTCCCTGAAGAGTCATGCATGTAGCTGAGGATGCTGCCACACCCTATCCACCTAGAGAATTTGTTGCTTCTTTTAGGACAGATTCAGGGGAATTAAAAAATCAAGTAAGACACAAACTCTGTCTCCCTGAGAATAAAACTTTTCTACCAGTAGGCACTCCTTTATCTTCTGAATGGAACAGCATAGGTAACCATTGCATATGTTACATTGTGTGTGTATACCACACCTTTGTTCAATCATTCATCAGTGGACACTTAGGTTGTTTTATGTCTTGGTTGTTGTAAAATAATGCTGCAATAAACATAAAGGTACATATATCTTCACTAACAAATGTTTTCATGTTTTTCAGGTAAATACCCAGAAGGGGAATTGCTGGATTGTATGGTACTTCTTAACTTTTTGAGCAATCCTATACTAGTTTTCATAGTGGCTGCAGTAATTTACATTCCTACTAACAGTACACAAGTGTTCCCTTTCCTCCACATCATTTCCAGAAATTGTTATTTCTTTTTGTGTTGATAATAGCCATTATAATAGGTATAAGATGATTTTTCATTGTATTTTTTATTTGAATTCCCCCAATAACTAGTGATTTTGAACATCTTTTCATATATCTGTTGGATATTTGTATGTCTTCCTTGGAAAAGCATCTGTTCAGGTCCTCTGCTCATTTTTAATTTAATTCTTTTTAGTTGTTGTTAGGTTGTATGAGTTTTTTATATTTTCTGGTCATTGGGGTTGTGATTTACATTTCTGTTATAATTTTCAGGGTTGGGTATATTTTCATATTTTCTATTTGTGTATCTTCTTTGAAGAAATGCCTATTCAAATTTTATGCCCATTTTTATTTGGGTTATTTTTGTTGTTTTTGACTCATAGGAGTTCTTTATGTATTTTTGATATTAACCCCTTATTAGATATATGATTTACAAATATTTTCCCATTCTGTAGATTGGCTTGTCACTCTGTTGACTGTTTTCTTTTATGCTCAGAACTTTTAAAGTTTGATGTAGTTACATTTTTCTATTTTTTGCTTTTGGTGTTGTATCAAAGAAATCATTGCCAAATCATCATAGGGCTTTTCCTCTATGGTTTCTCCTAGAAGTTTTATAGTTTTGAGGCTTACATTTAGGTCTTTAATCTTTCTTTAGTTAATTTTTGCATAGGTTGTAAAAATAAGGGCCCAATTTCACTATTTTGGCTATGAATATCTAGTGTTCTCATCATCATTTGTTGAAGAAACTGTTCTTTCTCCACTGAGTGGTTTTGACATCCTTTTTAAAGATCATATTACCATATACATGAGAGTTTATTTTGGGGCTTTCTAATATGTCTATCTTTATGCCAGTACCATACTGTTTTGATTTCTATAGCTTTGTAACATGTTTTGAAACCTGGAAATGCAAATCCTCAAACTTTGCTTCTGTTTGTTTGTTTGTTTATTTGTTTTCAAAATAGTTTTGGCTATTCAGGATCTGTTGAGATTACACGTAGATTTTAGGATTTTACCCCCCAATTTTTTATTTAATTATTTTTCAAGTATGGTTTTCTGTCTATTACTCCCATCCCATCCCACCCCCGTGCTCCCCCCTCCCTCCCATTTCCACCCTTCTCAGTTGTTGTCCATGTATCCTTTATATATGTTCCTCTAAATTCCTCCCCTATTTCCCCTGAAATTCCCTCCCCTCTCCCCTCTGGTCACTGCCAGCCTGTTCTCCATTTCAGTGTCTTTGGTTATATTTTGCTTGCTTGTTTGTTTTGTTGTTTAGCTTTCTGTTAAAGGTGAGATCATATGGCATTTGTAGGATTTTTTTCTATATCTGCAAAAAATGTCTTTCAGATTTGGTAGGAATTATGTTGAATCTCTAGATTGTAGATGGTATTGACCTCTTACCAATACAATCATACCTCAGTACTCATTGGCTTTAGAACTCATCAAAGCTGTAGTCATTGCATTTTGATGAGAAAAAAATGTTTTGGCACTCGGTGCTTGCTTGGGACATTGTTGCACTTGCTAGAAATTGTATGAGTCGCGACATCCCCCCTCAAGAGAAAATGCTTTCTCATTTGGTACTCATCAGGTTTGTCACTCATCATGAGCTCTGCAATGAATTAATGATGAGTACTGAGGCACCACTATATTTTCTCCCAATTCATGAACAATGGCATATCTTCCCATTTATTTGTGTCTAATTTCTTTTGGTGGTGTTTTGTAGTTTCCAGCACACAAGTCTTTTGCCTCCTTGGCTAGGTTTTTTCCTAAATATTTTATGTCCTGATATTTTGATGAATTAATTTCTTAGTTCTGACAGATTTTTTGTGTGTGTGGATGTGAAGTCTTTAGAATTTTCTACACTTAAGATTATGTTATCTGTGAACAGAGATGATTTTAATTCTCCTTTTTTTCATTTATATGTTTACTTTCTTTTTCTTGCCTGACTGTTCTGGCTAGCACTTCCAGTACTATGTTAAAGTAGTAAGACTGGGAATCCTTCTTTTGTTCTTGCTCTTACAGGAAATACTTTCAACACATTGAGTCTTTAAAGATCAGGTGTGGTGTTTGCTGTGGCCTTTATTATGTTGAGGTAGTTTCCTTCTATTCCCAGCTTGTTGAATATTTTGATAACAAAAGAATGTTAAATATTTTCATTTTTTCTGTATAATTTGAGAATAATGTCATTTTTGTTCTTCATTTTGTCAGTGGTTAGTATATGTCTTCTCTTTTTTGTATAGTTCTTGGATCCTATTAAATATTTCTTCCAAACTTTAAGCATCTTGACAATATGCTCAGTATTCAGTAAAATTGTGGGTAAGGATTTTTATTAATATGGTATGTTAATTTTAAAAAAGATATTATTCACTTACTTTTAGAGCGAGGGGAAGGGATGGAGAAAGAGAGAGAGAGAAAAATTAGTGTGCAAGAGGTACATTGATTGGTTGCCTTTTGCATGCCTCCAACTGGAGGACCTGGTCTATAACCCAGACATGTGCCCTGACTGGGAATCAAACTGGTGATCTTTTGGTTTGCAGACCAGCACTCAATCCACTGAGCCACACTATCCAGGATGTGGTATGTTAATTTTTAAAACATTTGATTCTTCCAGCAGTCTTCATTCTGAGCTTTGTTTAAGAAAAGACAACTCTGTTCTTTTATGATCACCCAACTCTGTATTCACTATTTTTTTAAAAATTTTATTTCTATTTTTGGTTTTTAGAGAGAGGGGAAAGAAGGGAGAAATAAAGGGAGAGAAACGCCAATGTTGGAGAGAAACATTGATTGGCTGCCTTCCATGTGCATCCTGACCAGTGATTGAACCCACAACCCTGGCATTTGCTCTTACTGGGAATCAAACCAGTGACCTTCTGGTTTTCAGGGTGATGCCCAACCAACTGAACTACACTGGTGGGGACTCTTCCCTATTTTTAATCTCTTTTCAAATCCCTAAGGGGTTTCCAAGGTGGCTGCAGAGCAGATGGAAGCTACATTCACCTGCTCCTGGCCCCAAACTGTATTTACAACCAAATTATAGAGCAATCGAACTAAATAACCAACTGAATGCTAGCCGAACTGAAATATTATAATCAAGGATTTACAGAAACCACATAGAGACTAATAAGAAGGGTAAAGACACAGAAAGGGCTGACACCCACACTGAGGTGCAACAGTGGCTTAGAAGCCAGAAGGATTTTGGGGCTACAAAACACTCTCTCCCCAGGAGCATGGTGTCTCAACTGCATACAGGGATCCCTAACTCAGAATAACAGAGATGGGAAGAGGAGCTTGCATAACATCTGGTGGTGAAAATAAGTGGGGATTCAGTCCCTGAATCTCTCACCTGGGAGACCCAGACACCACTTTTCCAGGGATGAGCACTCCTATTGTTATAACACCAGCCTGGGGAGTGCACTGCCCAATCTCCAACTGCTGGCAGGGCCAAGTTGCCAAAGCTTGGGTCCTGCAAAGGGGTCTTCTGCGTGAAACTAGCAGTGACTTTAATATTAAGTGGCCTTCTTTTTCTGGGGAGGTTTTTGGTGGATACTCAGTGAGTAAATTTTTTGGCTTTGGAAAGAGGGCCTGTCTCCCCGACAACTGGCAAACAGCTGGCGCTCCTTCCCCACCTGTTGAATCACTTTGCTGGTCCTGTCTTGCTATAGTGGCACAGGCACACCAGAGGGCTTCTCAGAGCTAGGACTTTTAGACCATGTCTCCCCCAAAAGCTTTTTTTTCTGGGAACAAGATGGACAGGTGCTGGAATATGTGACTATACTGAGGGGGGCAGGGGAGCAGCAAATCCTGTCTCCCATATGAGCTCAGCCTGTGCTATCTTAGGAAGAGGAAGAGGTAACCGCCCCCTCCTACAGACTTGTGAGCACCACCCTAGTAGGAGACTCTTGGGATCAACACTGCCAAGTGTTAGATACTCTACTCTGCTGGGCTTAGTTCTGTGTGGGGAAGGGAGAGTGGCTAAGAGCTGAAACATTCAAAGTGTGAGACCCTCTTGCACCAGAGGCTATTGTCTGGGACCAGGACAAAGTGCTTAGCCCCTTGTTTCAGGCTGGGGTGGCATCATGCCCAGTGGCACACTGTTGATTTGTCTTCCTGAGCCCAGTGGCCCTGCCCTGCTGAGCTTGCTCTATCAGAGGGTACAGCTGGTTGCACCCAACCTGAACCTACTACAAGACTGGCAGTGACTGAGTGGTCTGGCTGTGGAGAACTTTCCCTACATTGAGTGCTGATCATGTGTCTCTATGTAGGCGACCCACTAGCCCGGTCCTCCTAACCCCAGTTACCTCACCCTGGTGAGCTCCCAACCTGTGGAATGCACTGTGGTTCTCAACCAGCCTGGGTCCATGCTATAGTCTTTCTTTGGAAGACTCTGAAGGAAGACCAGGCAAACTCAGCAGGGGGCAGAGTGGCTGACAGGTGGAAGCAAATTTCAGGAAGCCTCAGTCCTTTTATAGATTTACCCACAACTCTAAGGTGAAAGAAACCAACCTGTATACACAGTTTGGCCCTTCCCATGTACACCCAAGGCTAGTAGATGAAGCCACAAATAATGAACAGCATGGTAGTTTCAGACAGGTAGCCCAAGGGCAGTTATCCACAACTTTTGACATTGGCCTTTACCTGAGTCCTGCCCAAGTAGACCCAGAACGAACACAACCTGGTGGGCTTCAGACCACACCTGAGCTTGACCCAACTAAACACACAAGCAGCAAGCCCAAAGGGGGATTCTGACAAGTTGAGAAGAAGTCTATATAGGATGGTAGCCCCTGCACAGCATCTTAAACATGGTGATTGAGGTTTACCCATAGAGCCAGATAGCCTGAAGGGTTAACTCCACTCATGAAAGGGTCAACGGCATTCAAGGCTCAACTACAACAAAAGATGCACATAAACCATAAGAATCATTCCCGAAACATGGAGCTTCTCAGGTGATCTGGAAGACAGGGCCACTGAGCCCAGCATGACACTTTTATCATAAAGTTTGATAATCATTGCAGGTCTGCTTAATTAATACACAGAGACAAAATGGGGAGACCAAAAATTATGCCCTAACAAAAGAACAAGAGAAATCCTCAGAAAAAATTAACTGAAAGGGAAGCTACCAAAATACCTGATGCAGAGTTTAAAACAATGGTTATAAGGATGCTCAATGACCCTAGGGGAAGAATGGATGACCTCAATGAGAACTTACACAAAGAGATAGTAAACATCATAAAGGACAGAGACAACATAAAAAAGAATCAATCAGATATGCAGAATACAATATCTGAAATAAAGAATTCACTAAAACAACAACAACAACAGGTTAGATGAAACAGAGGATCAAATCAGCAATTTAAGGAAGAAGTCTCCATCCTTTTTGGCACCAGGGACTGGTTTTGTGGAAGATGGGGTTGGGGGAGCAGAGCTCAGATAAGCTTTGCTTGCTTGCATGCTGTGGATGGGAACAGAGCTAAGTAGAGCTTTGCTCACTTATCCACTGTGAATGGGGGAGGCACATGGGGCAGAGCTCAGGTGAGCTTCACTCGTGGCCTGGCTCCTAATAGGCCATGAACAAGCACTGGTCCATGGCTTGGGGGTTAGGGGACCCTTATTTAGAGGAAAAGGTAACAGTAAACACCCAAACAGTGGAATAAAAAAAGAAAAATTTAAAAAAATTAGGAAAATCTAAGGGAACTCTGGGTCTAGAACATAACAGCATCTGCATCATAGAGGTACCAGAAAGAGAAAAGAGTGAGCAAGGGATAAAGAACCTCTTTGAAGAAAAAATGGCAGAAAACTTCTCTAACCTGGGGAAGAAAAAAATCTCATAAGTTCAGAAATCACAGAGAGTCCCAAACAAGATAAACTCCAAAAGACTCATGCCAAGATATATCATAATTAAAATGGCAAAGTTAAAGATAAGAGAACCTTAAAAGCAGCATGAGAGTTAATTACTAACAAGGGAGTTCCCATGAGACTGTCAGGTGATTTCTCAAAGAAAAAAAAAAACAACACAAACAAAACATGAGGTCAGAAGAGATTTGCATGAAATATCCAAAGTGATACAAACAAGAACTATGTGTCAAGAAATTTGAAAACCTAGGTGAAATGGACAAATTTCTAGAAAAATGGGATGAAGAAGAAGCAGAAAGCCTGAACAGACCAGTAACAGCTGACGAAATTGAAGCAGTAATCAAAAAACTCCCCAAACACAAAAGCCCTGGATCAGATGGTTTTGTAGGAGAATTCTGCAAAGCATTTAAGGAAGAGTTAACCCCTATCCTTCACAGACTATTCCAAAAAATACTAGAAGATGGAAGACTCCCTAGCTCATTTTATGAAGCCAGCACCATACTGATCCCAAAACCAGATTAAGACACAACAAAAAAAGAAAACTCCAGGCCAATATCCCTGATGAACAAGAGGCTAAAATCCTCAACAAAATATCGGCAAACCCCATGCAGCAATACATTAAAAAGATCATACACCTGGACCAAGTGGGATTCATCCCAGGGATGCAAGGATGGTACAATATTGGCAAATCAATAAATGTAATACATCACATAAACAAAAGCAAAGACCAAAATCACATGATCATATCTATAGATGTGGAAAAAGTATTTGATAAGGTACAATGCTTATTTATGATAAAAACACTCAGCAAAGTGGGAATAGAGGGAACATTCCTCAACATAATAAAGGCCATATATGAGAGACCTACTGCCAACATCATACTAAATGGGCAAAAAGTAAAAGCTTTTTCATTAAGATCAGGAACAAGACAAGGTTGTCCACCTTCACCACTCGTATTCAACATAGTATTGGAACTCCTATCCACAGCAAACAGAAAAATAAAAAAGAAAAAAAAGCATTCAAATTGGAAAAGAGGAAACAAAACTGTCATTGTTTCCAGATGACATGATAGTGTACATGGAAAATCCTATAGACTCTACCAAAAAACTGCACAACCTAATAGGTGAATTTGGCAAAACAGCTGGATACAAAGCTAATACCTACCTGGAAATCAAGGGCATTTTTGTACACCAACAATGAAATATCAGAAACAGAAATCAGGAAAAAAATTTTATTTGATATAGCAACAACAAAAAAATAAAATACCTGGGAATAAACGTAATCAAGGAGGTAAAAGACCTGTATTCAGAAATCTACACAACACTGAAGAAAGAAATTAAGGAAGACACAAACAAATGGAAACATATACCATGTTCATGGATTGGAAGAATTAACATCATTAAAATGTCCATACTACCCAAAGAAATTAAAAAATATATTTTATTGATTATACCATTACAGTTGTTCTATTCCCCCCTTCTTTCCCTTCCACCCTGCACACCCCTTCCCCACCATTTCCCCCCCTTTAGTTTATGACCATGTGTCTCAAGTTCTTTAGATTCTATATTTCCCATACTATTCTTGCCCCTCCCCCCTATCTATTTTCTACCTACCACCTATGCTACTTATTATCTGTACCTTCTCCCCCCTTCTCCTTCTCCCACTCCCCTATTGCTAACCCTCCATGTGTTCTTCATTTCTATGGTTATGCTCCTGATCTAGCTGTCCTCCTGGTTTGCTTTTGTTTTAGGTGTGGTTGTTAATAACTGTGAGTTTGCTGTCCTTTCACTGTCCAAAGCAATTTATAGATGCAATGTAATCTCTATTAAAGTACCAATGGCATACTTCGCAGATATAGAACAAAATCTTCAAAACTTTATGTGGAACTATAAATGACCCTGAATAGCTGCAGCAATTTTGAGAAAGAAAAGCAAAGTAGGAGGAATCACAATATCTAATATCAAAATGTATTACAAGGCCACTGTAATCAAAATATCCTGGTACTGGCATAAGAACAGGCACATAGAACAATGGAACAGAATAGAGAGCCCAGAAATAAATCCAAGTTTCTAGAGTTAATGAATATTTGACAAAGGGAAAAGAAGCATAAAATGGAGCAAAGCTGGCCTTTTCAAGAAATGGTGTTGGGAGATCTGGACAGCTACATGCAAAAATGAGACTCAGCAACCAACTTACGCCATATACAAAAATAAATTAAAGGTGGATAAAAGATTTAAATATAAGTCACGACACCATTAAAGTCCTAGAGGAGGACATAGGCAGGAAAATCTCAGATATTTCGTGCAGCAATATTTTTACTGATATGTCCCCTAGAGCAAAGCATATAAAGGAAAGAATGAACAAACGGGATCTCATCAAAATAAAAAAAATCTATACAGATAAAGAAAGCAGCATTAAAAGAAAATGGAACCAACTGTATGGGAAAACATATTTGCCAATGACACCTCAGACAATGGTTTGATCTCCAAAACATATAAAGAACTCACACAACTCTACTCTAAGGAGACAAGCAACTTGCTTGAAAAATGGGCAAAGGACTTGAACAGACACTTCTCTAAAGAGGCCATACAGAGGGTCCACAGACATATGAAAGGATGCTCCATATCACTAGCCATCAAAGAGATGCAAATTAAAACCACAATGAGATACCACCTCTCACCAGTGAGAATGGTCATCATAAACAAAGTAGCAAACAACAAATGTTGGAGAGGGAGTGGAGAAAAGGGAACCCTAGTGCACTATTGGTGGGATTGCAGACTTGTGCAACTACTATGGAAAACAGTATGGAATTTTCTCAGAAAGCTAAAATTGGAACTGCCTTTTGACCCAGCAATTCCACTGCTAGGATTATATCCTAAGAACCCAGAAACGCCAGTCCAGAGAACCTATGCACCCCAATGTTCATGGCAGCACAATTTACCATAGCCAAGTGCTGGAGGCAACCCAAGTGCCCATCAGTAAATGAATGCATCAAAAAACAATGGTACATTTACACAATGGAATTCTATGCAACAGAAAGAAAGAAAGAGCTCCTACCCTTTGTGACAGCATGAATGGTACTGGAGACCATTATGCTAAGTGAAATAAGCCAGGCAATGAAAGACAAATACCATATGATCTCACCACTAATAGAAATGTAATCAACAAAATGAACAAGCAAGCAAAGTACAGCCAAAGATATTGAAATTGAGAACAGGTTGACAGTGATTAGAAGGGAGAGGGGAAGAGCTACTAAGGGGAAAGAGTGAAGGGTTTACTGAAACAATTATACAGGACATATTGACAACAACAAGGAGGACTGGAAATGGAGGAGTAAGATGGGAAGGGATGTGGTGGTAAGGAGGTGTGGGGAAAAAAGCAGAAAATTGTACTTGAACAAAAATAAAATAAAAATAAAATAAAATAAATTTAAAAAAATTATTTAAAAATGCAGAAATAGATTTTGGGTATGTGAATTTTAATACAATCTTGATGTAGAAGAATATGTTTCCTAAGGAAGTTTTGCTGGATGCCCAGGGTCTAGAACAAAGATGACCAATAAACATTTGTTACTATAAAAAAGAAAAAAGGAAAAATAGTGATGCAACCAAGATTACTCTATCCAGTAAGATTATAATTTAAAATTGAATGCAAATTAAAGAGCTCCACAGACAAAAACAAAACAACAACACAATTAACTAAAGGATTCAATTACCACCATACCAGTATTGCAAAAAATATGAAAGGGCTTGCTTTAAGAAGAAGTAATAGAGAGAAAGAAGAACTGAGATGTAAAGAAAAATGGCAATAAGTAAGTAGCTATTAATAATAGCTTAAAATGTAAATGGATTAAATGCTTCAATCAAAAGACATGAAGTAGCTGAATAGATAAGAAAATATGGTCCATATATATGCTGCCTACAAGAGACACACCTCAGAACAAAAGATTTACCCTAAAAATGAAGGGATGGAAAAAGTATTTCATGCAAATGGAAACAACAAAAAAAGTTGGGGTAGCAGTACTTATATTTAACAAAATAGAATTCAAAACAAAGGCTATAACAAGAGACAGATAATGTCACTACATAATACTAAAGAGGATATTCAACAAGAGGATGTAATCCCAGTAAACATATACACAGTCAATATAAAGGTGCATAGATATATAAAAATAAACTATTGGTGGACTTTAAGGGAGAGACATGCAGCAATACAGTCATAGTAGGGGACTTAAATGGCCCACTGACATCAATGGATAGATCTTCTAGACAAAAAAAAAAAATCAACAAGAAAACAGCGACCTTAATGGAGTAGATTGCACGGATTTAATTCATATTTATAGAACTTATATCCCAAAGCAGAAGAATATGCATTCTTCTCAATTGCACATGGAATATTCTCAAAGATAGACCATGTATTAGGGCACAAATGGGTCCTACGAAGTTGAAGAAGATTGAAATCATATCAACTATCTTCTTGGATTACAATGACCTAAAACTAGAAACCAACTACATTAAAAACCTCAAAACATCCAAATACACTGAAGTTAAATATTATATTATTAAACAATGGGTTGGTTACCAATGAGATCAAGGAAGAAGCAAAAAATTACCTGGAAACAAAGGACAATGAGCCCCGACAATTCCAAATCTATGGGATACAGTGAAAGCTTTCCTGAGAGGGAAGTTCATAGTCTTACAGGGCTCCCTCATAAAGCAAAAAGAAAAAAAACTCAAATAAATAATCTAACCCTCTACTTAGAAGAACTAGAATAAAACCCATAAAAAGCCCAGAGTAAGTAGAAGGGAAGAAATAATAAAAATAAGAGCAGAAATAAATGACATACAGATTAAAAAACAAAACAAAACACACAAAAAAGCAAAAGAACTAAAGACCAATAAAACCAAGAACTGGTTCTTTGAAAAGATGAAGAAGATTCATGAATCTTTAGCCAAACTCATCAAAAAAGAGAGAATCCAAATAAATAAAATCATAAGTGACAGAGGTGAAGTAACAACAGACATCACAGAAATACAAAGGACTGTAATAAATACTATGAACAACTAAATCCCAACAAGTTGGATAACCTGGGCTAAATGGACATACTCCTAGAAACCCACATACTTTAAAAACCCAGTCAGGAAAAATCACTAAACCTGAATAGATCAAGAACAACATATTAATAATAACAACAATAATAAGAAAGTTCCCAGCAAACAAAAGTGCTGGACTGGATAGCTTTATAGGCAAGTTTACCACACATTCAAAGAAGAGCTAACACCATTCTCAAATTATTACAAGAAATTCAAATAGAGGGAGGGCTCCCAATCTTATTTTATGATGCCAGCATTATCCTAATTCCAAAACCAGATAACAACATTACAAGGAAAGAAAATTTTAGGTCAGTAACCTGGCACACATAGATACTGAAATCTTCAACAAAATATTAGCAAAATGGATCCAGTAATACATTAAAAATATCATGCACCATGATCAAATGGGATTGATCCCAGGGATGTGGCATTGTCAAAATATCCACAAATCATTAAATATGATACCACATAAACAAAATGTAGTATAAAAATTACACGATCATATCAATATATGCAGAAAAAGCATTTGATAAAATACAGTACCCATTGATGATAAAAACTCTCAGCAAAGTGGGAATAGAAGTATAATACCTTAACATAATAAGGACCATATATGTCTCTGGATCCTCTGTATGTTCTCCTTGGAGAAGTGTCTGTTCAAGTCCTTTGCCAATTTTTTAAGTGGGTTGTTTGTCTTCTTAGAGTGGAGTCATGTGAGTTCTTTATATATTTTGTAGATTAAACCCTTGTCTGAGGTATCATTTGCAAATATATTTTCCCATATGGTTGGTTCTCTTTTTATTTTAACACTGTTTTCTTTAGCCATGCAGAAGCTTTTTAAAGCATTATGCTAAGTGAAATAAGCCAGGGGGTGAAAGACAAATACCATATGATCTCACCTTTAACAGGAACCTAATCAACACAACAAACAAACAAGTAAAATATAACCAAAGACACTGAAATAGAGAACAGGCTGACAATGACCGGAGGGAAGAGGGGAGGGAATTTCAGGAGAAAAGGGGAAGGGTTTGCAGGAACAATTAATTATAAAGGACACGTGGGCAAAAACAAGCAGGGGAGGGAGGTGGGAAGGGCTAGGTGGGTGGGCTGGGATGAGAGTAAAAGGCAGAAAACTGTACTTGGACAACAATTAAAATAAAAAAATAAAGGCCATATATGACAAACCTACAGTCAACATTATACTCAACGGGCAAAAACTCAAAGCGTTTCCCTTAAGATCAAAGACAAGACAGGGTTGTCTACTTTTACCTCTTGTATTCAACATAGTACTGGAAGAGTTAGCCACAGCAATTCGACATAAAGAAGAAATGAAAGCATTCAAATTGGAAACAAAGAATAAAACTGTCACCATTCACAGATTACATGTATTATACATAGAAAACCCTACAGATTCCACAACAAAATGACTGGATCTAATAAGTTACTTTGGCAAAGTAGAAGTTACAAAATTAATATTCATAAATCAGTAGCAATATTATACACCAATAATGACCTATCAGAAAAAGAAATAAAAAACTTACTCTTTTACTATTTCAACAAAATGAAAGGTACCTAGGAGCAAATTTAACCAAGGAGGTAAAAGACCTGTATTTGAAAAACTATATGACATTAAAGAAAGAAATTGAAGAAGGTACAAATAAGTGGAAGCACAAACCATGTTCTTGGGTTGGAAGAACTTACATCATTAAATTTTCAGCACCACCTAAAGCAATCAATAGATTCTATGCAATTTCTTTTGAAATAACAATGGCATATTTCATGGGCCTAGAACAAATAGTGCAAAAAATGTATATAGAACCAAAAAAGTCTCCAAATAACTTCAGCAATCTTGAGAAAGAAAAACAAATTTGGAAGGATCACAATACCTGTGATCAAATTACACTACAAGTCCATTGTATGCAAAACAGCCTGGTACTGGCATGAGAACAGGCATATAGATCAAAGGAACAGAACAGAGAGACCAGAAATAAACCCATGCCTTTATGGTTAAAGAATATTTGACAAAAGAGGCAAGAAAGTATAATGGAGTAAAGACAGTCTCTTTAATAAATGGTGTTGGGAGAACTGGACTAGTACTTGCAAGAAAGTAAAAGTATACCATCACCTTACACCATACACAAGAATAAACTCAAAATAAATAAAAGATTTACAAGGAAGACACAAACAAATGGAAACATATACTGTGTTCATGGATTGGAAGAATTAACATCAAAATGTCTATACTACCCAAAGCAATTTACAGATTCAATGCAATACCTATTAAAGTGCCAATGGCATATTTCACAGACATAGAACAAACACTTCAAAAATTTATATGGAACCACAAAAGACCCCTAATAGCAGCTGCAATTTTGAGAAAGAAGAACAAAGTGGGAGGGATTACAACACCTGATATCAAACTGTATTACAAGGCCACTGTAATCAAAACAGCCTGGTACTGGCATAAAAACAGGCACATAGACCAATGGAATAGAACAGAGAGCCCAGAAATAAACCCAAATCTCTACAGTCAATTAATATTCGACAAAGGGGGCAGTAACATAAAATGGAGTAAAGATAGCCTCTTCAACAAATGGTGTTGGGAGAACTGGACAGCTACATGCAAAAAAATGAAACTCGAGCACCAACTTACACCATACACCAAAATAAATTCAAGGTGGATAAAAGACTTAAATATAAGCCGTGAAACCATTAAAGCCCTAGAGGAGAGCATTGGCAAGAAAATCTCAGATATTCCACGCAGCAATATTTTTACTGATACGTCCCCTAGAGCAAGGGATATAAAGGAAAGAATAAACAAATGGGATCTCATCAAAATTAAAAGCTTCTGCATGGCTAAGGAAAACAGTATCAAGATAAAAAGAGAAGCAACAGCTTGGGAAAACATATTTGCCAATGATACCTCAGATAAAGGTTTAATCTCCAAAATATACAAAGAACTCACTCGACTCCACTCAAAGAAGACAAGCAACCCAATTAAAAAATGGGCAGAGGACTTGAACAGACATTTCTCCAAGGAGGACATACAGAGGATCCAGAGACACATGAAAAGATGCTCGATATCACTAGCTATCAGAGAGATGCAAATCAAAACCACAATGAGATACCACCTCTCACCAGTGAGAATGGCCATCATAAACAAAGCAACAAACAACAAGTGTTGGAGAGGTTGTGGGGAAAAGGGGACTCTAGTTCACTGTTGATGGGATTGCAGACTGGTACAACCACTATGGAAAACAGTATGGAATTTTCTAAGAAAACTAAAAACGGACGTGCCTTTTGACCCAGCAATTCCAGTGTTAGGAGTATATCCTAAGAACCCTGAAACACCAATCCAAAAGAACCTATGCACCCCGATGTTCATAGCAGCACAATTCACGATAGCCAAGAGTTGGAAGCAACCTAGATGCCCATCGGTCAATGACTGGATCAAAAAACTATGGTACATTTATACAATGGAATTCTATACTGCAGAAAGGAAGAAGGAGCCTCTACCCTTTGCAACATCATGGGTGGAACTGGAAAGCATTATGCTGAGCGAAATAAGCCAGGCCGTGAAAGACAAATACCATATAATATCACCATCAACAGGAATCTAAACAACAAAACAAACAAGCAAGCAAAATGTAACCAAAGACACTGAAATACAGAATGTGCTGACAGGGTCCAGAGGGGAGAGGGAAGAGAATCACAGGGGATAAGGGGAAGGACTCACATGAACAAGTATAAAGGACACATGGACAATAACTAAGATGGGGGGCGGAGATGGGAGGGAGGTGGGGAGCACTGAGGGGGCGGGGCTGGGAATACAACAAAGAACACTGTACTTGAACAAGAGTTAAATAAAAATAAATAAATAAAAGATCTAAATGTAAGTCAGAAAACCATAAAAATCCTAGAAGAAAACACAGATAATAAAATCTCAGACATCTCATGTAGCAACATTTTTCTTTATATATTTCTTAGGGAAACAAAGAAAAAATAAACAAATGAGACTCCATCAAACTAAAAAACTTTTGCACAGGGAAAGGAACCATGAACAAAATAAAAATGAAACCCACTGTATGGGAGAACATATCTGCCAATGATATATCTGATAAGGGTTTAATTTCCAAAATATATAAAGAACGTATGCAACTTAACACCAGGAAGATAAATGATCCAATTAAAACAGGGCAACAGTCCTGAATAGACACTTCTTCAAAGAGGACAAACAGCCAATAAACATATAAAAATGCTCACCTTCACTAATTATCAGAGAGATACAAATTAAAACCACAATGAGATATCATCTCACACCTGCCAGAATGGCTATCAGCAATGAATCAGCAAACAACAAATCCTGGGGAGAATGTGGAGAAAAGGGAACCCTTATGCACAGTTGGTGTGAATACAGACTAGTGCAGGCACTGTGGAAACCAGTGTGGAATTTCCTTAAAAATTTAAAAATGGAATTGCCTTTGGACCCAGTAGTCCCACTTTTGGAATATATCCTAAAATCCCAATACAGTAATTAGAAAGAATATTGGTGCCCAGCTGGGTGACATTTTTAATACTGAATTACATGATGAGTTCTTCCCTTCCCCATGGGAACGCCTCTGGTTCACAGGAACATGGCCAGTCCTTTTCTCTTGGAATGAAGATCACAATATTTAAAAGATTTTCTTGGGATGGTGCTTATAATACACTAGGTGAGGATTGAAAAGAAAACATGTAAAAAGAAGTCATTGGGATGCACTCCAGAGACCCTTGTCTTGCCTGACCTCCAAGCTGACCTCTGAGCAGGGCCCAAAGGCCATATGTTCGCAGAGGGCTCCTGGTGTCTCAGTCCCCAGATATGATCAACAAAATCAGAACAGTTAAATTGTTAAATATCAGGCTGCTGAAAGAAACCTGTCCACTTGGAACTCACTGCCCATCCTCTCCACCCTTGCCCAACCACCACACATCTGCTACTTCTCCATGGGTTTGCCTGTTCTGGACATTTCACATATTTGCAACCATATAGTAGGTGGCCTTTTGTTAGTGGCTTTTTTTCTTTGTCTTTTTTTAAAGATATATATTGTATTGATTATGTTATTACAGTTGTCCCATTTTTTTCCCTTTTTTGCCCTCCACCCTATGGCCCTCTCCCACCATCATCCTCTGCCCTCAGTTCATCTCCATGGACATACATATAACTTCTTTGGCTTCTCCATTTCCCATACTATTCTTAGCCTTCCCCTGTCTATTTTGTACCTGCCATTTATGCTTCTTATTCCCTGTACCTTTTCTCTCATTCTTCCCCCCTCCCTCCCCACTGATAACCCTCCATGTTATCTCTATTTCTGTGAATCTGTTCCTGTTCTAGTTGTTTGCTTAGTTCATTTTTGTTTTTGTTTTTGTAGGTTTTTTTGTTGAGAGTTATGAGTTTGTAGTCATTTTACTGTTTGTGTATTTTATCTTTTTTTCCCTTAGAAAAGTTCCTTTAAGGTTTCATATAATAAGGGCTTGGAGATGATGAACTCCTTTAACTTGACCTTACCTTAGAAGCACTTTATCTGTAATTCCATTCTAAATGATAGCTTTGCTGGATACAGTAATCTTGGATGTAGGTCCTTGTTTTTCATGACTTTGAATACTTCTTTCCAACTCCTTCTTCCCTGCAAGATTTCTTTTGAGAAATCAGCTGATAGCCTTATGGGAACTCTTTTGTAGGCAACTCTGTTTTTCTTTTGCTGCTTTTGAGATTCTCTCCTTGTCTTTAATCTTGGGTAATGTAATTATGATGTACTTTGGTGTGTGCTTCCTCGAGTCCAACTTCTTTGAAACTCCGAGCTTCCTGGCCTTCCTGGAAGTCTACTTCATTTGCCAGATTAGGGAAATTTTCCTTCATTATGTTTTCAACCAAGTTTTCAATTTCTTGCTCGTCCTCTTCTTCTGGTGTCCCTATGATTTAGATGTTGGAACATTAAAAGTTGTCCCTAAGTCTCTCCTCATTTTTTTGAATTCTTGTTTCTTTATTCTGTTCTGGTCGAATGTTTATTTCTTCTTTGTGCTCCAAACCATTGATTTGAGTCCTGGTTTCCTTCCTTTCACTGTACATTTTTGTTCCCTGTACATTTTCCTTTATTTCACTTTTCATAACCTTCACCTTTTCCTCGATTTTGTGACTGTACTCAACCATATCTGTGAGCATCCCGATTACCAGTTTTTTTTGAACTGTGCATCTGATAGGTTGGCTATCTCAGTTGTATTTTTTTCTGGAATTTTGGTCTGCTCTTTCATTTGGGCCGTATTTTTTCTCTCTGTGCACCTGTTACATTGTAAGGGGTGGAACCTTAGGTACTCAATAAGGCAGGGTAACCCAAGTCACTGAGTTGTGGTGCTCTATGTGGGGGAGAGGTCTGAGAGAGAGCAGTGCTGCTTGCTCAGCTCTTGGGAGGCTTTCAGTCACTTCCTCCACTACTCACAAGGAAATTGGGCCCTTCTGGTGCTGATTTCTGAGTGGGTGGTTTTGTATATGTTCTGGGGCTCTGTGGGTCTCTCCAGTGAACTCTCTTGTGAGGCTTGGAGTTTATCTTACTACCTCAACCCCCAAAGTTTTTTCAGTCAAAGGTTTTGAAGCTTTATTTTCCCATGCTGGAACCCTGGGTTGCATGGTCTATCTCACTCCATAGTTGTTCCTCCCAGTTTATCTACATGCAAATGTGGAACAGCCTGCTCCACCAGCTGACTCTTTGCCAGGTCTGCCAGCTGCCACCTTGCTGTGAGTCCTCTTCACCCTGGGTGCCTGTCTCTGCCCCTCCTACTTGTCTGGATGAACGTGTCTTCCTTAACTCCTTGGTTGTTGGTCTTCCATACAGTTCAATTTTTTGGTAGTTCTGGTTATTTTTTGTTCTCATTTTTGTTTTTGGTTTGTTTTATACTTATTGTTCCTCTTTTAGTTGTGCAAAGATCCAAATTTTATCTACCCATGCCTCCATTTTGGCCAGAAGTCTGGTTACTGGCTTTTTTCACTTAACATCATATTTGCAAGAGTTTTATAAAGCACATTTGAGGCAACATGTAGAAACTGGGAGACTTCCAACAAAATCCATGTATCCAACATCCCTTGAAGACTCAGAAGCCCCTAGGCCATGTTCCTTGTGATGATGTGGGCAATTGCTAAGGTTCCAGAGACCCCTGATACTCTCCACTCCTGCTTTCTGCCCTCAGTTGCTCCTGGACATACTTGGGTGTGAGGATATCACATCGTGGAGTAGTGGCCCTCAGTTGACCCCTTCCCCTGATGCAGCAACTCCCTGGCCCTGCACGGTAAAGAATAGTGTTCATAGCGGTATTTATAATAGCCAAGATCTGGAAACAGCCCAACTGCTCTTTAGTAAATGAATGGATAAAAAAATGCCTTGGTATATTTGCACAATGGAATAATACTCAACAATAAAAAAAGAAATTCTACTTTTTGTGGAAAAATGAGTTGACTTGGAAATTATTAAATTAAGTGAAATAAGCCATTCAGATAAAGACAAACACCATATTATCTCACTAGTATTAGGAATCTAATGAACAAAATAAACTGAATAACAAAAATAGAGAGGCAGACTGAGGAACAGACTGAGAGCTGTCAGGGAGCACAGGGGAGAAAGGAATGAATGAGATAAGATGAATGGATTAACCAAAAGACATGTACATTATACATAAGAACTGGCAACAGCATGGTGATGGCCAGAGGGAAAGAGGGGTGGGGGCTAGGTGGAGGTAGGCAAAGGGAGGGAAAATAGAGACATACATAATAGTGTGGACAATAAAAATAAAGTTAATAAAATCAGTAGGTAGCTTCCTATGTGTCCCTTAGGAAATTCATTCTGAATTTTTTTTTCTGTGACCAGTATGGTGACAGCTCAGTATGGTGACTTGTCAGTGATATAATGTTTAAACAATAGTAACTGGCCCCTGTCATTCCTCTGCATGCCAACACCACCTTTCTATCTTGGCCGTTTTCTGAGTCTATACACTTCGATGTAAGTGTGAAGCATATTCTTGGTTACTGGTGTAAAAAAAACAAGCAAAAAATAAAATAAAGCATAATGAAACTAGACCTAGCAGATATTTGGTAGAATAAAAGTTTTCCACTTAAAGTCAAACCACACTTTAAAACCTAAGGCTATTTTATCAATGCTTTACTTATAAATGTAATCAATTCCATTCAGGGAGAAATGCCTGAAGAATTAGATCATAAATTTAAAAACCCAACAATATTAAAAATGTAAGGACAGAAAGCATCAGAAATGTCTTATCTTTTTAGTATTTGTGATACTTAAGTTCTGTTTTCTTTAGAAGCTACAGGAGGTAGAATTAAGTGTAAAAAACTGGGAGAGTAGCACACGATTGATCATGAAATACTCTTACCACAATTCTTTTCTAAAGACAGCCATAATTACACTTAACCATTATTAGTTATATATCATAGTGAGGCTAATGAAAATGACATGTCTAAAAGAGAAAATTAACATAAAGCTCTCTATTGAAAAGCCATAAAAGCTATCTGGAAAAAAATTCAAAACTTTAATTTTCTAATTAGGTAATTGGCAATTGGATCTTATTTTACCTTTTTATGTTGAGAAGTAACTTCTTTTGATCAAAAGCCTTTCTCCCTCACGAATGAAAAAATAATAAGTGAGTAAGTGTCTGCCTAAAACTATTATTTTGTGGGTAAAATAATTCAGTCTTTGTACCAATATTATAAAGTTCTGGTTTTAGTAATCAAAATTATGGTGACTACATAGGATTTCTTATGAGAAACACACATGGAAATCCAGTATGTTACAAAGTAATTTAGATTTCATTCATGTTTTAAGTCTATTTTGAGTAAAACTTGATTATTAATAGACCTAAATGGGACTGTGAAGACTTGGTCAGTGTGTAATAAATAATTTATAATTACTTGCAGCATTACAAACTCTTTATCCCTTGGAAACAGCACTAGAAAAATTAAATTCCTATTTTTTCTTTTTGAAATTGCCAAGCAAATAAGAACCAACCAGATCTTCTGAAGAATTATGTTTAATTCATTCTACTCTCCAGTGTGAACTCTGGGTTTCTGCCTCTTGGACTCTGGTTATGGCCTTCAGAGACCATCGAAGAGCTACAAACATGTTAGTCTTCATCACAAGCTTACTGTACTCCTTATTTAATGCATGTAACCTATAGGAGTACCAATTTTACCTTCAAAATCTTGGCTTTGTGGTTTAAAAAGCCCCAAACAAGAATTCTTCTAGAACAGCTCTTTTAAGATCTTAGCTTGGCTAGTCCGACCCCCAAGAGTGATTAGTGGCAGGATAATTCTCTCCTATGGATGTTAGGCTCCATGCTATTCACATTAGGTCCAAGCTCTTTTTTTCTGGGCAACAGTGTATTTGTGGTATAGCCACTGTGATTCCATCCAAAAAATAGATGGGATTTGACTGGTAGAAGGACAAACTCAAACCTATAGGGGAAATACAAAGAGGAACAACAAGTGCCAGTATCTGAAGAATCACATGTAATATGAATTGAATAATACAAGTATATGAAGCCTCATTGCTACTGAAAACCACACACTGTGTAGCTCAGAAAGAGAAACAGGAGTGTCTGGACTCACGAAAAGCACCCCCGAAGCTCTTGCCACGATCTTGCATATTTGTTCAATCTGCATCATTATTTCAGGACTTCTGTTGACCTGGGGAAGTGGGGATGATTAGCCTCTAGCTGCTTTAGGAACACTCTTGATCCACATGGTCCCTGACCATTGCAGCTTGGAATGCAGTATAAATCTGTGCAGAATAAGGTTTGGTCAGTCACTGGTCAGTTAACCCAGTTCAGGAACTGGTTAAGTGGCCTGGTAGGGGTGGGAAGTGACATCCAGTTTTCTCCCACAGTGTATGCAAACCTCTCTCTTCTGACTCTTACCTGACAGCTGAGCTTCCAGCATGCAGACACTGAGTCACCCCCTGACATGCAGTGGTAAGTTTGGCTAAAAGGGGAAACATCTGGGGAGGCTTGCTGTAACAATCTCTGGAGGCCGAGTGAAATAAACAGGCTTCACAAATTGGGTTGACTAGACAATGAAATATTTATTGTGATTCTTCCTCTGTTTTTTTGAAGTTCAAATTTCCTTGTCATCCCTGGGCTGAAGCCTGTGTACACAAGAGGAATTCACAATTAGGTCAGAGGTGGCCTGCTACCACTTACTGATGACCTCAACCTGCAGCAGGCAGAGAGCAAGCAACTGTATCTGCATACATGCACATAGTTTCTTCCTAATAAAACAGGGAAGTCCATGAAATAAAAGAAGGCAATCCAAAACACCAGCTTCTGCAATCATTTTTCATTTGTTCTTAATGTATGAAATAATTTCTTTCATGGGAGAAAACAGGCAAATAACTTTACTGTTGTTTTAAAATAAACTTTTTACATGAATCATGTTTAGTTTTAAAGATAGTTATTTTTGTATTTACTTTGAATAAATACAAAAGTCGATGGAGAATTGTAGGATTCTACTAAAATCAATTGTAGGATTCTACATTGATTTTCTACTAAAAGTCAATGGAGAATTGTAGGATTACTTAGATAATTTAGACCAAAATGCTGATTCACCTTTAAAAATTTAGATAATGGAAGAAAAATATGCATGGCTAGTGACCAACTACTCTTTTTGTGTTAGTTGATTAAGTTTTGGCTGTGCAAGCTGAGTCACATATCAGTGGAGAAGCACTAAGAATTTGCTATATTCATAATATAGCAACCCATAATAGGGCTTCAGCTTCCTGCCCAAAGTGGACAACGGTCTTCAATGCTAACACGCGTTAGTAATTTAGCATCTAAGTAGTTCAATCAATCAGTAATCAACACTGATGACATAGAAAGTTAAAGTCTCTTCATCTGGGTATAAGATGACTCCTGGCTTGGGCCTGATTACCTGTCCAGCCCCAGCTGCTGCCATTCCCCCAAGGGATCCCATACCCCAGTGGAAACTTCTTGGTATTCATAAACTTGTCAGATGGCTTCTCCTCCTAGACTTTACATTAGCTACATGTTTCTAACTTTGCTCTTTAAGCAACACCTTGTATGACTCCTCACAGCAACCCCTGCTTCCATCCTCACCTCCACCTTTCTGACCAATCTACCCTCCACTACAACCTATGCTGAGAAAGGCATCTCTCCTTCTGGTTCCCATTTTATCCTATTTATGCCTTTGAAATATCGCTTGTCTCCTTTCACCAGCCACAGACACTTAGTGAATTCCTCTTCTGCAGCAGTTCCTGCTTGGATGCTAAGAATATAAACATGGTCCCTGCCCTCTCTGGGCTCATATTCTAGTTGAGGAGAAAGATAATAAACATGCATATAAAAGGATGCCAGGTAGTGCAATGACAAAGATACATTGAGGTTTCTCTTGTCTAACTTTCCCAGCACACAGTGAACTCTGTGAATCTAGCATAGGGTGGGGTATTCATATACCAGGTGCCACTAGATATTGAATGACTGAGCAAAAGAAAGAAGCATTTAGTGGGCTTTTAACTATGTCCCCAATTTTTTCAGTACTGAAGGATATAACAAAAATCAAAGCTCATTTTACTTGGCTTTATAGTTGGAAAGATTTCTCTTTTCAAGAAATACCTTTGGGGTATTTTTTAGAGGTAATAAAGAATTTTCCCTCTGACATCAAAACAACAACCAGTTTATATAGACGGGCACATGCTATGAACATCTGCATGTCAATTGATTCATCAATCAGGTAGATCACCCACAGACACATAAAAATGATGGTTCTCTTTTACAGGTTTCTATTTCTATTAAATTGTATGTCATATGATCTTGAACAAACATTTGTAGTCAATATTGGGTAAAAGTCCAATTCCATTGAATAAATAAGGCTTTAGAAATATTTATTCATTTGCTAAACTAAATCTATTAAGACTAATACCAGTAGAACTGAGGACAAAGGATATTTGAAACAAAATAAGACAAAATAAGATAGCGAGACCCATTGCACATTTGCATTTTAACATTAATTGTTGCCCTCATTATTTGTCAGTAGAGGCATAAACAAAGCAAATATAACCTAGAGTAAGCTTTCAAACACTCACAGGATTCTCCCCTCAAGAGTAAATTGTCATATGGTTCAGTGTGATGGTTTATCTTTTTCTGTCTTTTCCATGATTGAGGAAAGAGAGACAAGTGGAAACTGATCCATATGAAAATGAAACAGAGGCTCCAGAGAAAGAGACACAGGTAGGTTCTTTTAGTTTTCCCCTGCGGGTGTGAGATAGTAACAACCAATAAAAATGTTGGTACCAAGGAGTTGCTTTGAAAGCCACACTGAAGTTGCATGTATATTAAGTGCAACTTCATGACCCACACATGGAAGTGGAAGTGAAAAATGCAGTTAATGAGGCTATCATTCACCTTGCCTTTCATAGATAGGATGGACTAACTTGAGAATTTGCTTCATTTGCTTTCTCTTACACTGTATCAATGGAGCTCTAGGCATCTAGCAGGCTGGAATATTTTTTTCTGTCACATAACCAGGCATACATTGTCGGTTGTCTCTCTCAAAAGCTTATGAAGCAACATAATAATGCTGAACCACAAATAGCTCCAAATCTCAATGATTTAAGTGAACTGCCATTTATGCTCATGCATCCCGTACTGCAGGTCAGCTGTGGCTTGGCTAACCTAGGCTGGGGTCAGCCAAGCAACTGTCTTCCAGGTACTGTCTGCAGATGCCTGGGCCAATTAGGATAGCTCTGCTTTAAGCTGCAGGTTGAGGTCAGGTCTGTGTCACTTATCTCTCATTCTGTGAAGATCAGCTGAGGACATCGAACTTTCCAGCTCATGATCTTTTCAAGCCAGATGTGGAAACTCTCAGAGGAGTGAGTGTAAAAATGCAACGCCTTAAGGCCTAGGATCCAAATTGGCAAATGGGTGTGTTTGCTCACCATTCATTGGCAAAGGAAGTCCCTTGGTCAGGGTTGATATCAGTGGGATAAGAAAGACAATTAAACTCACACTGGCCAAGATGGAGGCATAGGTGGAAATGCTTTGCCTCCTCACACACCCAAAAGGAGTATAACAACCAACTAAAAAACAAAGAACAATCAGAACTGCCAGAAAATCATTTGCATGGGAATCCAACAACCAAGGAGTTAAAGAAACATTCATTCAGCCTGGTAGGAGGGGCAGAGATGGGCAGCCAGGGCAGAGAGGACAAGCAGGAAGGTGTCCGCTAGCAGACCCCATGGGCGATCCCCCTTTTATGCATGAATAAGCCAGGAGGAACGGCTGGGGAGTGAGACAGACCATGAAACCCAGAGTTTCAGCACAAGAAACTAAAGACTCAAAACCCTGGCTATAAAAAAAAAATCTGTGGGGTTGCAGAGATGAGATAAACTCCCAGTCTCACAGGAGAGTTTGCAATCTACTGTGGGAGGGGAGGGAAGTGATAGAAAGTGGGAGGAGAGCTGAGCAAGCAGCATTGTTCCCACTCTGATCCCTCCCCCAAAGGCAGCACTACAAAGAAGCAAAGAGGGTTGCCTCAGCCTGGGGAATACCTAAGGTTCCACCCCTTACGTTGGTAAGAGGTCTCAGATGCACTGAGACAACGAAATATGGTCCAAATGAAAGAACAGATCAAAACTACAGAAAAAGAACTAAGTGATGAGGAGATAAACAACTTTTCAGATGCAGAGTTCAAAACTCTGGTAATCAGGATGTTTACAGAATTGTTGACCTCAGTTGCAAAATGAAGGAAGAAATGAAGGCTCTATTGCACATAAAGTGAAATAAAGAAAGATATACAGTGTTGTGGACCACTCTTTCTGGTTCCAGGAATTGTAACTTGACCCCCAGTGGCTAAGGGCAAGCGACAACCTTTGGAATTTGAGCCACAGGAGACAAAGCTTGTCTCTGGTAGCAAATGCTGCCTCAGTTTCCTCTCCCTGTCCCCAAAGTTTGGCCAGAAGACAATGACAGGTAAGACCCCTCACAGCTGAGGGCAACCTAAGCCAGACTCAATCACATGGGAAGCCATCATGGAAGGACTCAGGGGGCTGCAACAAAGAGGGATCAACGGACTCTTGCCCCCCGGCTTTGACAAAGCCTGAGTCCCCATGTTCTCTGTGAGAGTGCTTCCTGGCTCTAATCCCCTTAAGCCTGAATACCTGATGGGGAGGTAGTGCAGCTCCTTGCCTTGCTAGAGTGATATCTGGGGTAAATCAGGCATAAGAAAGGATGTGTAAAAATCTTGTGAAACCTGCTTTGTCTAGGATGCTCTCATTTAAATGATGAGGGTCCAAGCAAGAAATTGGTTCCTCAAAGTTTTATTGCTCATTAGCTATCTGACCCTGAGTGAGAATAAGCCCTCATACTTCTATGAATGCTATCTATTGTTTGAGCCTTACCTGTATTCCTGTACAAATGAACTCAATAAAAGCCCCTTGAGGAAGGGGGCTCTTGGCCTTTCCCCTTTGAGGGATTGGCCACCTTTCCTCCCCAAGCAATTCATGTCTTGGTAGTGTTTACTTTCATTCATGGCAAACAGGGGGATCTTGTGAGGAAAGTTGCCCCACAATACAGGGAACTAACAGAGAAGGGAGAAAACAGTGACTCAAATCAATGATTTGGAACAATAGAAAGAGAGAAGCATCCAACCAGAACAGAATGAAGGAACAGGATTGCAAAAAATGAGAAGCTTAGGAAACTCCAGGACAACTTTAAGCATTCCAATACCTGAATCACAGGGGTACTGGAAGGAGAAGAGGAAGAGCAAGATACCAAAAACTTATTTGACCAAATAATGAAGGAAAATTTCCCCAATCTGTCGAAGAAAATAAACTTCCAGGAACTCCAGGAAGCTCAGAGGGTCCCAAAGAAGTTGGACCCAAGGAGGAACACACCAAGGCACACCATAATTACATTACCCAAGATTAAAAATAAGGAAAGAATTTTAAAAGCAGCAACAGATAAGGAGACAGTTACCCACAAAGGAGTTCCTATAAGACTATCAGCTGATTTCTTAAAAGATATTTTACAGGCAAGAATGGCCTGGAAATAAGTATTCGAAGTCATGAAAGGCAAGGACCTACATCCAAGATTACTCTACCAAGCAAAGTTATTATTTAGAGTGAAAGGGCAGATAAAGTGCTTCCCAGATAAGGTCAAGTTAAAGGACTTCATCATCAGCAAGGCCTTTTATATGAAATGTTAAGGGGACTTTTCTAAGAAAAAGAAGATAAAAAATATGAACAGTAAAATGACAATAAACTCACAACTATCAACAACTGAACCTAATAAACAAAAGCAAAAACTGGGTAATCAATTAGAACAGAAACAGAATGAGAGAAATGGACATCACATGGAGAGTTATCAGTGGGCAGTGGGAGGTAGAGAATGGGGGGAAACGGTACAGGGAATAAGAAGCATAATAAGTAGGCATAAAATAGACAGGGGAGGTTAAGGACAGTATAGGAAATGGAGAAGCCAAAGACCTTATATGTATGACCCATGGACATAAACTAAGGAAGAGGGGGGAATGCTGGATGGTGAGGATTGGTGCAGGGAGGAGGGGGATAAAGGGGAGAAAAAATTTGGACAACTGTAATAGCATAATCAATAATGTATACTTAAAAAAGAAAGTAAATTAATCCCATGGAGGTCAGTATGTGTTTATGTTGGGGAAGGGGAGGAGAATAAGAAATAATTTTGCTGAAAAATAGTGTAACTTACCATGACTATTTATATTTAAAGGAAAACCTTTACACATGAATTAAAGTTTGCCTTTTTCTCATTATGAGTTGGTTATTTGTAAGCATGTTAGATTAGCCAGAAAGATCTTCTGTCAGTAAGACAGATACATGGAAGAGTTAGAAAGATCCATGAATGAACCTCCAGTAACCACAGCCTGGAGCAGTCCAGTTTGAGTCTTCATCATGCTGTTTGAAGAAGGGGTTTGTGGGATGTGGGTCTGCAGCTCTGACTTGGCTTTGAGGCTGTGCACCCAGCTGCCTAATATAGACCAGATGGGTGGGAATTCTACCCCAGCAGATGCGTGCATGACTTCACTGCTCCAATTTCAGCACCTCCTCTCCCCTATCACCAAAAGGCAACTCACAGCAAAGGATGCTTTTCTGATCATTTTGCATTCATTAAATAAAGCTATCACAACAGTGGGCTTGAGGATGCAAGCAAAACTTTTCTGCCACATCGAAGTAAAGCTGAACAACTTTTAAAAAAAGATCTGAAATCTTTGAAGCTTATTCTCAAGAAATATTGGAAATATCACCCTTTGTCATTGACAATAGCATTCCATTCCAACGCAAATTAAATCTTGGCCAAGACTAAAGAAGCATCAACAATCAAAATTTTGTAGCAAACAGCATTTGGCCAACCAGTTGGAGTTCAATTTTACTATTCCTGGATCTGAATGACCTGGAGGCTCCATAATCACTGGACTGGCTGATCTCTGCTAATGGCTTTTAATGGGCAAAGTAGTTTCCTGAGTCTCAAAGAAATGTTATGAGAATGAAATAATCAGACACCTTCTACATATTATGTTACCTCATAATATCAGACACATTCTACAATATATGTTACCGCATTAGAGAAGTAAAACAAACAAATTCTAGAGCCATAACACAGACATCCTGAGTTAGACTATGTGGGTGGAAGTGGAGACCTTCCATGATTCTGGTGTAGTTATCAGAATCCATTTCATGGATCCACAGACCTTCATGGGAACCAGCAAAAAGGACTATATTCAGTAATGTGCTTCTTGGTGTTGCACCTCCTAAGCTTTTCTGTTGTTTACTAAGTGTCAGTGTTAACTGCTTGACCGACTCAAAAGCTGACCCTGGCTTTCCTTTCCAAGAATGCAGTCTGTTTCCCCAATGAGTATGAAGGGACTCATTGCCCACCTCAGTAATGATTACAGTGGTGATCACTCTCTCCTTGTTGTGATATAATCTGTTCATACATTATCGTGAGACTGGGAGTTTTAGAGTAAGGACTGGCTTTATCATCACACACTTGGCATTAACAGTGCAATGCAGGGCTGGGCCCCCAAAAATGGTGGACAGAAGGGAGGAAAGAGATCAATGGCATCAGACAATTGCAAGGATTGTTTAGGTATGTCTTGTAGCCAGATGTTGCTTGTGCACATCAGGTAACAGATACAGATATTTCAGTCACCCTTGCTCTACCTTCAGGCTCCCAGCACATGGGTGGTGATTATTGATTAGGTAATAGTAGAAGCACTGATCTTCTGCTTGAGTGTATCAATCAGGTCTAGCCAGGAAAAATCTACCTCACTAGTCATTTGGAAGCTACTATTTCCTATCCCTTAGTCTCCATGTAAGGGGAAACAGGGCCTCAAAGGAGCAGAAGAATATGGCTAGTGAGCCCCAGATCCACTGCCATGAGACAGAGAAGAGCAGGGACAATGGCTTAGTGATCAACACTGTGAGAACCAAGTGTCAGCAGTTTGAGGTTGTTTGGATACTTCTATCACAAAATGTGATACACTTCTAACTGATCCAAAGCTGACTGCACCAGCAGTCAGGCCTAGTGACTACATCCACCTGACTCTGCATTCTTCTGATATAGGATGATATCACGGGTGACTACAAGGAAAAAAACATAGGAAATTGAGATGCTGTTTCCACCATGATGCAGACACCATGATGCAGATGGTGAGAATACCCAAAGGACAGAGAGAACTGATGAATGTAAAGGAATTGTGGAGGAAAACCTAGAATCCCCGAGTATTTTAGTTCCCATGCTAGGTAGGCACTGACTGCAGATCTAAAAAACAATGTAAACGGAAAGGCCAAGGGTAAGAAGGCACTGAGCCTGGAGTGCACTTCTGTCTTAGGTGAGCCCACGAGGGAGAAGCAGCATGTCTGTGCCATGCTCCGCCTCCTTTTGGAAAGGAAAGAATTCACTTACTGGTTGCTTTGTCTACACAGGTACATTTTGACTAGGTTTTATTACTCATTTGAATTTTTTGATCTACTTTATAAGCTCTTATCAACACATCAGGAAGCCCTGATTGTGTGTCTGTGTGGAAGAAACCACTCTTAGGAACACCCTTCTTCCACTTGCCAAATGGCTGGCTCTGTCTCTTTTTCCTATGACTCACCTTGAATGTCCCCTCCACAGAAACTGTCCTTAAAGATCCAACCTGAAAGTTAGTCTCTTCTTCTCCACCATTTCTTGTCTTAGGTCTTGTTATTTTCCCTGCCTAATACTGATTATAATTAACTTATTTACCTGTTTCATTATTTGTTTGCCCCCTCCAGAAGGGCGGGGCCAGTGTCTATATCCTGAGGCAAGCATAGGGCCTGACATATCATAGAAGTTACCTATGAGCATGACGAAATAAATACAATAATGCATAGTACAAAATTAAATAAGATCTATTCCTTTTTTTCAAAGACTTCATAATATTGGGAGGAGCCACGTAGAGAAGTAACAAAACAAGACACTGCAACACAATTCCTTTTTTAGAGTGACAACAATAACTCTAACAGACAGGGTAGTGGGTAATCTTGGCAATTACTGTTCAGGATAAGCAGAGAAGATAGTGGGTTTGTGGTATAAATAGGACCAGAATTCACCAACTTTTGAACAACATTCTTCCCATTCACTGTGATTTTTGACTTCCAGTCAGGATGGGTGTGTGTGTATGGGAATGTGTATGTCTGTATGTTGCCTCAGCCTGAAACAGCAGGTAATTTTGCTGTTATGGAGAGTCTAATCTGTCTGAGATGAACCTCACTGGGTATCTTCAGGTCTTTCTCATTTTGTTTCTTTCTCCAACTGTTGCTCCCTAAAGTCAAGCTGGCTGACTGTGCCAGTCACCCATGTGTCTCTGTGATACTCAGAGAATGACAGTAGTTCACACATATTCCATAGGTGGTATAGACAGTATTTAATTATATTATTTGTGCCTCTTTTACCAGTGCTACATAGATAACTTTTATTTTAATAAGAAAGTTTTCGCTATTCAGTATAATTGGAAACA
The DNA here is from genome assembly GCF_014824575.4 of Sturnira hondurensis. Taxonomy (NCBI): domain Eukaryota; kingdom Metazoa; phylum Chordata; class Mammalia; order Chiroptera; family Phyllostomidae; genus Sturnira; species Sturnira hondurensis. The sequence continues at coordinate 276,872 of NW_028091237.1, forward strand.
TATTTTGGTATTTCCTGGAAACTCTGGATGATAATTCAGAGTGCTCTGGGGTGGAGCAAAACCAAGACTGGATCTCGGTGTGCTAACAATGCTCACGATGACCCTGAACATGGAGGCACATGTGAAGAAACTGGCTCAGCTCCTGCCCTGGAGTTAGGGCAGGCAACCATCTAGCGTTGTGAGGACCATCCTAGACTAGGGAGGCTCTAGGATTTATTTTTTCATTAATGAATGCTTCAGAAACTTCACTGTCTAATTCTCTGCTTTGGAAGATGGAAATTTGAATGTGCAGTTAATTAAACATTATGTTGATTTGCAAGTCATGAGCTCTCAGGGGCCTTTGGGAGGTGCAAATTTAGAAATCAAACAACAGGAGGACTGGCTATCCCCTGTTCGACCACACAGTGAGTGGCACTGTTTGCTCCCGGTGCCTGGGAGGTAGTCAAGGTGTCCCTGTGGTCAGGACCTGCATTCTGGACCTGGGGATTCCCCGTTGGTGTGTTTACAGTGGAGAGGACCAGGCATGAGCTCTGGGAGGAGAACTGTGGCCCAATCCTACCTCTCTCTCTGTGCTGCCCTGCTTTCAGAGAAATTCTCTCTTTTTTTCCACCTAGTACGTCAGCACTTCATTGTATTGAGGGGAGCTGTGTCATGCTGGAATTCTTTTCACAACAAACTAAAGAACACAGCTGTGGTGCTGGATGCCTCCCGTGATGCTGCAGGCTTCTGTGGTTCCAGGAAGTGGTTCTGTGGCTACTGTGGGCTGTGGGGGAATGGGTATCACATGTGACAGACAGTGGGTTTTCTGAGGAAACTGAGGGAGAAGAAGGCTTGAAGGTGATTCATGTACTCAGGATTAGAGGCTGAGTGGGGAAGGGCCACAGAGCTACCTTCCCTGGCTCCCATTTCATAGATGGGGAAATATAGTTAAGAAATTCAGTAGCTTAATTTCACAAGAGGAAGACTGGTTCACTCCAAATAACTAGCACCTGCTAACTGTGACAAACTTATCATCCATTTGGCCCTGGCTAAAGGCACAGCTTATGTAGTTACCAAATGACAACATGCAGGGTTATCTGCCACCAAAGCATGCTTTCTTCACCCCAACGCCTGCAAGAACAAAGCACTAATACCTGATTAAAATACGTTTGCTTATCATTTTGGCACCAAATTCCTTTCTTGAGTCTCTTTTGTGTGGTCATCTTGTTATGATGCCCCAAAGAGCTGGCAGCAATTCCAGGACTGACTTTGTAAAGTATTGGCAGTGCTACTCTGTTCTTATTATGAATAAAAATTTAAAACCCAAGCTGATAAACATATTTTTTTCACACTGAATTCATCAGGAATACATTAACATTTTCTAAAAGGTAAAGACAGAAAAAAAAAAGAATTGAAAGGAGAACATTAGGATGTATTTGGCCATTAGGATCCCTGTTTCCATGAGTTCCTGTTTGTGAGCCAGAACATCAACTCATGTAAGTCACACTCAGGAGATTAGCCTATGGAATAATTATCACCCTTGATGAACAGAATAAGAGCCTGTTCTTGTGTGTGTGCAGAGCCATTCATCCCAAGAAAGAAATCTGGAGTGGAAGCTTAAGCATATTTAGCATAGGTCCTGTAAAAGGATCCAGGCAAAACAGGCTTCACAACATTAGTTATGATTATATATGGAAAAAGCAGTTACTTTCTGTAGTGACATATGGCTCAGTTGGTACAATGCCCAGGAATCTCAATGTCCTCCCACCACCCCTCATAGAAGGGTGAGCCCTGCCTCTGTCCTTTACCCTTTTGTCAGTGGGACCAACAGCACTGTTGTGGAGAGACCACTGGTAACGTGAAATCAAATCCACATGTGCCAAGACCAAAGCTGCTGCTGGGCTCTGGAAATTGGCAGGTGTCACTATCCCTGACTGTGATAACAATTATTCCTAAATTAGGGAAATTATGAATGGAGCCCATATCCATCTGCTTAAAATTTAAGCTGGTGATATTTCATAGTAAACAACAATAGCAACAATGACAAAAACAAAGGGACACTTTTATTGCAAGGGTGATTTCATTCTTAAATGATGAATATTTAACCTTGTTCTGATAATATTCTACAACCAGTAAACTCATTTCCAAATTTCTAACATGGGCAGCCAAATAAATTGGGTTTAGTTGTGGAAGAGACTGGAAGGCCTATGACTGCTTGAGTGCATGATATTCATTTATCCAGTCATTCATTTATCTGACCAGTACTTGATTTAGTGAAACCTCCCCGAGTGCCAGCTCTGTGCTCAGCATTGAAAACATAAAAATGATTCTTGCCTTCAATGAATCCAGTCTTTCAGGGAGGACAGAGAGTACTTAATTTTGTTATGGCAACACCTGGAAGAGAGTGAGAACCTGCCTACAATTGGCCCACAAAGTTGGGGAGGCCTTATAGATAAGTGACACAGAACTGGATGGAGGTGGGAGAGGGCAGTGCCTTTCGAACCCTCTCATCTGGCTGAGAGTCTTGGCTTGGTGGCTTCTAGCTGTCTACACCTCCTCAAGTCTTAGCTTCCTCATTAATGAATCAGAGGGCAATGCCTCCTCACACTGGTGTTATGAAAATTCAATGAAAAGTTTTATAGTGAGAACCCTGGGGAGTGCCTGGTGGTAGACAATTCTTGGACACTGGTAGTTTGGTGCTCCTAGGGGACTGGGAACCTGTCTTAAAAACATAGTCCCCAGGGCTTGTGTGGGAGCATTGATGGTCTTCAGCAGGGGGAAGACATCTTTGGATTTGTGTTACATAAAGAAAACTTGGGAGACATTTTGGTAATCAATTAGGAGAGGAAGGGGTGGAGGGCAGTGAGCTGCAGGGTGAAAGACCAGTAAGGAGGTGAGTGAGGCCAACTGGAAAAGCAGTTTTGAAGGCCTACTTTGAGCCATGGAGAGGGGGAGGAAGGAGTGGGTTGTGACATGTTTGGAAAGTAAAATAGGCAAGATTGAGAAGGGAGACAGACACGGAGAGAAGGGGAGATAGGGGAAGAAGAGTGAGAGACAGGGTCAGAACTAGGGAAAGAGAGGGAGATAGGGGAGATGTTGATGATGAGGTGTTGATGTTGATGGTGCTAACACTGACTGAGATGAAGAATGAAGCAAGGAGGGGACTGGGTGGAAGGGCTTAAAGAATAGAGCCACCTCCCATCCAGAAGAGCACTGCCACAGACACAGGAAGGCAGTGATTATCCAAAGAGATTGGGTGCCTCTTCTCACTGTATTTAGAATCAGGTGAGGAGCACTGGTGGTCTAACATCCTTTCCTCCACTGGATTTAATCTCTTGGCCCAAAGGATTTAATCTCTTGCTAGAGGCATTCCAGCCAGGCAGCAGGTTGTGATGTGAGAATATGAGGCTTGTTCTACATTTTGAAGCCCCAGCCGATCTGTCTTCTGGGAGCACTTCTCTGCACTGGAGCTGTTCTCAGGAGATCAGATCCAGATTCTCCAACAAAAAAAGTGATCCCGAAGAATGCAGAGTATGGACTTGAAGTGATGAAGTATTACCGTCTCTTACAGGTTGGTACAGAATCTTTAGTGGTCTAAATCAAGGATTTGTATATTTAGTGATTTTAGCTAATGTTCCTTCAGTACTTTCCAATGAACACTCACTGAGCTCTTTGCATGGGAGAAGGGCCTGGGCTGGAGGCTGCCAAGTGGTTTACTTCATCTGAGCTCCACCATGAGATCCTAGGAGGGCAGGGAGGATTTGAGAGTTTCTGCGTAAAAGGTGGGAACAACTCGAGCTCAGATATGTTAAATAACCAGTCACACGGGTAGTCATGGCTGGATTTGTTTTTTAAACCCTGATCTTTGGATTTTGAGAACAGATCTCATTATAGTTTATAGCTTGTGGCCCCTTCTATACTGTTTGATTTTCAATGATTTTATATTCGACTGCTGTTGGTCCCTCCAGCAAAGGAATTACTAGGTGGACAGAGAGGCTAGTGCCAAATTCACGGGCTATTTGTAAATCACATGAGCCCCCTTCACATTTATGTAGCATACTCCATATGCCTAGAATGTCTTCCCCTTTAAACACTGATGAGCAACATGCAGTACTTAAATTTTAGAAATACAACCCTTGACCAAATAATTTCAGGAAAAAACTTAGTTTAGGTTGTTGAACCCTTTGACCACATGCTTACCCACTCAAGTTCAAGCAGTAGCTGGTCCTCCAGCTGTGGCTGCCCCTGGCAGACAGGGGCCCAGGAATCTGCCACCATCCAAGAATGAGCTCTAGACAGGGGCTAACCCCAGAGACAGGATGTCTGAAGCCATGTACGTGCAGCCAATGCTCCATTGTGGGTAAAGAATCAGAAAGATACAGACCTCTCTCCTTGACATACATCCTCAAGGAAGAGTCCTGCAAAATATTCAGTTTTCACTATTTTAGAAGCAGTTAAGTGGAGAAGGAAATCCCATCAGAAAGCGTTTTGCAACTCTTCCTTTCCTGTGCTGTCATACTCCTTAAGACACTTCTAAATCCCCACCCAAATGATAGGTCCCCTCTATCCTCCACTTCCTTAGCAACTAGAAATTCAATGTGAATCTATCTTTTGTGCTTCTGTTCTGGGGTTGAACTCTAGTGGTGATTAATCTCCAATTAGTCTATTCTTAATATTTATTGCATAAGAGGTTCTTTCGTTGTAAAATCCTTTTGTCTAATCTTTCTCTACACTAGTTATAAGTGCACAAAAATGTGTTCAAAACATGGGGGTCTTCAAATTCTACATTTCATGCTATTTTTAGTTAAGTTTCCTCTCCCCTTCCCTGCCATTATTCCCCACCCCCCAACCCCAACCCAAAACACAGACAACAAGTCCTTCTAATGATGAAAGTAAGAAATTACTGGCGAATGGCCACTGGCTATGGCAGAAGATGGTAGGTTGTACTTGGATTCCAGAAAGCAAAACCTGCCTATGTCCATGGATTAGAAAGTAGTGGAGGGCTCAGTGATGGAAGTATGTCCTGCACCTCTTGCCAGTGGGAGAAAGTTCTCAGGGTCCTGGCCTTCCTGGCTGGAAGACACTAGTGGTGGGAACAGTGAAGGTCAACAAAGATGACCTAGACCAGCTTTCTCCTTGGTTCCATCCTGAAGAGGGCAGATACAAGGTTCTTCTTTCACCTTGGTCTACAGTCAGTGACTTTTCTTAAGATACAATCTTAGCCTTAAGATGATATACTGAAAATATTCATATAGAACCAACTCCTGCCACTTTCTTTCATTTTTAACAACTTTAGGTTATTTATCTGAGGCAGATATTATTAAGTCTAATTCAAAGAAAAATCAAAGATGATGAGAAACACTCTGATATTGTTCTCACTATATGTGTGAGTTTTGGTCAGTTAAATAGGGAGCTGTTGAGAAGAAATATAAAAAAGCATTTAAAAGGGAAATTGACCGTGATTCTTGATTGTGAGATCTGGATTACTGGATTGGCCTTGTCTGTAGCTAGATTTTGAGAGTTGTTGCATCAGAATTTATGTGAACCAGAATTTCATGATGTCTATCATTTCCAGGTATGGAGACTATGATGGGTCTTCCAGGCTTTCTCTCTGAAGAAATGTTCTTGAGGAATTTGACCTGTGGGGTTGCTCAGGTGAAACTCACTGATGTGGTTAGAAGGAATGGCACTCTGGGGTCTTTGGCCCTCTGTATGAACAGATGCTGAGTATGTGGCTAACTGGAGGCACTGGTCAAAGGGACACTATGGCCTTTCTTAGTAACAGCATGGGCTGAAGGGAATTGGCAGGAATTCATTGGTCTCTCAAGGTGGATTGTGAGCTGCTTTGGCCTTTGAATTGCTTATTTGTACAAGTTAACATATTTTTTATATGTGGAAAAAACTGCAGTTCAGACCCACAGGCTTGGGAAATTATTATTAGCACCTTGCAGGTTTTTAATCCCCTCAGGGGCAGGGTTCATGACTTTCAATCTGTGTGTTCCATGCAGCATTTAATAAGAACCAGCGCTATAGGAGACTCCACCTTGGCAGGCATTTTTACACCTGCTGTTACCCTCACCATTAGCCTAAGAGAGTTGTGCTTATTATTGTGTTTATTGCATAGCCGAAACAATAAAACAGAGTGAGATTAAGTGACTTTTCTAGTATCCCACAACTGTCTCTTGGTTGAGCTGCCATTCGGTCTTTGAGGGTATGCTCTCTACCCTCCTGCCCATGATGACGCTGTTGAGATGGAGTAACTTGAGGAATTGTGTCACTGCTTTCCTCTGAAGTTAGCTCTTTTGAGAGGATGGTGAGCCCAAGCCTGCCAAGAAAGGCCAGAATGTGTAGAAATGGTGATGCCCTCCAGAAAAGGACATTTGAGCCCTCTGGCAAATTCTACTAATGGCCTAACAATCCTCATTGTTGGGACCTCCTTTCTTCCTTTTGACCATAAATCCTTCCCAAGCTAAATCACTAGCTTCTTATTCCCTGGTATATTGGAATGAAGAACAGCTGGTTTCAACATTCTGTGTGCAAATGCACAGTTCTATGAGAAATGAGAGTGCACACATGTACATGTACACACACATATGCATACACACATACATGCATGCACACCAAACAACCCAGTTCTCCTACAGGCCTTCACTGCAATAGTAAAAAGCTCATAGTCCTGCCTTTTGGATTATTTTTCTCCTGTGGAAGATACTCCTTACATTAAATATAAATTAACTTTTAATTTCTCAAAAATAATGCTTCCTAGCTGATACAATTTTCATATGTATATTTTATAGTAAAATAGTGGATTCTTAAGTTATAGGGTTTTAGGAATTTTACCAATAAACTTTTGAAATTATGAACATCTTTCTATTGAAATACATGCCATAAATAATACATTTTTTGGAAAGAAAGAGTCCATGAACTTATGTTATGTTGTCTGTCTGAATCTTAAAACATCAAGAACTAGGTTTTTATATTGGGACATCTATATGGACCATAGCACTTTGTACTGCATAACAGATAAGTTGCAGTTCTTGGCTCTGTTCTATTTTTATTTTCATTTTGTGTGTTTGATGAGATTCTATTCAGAAAGAAACCAGGACTCTCCAAGTAAACAGTTAATTTCCAGTTGGACAACACCAGAAGCAGTGGGTGTGGGGTGGGAGGAGCTGAGGGGAGGGCAGACAGAGGCAGTAGCAATCACTGGCAACAAAACAAAACCTCTCAGCGTCCTTTCAGTTGTCCCATCTCCTATTTCTGGCACCAACCTTTACTATCACAATTACCAGTAAAATGAAGAAACATGAGGGAAATGAGAAGACGTATAGAGAGGCCCATAAGGTGGGTGCACATTTCTGGAGAAAGGAAGTCACTTTTGATTTCTTTCCAAAAAAGAGAAGGTAAGAAGGAGAAGGAGAGAGGAAACAGAGAGAGGAAGAGAGAGGAGCAGAGAGAGAAAGAAAGCAGTGAGAGGAAGCGAGGAGGAAGAGGAAGAGGGAGAGAGACACGGAAATAGCTGTTAGTTTCTGGGGAAAGAAACAGAAAATAACTGAAGACTCAAGGCAGAGGGGCTCAGCGTTGCTGAAAATCTGCTCAAGGGACTTAGGCCCTAAAAGAATGAGCAGTTGGCACCCCCGACCTCACTCTTGGTACAGAGACTGAGGGTGGGACTGGGGTCACAAGTAGATTGCATTCATCAGTGTGCTGAAAAAATCCACATTGTCTCTTTCCATCCGATCCTGACTGAACTAGTCTAGGATTTCTTTATTCTCTCCATCTGTTTTTCTTCTGGGCCCTGTCCTCCAGCCTCACCAGCTCTCCTCACACAGAGGAGATGCCCCAAACCTTTCGTGCTCCAGCCTGTGCCTGCCCCATAACCTGCCTCTTCTGCCACCCTGACTTTGAACCTGTTGCTTTGGCCACTCATAAGTATTGGTGGTTTCCCCAAACAAGCCAAGCATCCTCATAGTCTTGCACATGCTGCTTTCTCCATCTGGGATGGTAAAAAGCACAGCTACTCTGGGAGCTCACAGGAGTGCCACATATGGGCTAGCCTTAACTGCCTGAGGTGGGCCTGGGATCATCTCCATTTTCCAGAGAACTAAACTGAAGCCTAGAGAGGTTCAAGTGCTTAAGGGAAGTCTTGCCTGTGTGGAAAACTGTATTAGACAAGGAAATAGAGAAAAAATACCCAACATATATTTAGCATCTACTATGTACTAGGCTATGGTAGGTGCTTTCCAGATCTCAGATGTTATGCTCTGAATGCCAAACGGTCACATTTTCCTAAAATAGAGATTTTTGATAAATATTTATTTAAAAGAGAGACATTCTGTCTTCTGACTTTATTTATTCTTTTTTTAAGCCCTATGATATTCTACTGTGCTAAGGTAGAGGAGTTTCTCCCACCTGCCTCTTTCTCTATTGTTGATTTTCTTTTTTGTTTCTTTGCTGATAGCTGTTGTCTGTCTTTGACTCACACAGAACCATTTGCAGAAAGAGCTCTACAGTTTGGGAAGAAAAGAGGAGGACAGAGAGACAACAGGTGTGTTTTCCCCCCAAGAATCAGGAAAACAGAAGGGAAATAAAGGTGTCCATTGTGTCCCTTGCAGCCTTGGAAGGTAACGTTTCTTTAGGTGGCTTTGCTTCCCCTTCCTCATGCCTAGCTGGCTCGTCATCATTTTTTAATATCTCTTTGGGGATAGGTACATGAAAGTGAACTGAGGGCCAAAGCCAGGAATAAGGGGTCCTGGGGTTCTTTGTGTGATAACCTCACCTTTTCTTTGTGTCTGTGCCTTTACTGGGATCAGGTAAGGCTGGTTCACCATTCCAGTCACATTGTCTTCCCCTGGATGACAGCATCACACCTTCATCCACCCATTTACATTTCAAATTGTCACCCTACTGCCCTTCATTAATTATTTAGTAACACTAGTCACTTGTGAGATTTTCTAAGTTCATATTTTATGTAAAAAGATCCAATCTGTTTTTATACAAATCTTTCTGTATGTAGTTTTCTAAATGAAATGGTTCGATTCCATTTGAGCCCCTGGCACCTGATATTAACCTCCTTCTTTGCAACAGTTCACCAGGACATTTAGTTCACAGAACTCAAGTCCACCTTCCTGGCTCCATCCCTGCCTGCCTCTGACCTTGGACAACTTTCCCTCATGGGAGCTCCACTTAATAAGTAAATGAAAGGCTTTGTAACCCACAACCTCAAGGTCTCTCCTGTCTTTAATGATTGATGGAGTCTATGAGAAGCAGTAGAAGGGGCATGGGCTTTCAAATTCAAGAGAGTTTATGTGCTCCGTGGCTCTGGCATTCATTGGCTTATTTGTGCAACATTGGGTAAGTTACATAATCTACCTGAGACTGACTTCTTTACCGCTACAATGGGTGGCAGGGAGTTAAGAAGAATGCATGAAACAACACACATACAGTGGACCATGAGGCAGCTGGTGTTCCAAGGATTTAATCCTGACTCTCTCAATCAATGCAAATAAACAGTAGGCACACAATAAACCCTCAAGAGCAGCAGGCAATTTATCATGGTGATACCTTCACCCTATGGAAAATTCTTACTGATGCCAATGTGGTGCGGAAGGAAAACTCTGCAGCAAAACAATTTCAGCTCCCTGAGATGGTAACCTGGGGTTTGTTTCTCAATCATTTACATTCCAAATCTAATACTTACTAGTTGTGTGGTTTTGGAAAAATTATTCAATTTTTCTGGGCCCCCATTACATCATCTGCAAAATGGTGCCCATGAATTCTGTCTTGGGAAGATATTGTGAAAAAATTTAATGGTAACAGTAAATACCTGTAAGCATCCAATAAATAATTTTTATTTCTTGACATAATGATAAGTTAATGTATGTTTGTAAATAAGCTCTGATCAATTCTCAAAAAAAGAAGGAAGGGTTAGATTTTTCTATTTTATTACTCAAAGTATTATTAGCTTTTAAGGAAAACAGAGCACCTCCTTTACTACATAGAAAATAAAATCTACAGGGGTTTTTTGGAAAGAAAAAAATAGAATGGCATAGACAACTGACATTGCTTCTCTGTGCATATTGCATCTTGTCTCCCTGTTTTATAGTTTTCAGAAACCAAAAGTTCATCTGTCTCTCAAGATCTTTTGAGTTTCTAGAAAACACTGTCTAGCTCTGACAGTCCTGTTCCATTGGGCTGACTCAGGCCCCTTTATGCTGTTCTTCTGCTGGCATGCACACACAGCTGGTGTGCTAATACACGGCAGCCTCTGCCCTGGCAGCTTAACCTCCATCTCAGGTCACCCTGCTCTGTTAACCTCACCACAGTCTTCCCCTGGCTCTTCAGTGGTGAAACCACAACAGAGGGGAACACAAAGCTTCATGCACATCGCTTATTTACGCCTATGTAAAAAAAAAACAGCTAAGATATTCTGGACATCATAGCACTTCTTTCTGTGGTGTTTTTATACTCCCAAATTTATCTGAGAGCTACAGATCTAGTAAGTTAGTAAATCCATTAACCACACACCATATTACTTGGTGGAGAGGCCTGCTCTTGAAGACATTAAAATCTTGACTCTTTTTTAGTCCAGGCCTTTTACTTATGTTTTGTCTCTTTTTGCTTATTCACTCTGAACTATACATTTCTCATTTTAGTTCAAATGTCCCTTTACTCTCTGAGGGGCAGAGAGCTGGCTCTGTGATTTTTGGCACATGGGGAAGCCTCCTCCCTCCACGCATACATTGAAGTCCCCTAAGTTCACTTTCCAGCTGCCCTTGGACTAGGTCTCAGTTGCAGCCCAAACTCCTTATGAGGTGGCAGGCACTTCAGTTTTACAAGTGTGGTTGGCACTTCTCAGCACCTTGATTTCTTCAATTTGAAATACCAAGAATGATACCCATACCTACTTTCTAAAAGTTACTATGAAGATTGAATTGAATAATACCTGTTAGGAATGATAAAAGAAGAAAACAGTATAAACATACTGGTGTTTAAAAGAATATCTGCCAACTAAACAATAGATGAGTTGGACTCCCAGAGTCAAACTGTGCATGCTCAAAACAACAGTCACAAGAGGAAGGATGGGGGCCTGACTTCTCTTAGGTGACTTCCCATCAGTCATAGAAAATCATGCCATGTGGAATGGCCAGGGTCCTGAGTGCCACCTGGTAGGACCTGCTTCCACAACCCTTCTGTTCTCCTTCTCTGGCTCAGTCAGCAGCATCAACCACTGGGCCAGCAGGCAGTATCTCCAAGACCTGGCATTTGGGTCAGAGGAGACAGTTCAGGGTGGGAGCTGCCCTGCACTCAGTGATCACCTCAGAGTAATGCTGATGTGCTCTTGGTGAGTCATAGAGAATGACGAGTTTGTGTTCAGGATGACTCTTCTGGATGAATGGAGGCTGGAAACCTTTTTCAAATAATGTGTTCTCATGGCTGAATAAGGTGTTCCTTGGGCCAGATCTAGGCAAGTATTGTCTCCCTTTTGTTAGTCTATTAATTTTGTAAAAACTCTTATGATACCCAGGCAAGACAGACAGTAGTAGGACTGACACTCAATCTTCATTTAAATGGGAGTGAAATCATAACACTGCTGAAATAAGATTAATGAAATAATAAATGCTAGCATAATTGAGGAGAAATATAATGAATAGCCAAGACTGGTAAAATAGTAATGTCATCAATTGCCATATAAGTAGAATAAGTTACTACCTTTGAGAATTAAGTTGGACTGTGAATAAAAAGAGACCCAGAACCATAGTTGCAGCAAGATGGAGGCTTACTTCCATTTTATATAAAAGTCTGGAGGTAGGTGGTGAAGACTTGTACTACTTTTACCCTCATTTTTTTCCCTGTCTCCTCTGGAGTGAAGGCATTTGTGTAGCACACTTGTCTCTGGGGATGTCTATCCTACATCTCATGCTGCTGCTTCTTTCTTGGGGTTCACTGTGACCTTCCATTCCCAAAGATACCTCTCGGTCCAACATGACTACAACAGAGCTTTCTATCACACCAGCATTCCTTCCAGCAAGAAAGAGGAATAGAAACATAGTAAAGGACTGATGTCTGCTGTTTCTTGAGGAAGGTTTCCAGGAGTTCACAACATTTTCACTGATACCCCACTGCCTGTGCCTCAGCCACATGGCCACACCTACAAGCTGTCTCTACTCTTCTGTCCAGGTCCCTACAAAAAACAAGTACTATAGAAGAAGTGAAGAGCACACTGGGCACCACGCATGGTCTCTGCCGCTTCTGGGAAGTGCCTTTGCCTTCCCTTCATTTCCACACACCCAATCTGCTCAGGAAACCTAAGATTTCTGAACAGCATCAGTTCTTTCATCAGGACAAAGTGGGCTTTTTTATTCTGTGACCTTCTCCATGTTATCTGTAAGGTTCCTGGCATATGTTTTCATTCCCCAATCCCTAAATTCCCAGCCCAGCTGAGCTGGTATCACAGTGTTTCATCTCCAAGTCACCATTTCTTCATGTCATAGCAATCATCATTTCAGCATTTGCTGGGGCTAACTCACATATCTTATACTCACCGTTTTATTGGCCTTTTTCTCAGATAGTTACCAACATAGGCTTAGGAGATAAGTGCTTGTAACTGAGATGTGAACTGAGATGTGGGACTGAGCCAGTATACATGCTAGGGCAGTTGTGCTGCCTAGCTCTCTTGCTAACAAATTATGTGACATTGCTTCCTCTTTCTCCTGTCTGATCTCCTGGTAGATGAGGAGAGTTCCTCTGAGTCCTGGTTCTAGAAGTGTGTGTTTATAAGAAGTAGTGAGGTGGAAGAAACTAGACTAAATTTCCAAATGAATACAAGACAGTCTGATAAGTTCTACAGGAAGTGAAAGTGGGTGACTCTACTCTCAGTGTTCAGAGAGGTAATGTGAAAGCACTGGATGGGGAACAGTGAAATGAATGCCCTTTTACACCAGCTGTACCTCCTTTCTGGTGGCACAGCTGGAAGCCTTTGCCAGACCCTTCCAGGACAGTCAAAATCATTTTCCTGCAGAAGCCAGGGGCTCAGTGAGGCTCCTGCTCCTGATGATCTGGCCAGACTTGACTGGAATCCTTATTCTGTGGCCTTAAGACAACTCAGACTCCTTCCTGCCTTGTCCTTTCCTTAGCATTTACTTCCTTAAGCCTCCTTAAGGCTTCAAACCCTGAATGCTACTTTCCTAGTCCACGTCAGTGTTTTTCATCATAGGTCATTCTTACATATGTCTTTTTTCAATTTAGTAGCTTTATCAAAGCCTGGGGTGGGTATTGCTAGGGAGGTCCTACCTCTGGCAAGGAGACTTCTGCTGCACCACACTCCTTGCCTTTTTGCTCCCTCCTCTGGAGTAACTTCATCTTTATTTGTCTAAACCACAATTTGTCGGCATTTGTGAATTTATATCCAATGATGATTAAAGCATTTTCCTTACCAAAAACTGATTTTTCATGTTATAAGAGATTCTAGAGAATTAAAGTTTTCTTGTTACTCTTGATTGTTTGGTGGCTAGATTGATACAGCAGAAATTAATCTGTATCTTCAGGTAAGAAAGAGATGGCATGGCACTCCTGGAAGCCGATGATTAAAAAGCCTTGGCCCCACCCTTCAGCCTGGAAGCTAGAGCCTTGGGATCATGGTGAGCTCATTGTCTCTGAAGTAGCAGGACTTTCTGCACTCTTCACATGTGGCAGTCACTGACAATTTTGTAGATGATTTCAATGAAAACATCTGCTCCCAGCGTAAGAGTATGGCATTGGTGGAAGTGGTAGAAATGTCTAGTGCTTTACACATCTAGCATCCCTTTATTCCTGAGCATATGGGAAGATTCAATCCTCCCTGAAAGTAGTTCTAGACCATGTGACTAGGATTGCCCAATGGGCTCTGAGCAAAGCAATGTTTCATTTTCATTCCAAGGTGGTTAAGAGTTTTTCATGATATCTTTTCTTTGTGAGCCTTGTGTTGAAGTGACAGCATTGCGATATAGGAGGGGCTGGATCTTTGAAACATTAGATGGCTGAGAGCCCTGCTGACTTGCATGGACATTGCATGCACAAGATATAAGCTTCTATTAAGTGACAGGTACAAAAGAGAAATACTAACAGACAGAATAGACTTTGTTACCATAGCATAGCACAGTATATCCCAACAAATACAGATAACATGGAATGTATAGATGTCATTCAGCTTTACCTCTAAGAGTCCTGGATGTCTAACAGATTCCCAAGTTTTGGTGGCCAGGGATGTTTTGGCATTAGCAGAAAGAAAGGATTTTCTGTATCCTTTACTTGTTTCTATATTTTTTTAAGTGGCCATCATTTCAAGGAGACTAGGTGGCAAGGTGGCAGGTACTCAATAGAAACACCAATAAACAGAATTGGTTACAAGCATTTGGTAGAATAGTTCCCTAACAAGCCCCAGCCCTCAACCCCAAGCCTTTGCTCATCTAATTGATATGCTGTTTGGGTATTTCCATGAGAGGAGAGTGTGGTGCTGAATGCAAATGTTACCATTTCACCTTTCTCAGCAATCAAGGATCCAGGCTCTGTTTCCATTAGTGATCACCAAATATAATAATTAAGCACATATCACATCAAACTAAAAAATCCCTGCAGTATACTGTGTCCATTCTGTTCAAATCCATTCTGAGTACTGGCAAAGTGGGACTAATGGTTAAAGAAGTGGGAGAGGGTAAGACCACCCCAATGAAGATTAGGGTAGCAGAAAATTCACATCTTCTGCTCTTGGAAGCTTAAAAGGTGCCTAATACAGCACTAAGTGAATATTTATTGATTAAATGGTGATTATGTGTTAAAAATGAACATTCAATTAGTCATAGAGATTGTTGTTTAGAAACTCCTTATGGCTATGGAGAAAAAGTGTGTGAATCCTTGTCAATAGCTATCTTCCCCAGAACAGTTCACCCACTCCACAGAGAATGAGCATTTAGATGCTCAACCTACATACACTGTGTGTGACTCGCCATTCAAGTTTAATTCTCAGCCCTATGTTCTGTGATGATATTACTCTGGATGGGGACATTCCAGCTACAGAGTAGCAGCGGGCTACAGAGGCATTCATTTCTTCCAGTGATAGATCTGAACCACTGGTTGAAGTGCATATGAGCAGTTCTAGTCCCATGTGTTGCTTCTAGAAAACCCCTTTATATAGAAGGAAGCTTGAAAGTAGCACCTCTTTTTAACTAAATGCCACCCCTTAAATATAACTTTTAGAATTTCACCTTCAACGATGGAGAGTGCCTTCCTGAGCTGATAGCTCTCAGAAAAGGAAGGGTATATTTTGACTCCCTCACAGGAGCTTCAGGAGTTGTCTGTCTGATCAATGATCTTACCTCTGGCAGGTGAATGATCACAGATTCCTGGGGCTATTATACCAGTTATCCAGGTAGGTAGGCTGCCAAGGTTTACTTGCCTTATTGAGAAAGGACATAACAAGTAAAATCTTTCTACTTTTTTTCTTTCCAAGATGCTGTCCAGGAAGATCCCCATTAGCCTGACTCAGAAGAGCAGTAGCTTGTGCATGAGCTCACTACCCTTGAGAATTTCTTACTCTTTGTGTAATATCTTGTGATGGCCACATTTTCCATTTCTGGGACTTCTTATCAGCTTTTGAAATGTGTGACTAGAAACTGAAGTTATTCTAGCATTGACTATGAAGTCTCAGGACTCCCACAGCTAGTTTTTCTCAAGATGAATATTGGGAAGCTATATAATCAGGAAGGAACACTGGAATGGGGGTCCAAAGACATGATCTGGGGCAAGTTGTTCACATCTCTGATCGTTATTCTCATCAACTCTAAAAAAGCAAGTGGACTAAAGATGTTTCTAAATACTAGACCCTGTGAGTTGTAAGGAGTGCTCCAGGGGAGAAACAATATATTGGCAAACCTGTATTTCTGCACTCTTCCCCCATGCTTTCCTACACTAGTTTGAGAGAGTTTTGAATTCACCTAGTAATTACACCATCTTAATTTCATTTTGAAGGCACAGTTTCAATGACTTAACCATTGGACTTACACACTGGCTAACTTCCAGGCTTCTCCTAACAAAATAGATTAATTAATCCAGACAATTTCTGTCAAGCCTCCATATCACAAAGCAAAGGGGCAAGGCTGGAAATTTTTTGAGAATCTTTTGTTTTTTGTATAGTTGATCTAGTTAATTTGAGAGACCTCAGTGGAATATTTTCATTAATGATTTCAATAGCTCTTCTATTAGATAGTGCTGGTTGGATAGAAATCTATTAAAGTTATATAGTTTTGGTCAATTTACCAATGGGAAGGGTAAGCACCAAGCATTATTCTAGCTTTTTATTCTTTCTGGAACTGTAACAATTAGAGAAACCATGACATGAGATTGGGCAAATTAATCAGCTAATCCAGTGCAAATAGTTGTAAAGCAAACCATTAAAAAAACTCTCCAAATCAAACAGAGGTTTACTGAGAAATGATGTGTTACAACAGTACAACTTATGAAATGAAATAGGCAGGATATAAAATTTCCATATACAAATTCACTTAGCAAGGAGTTTTCTGATGTATAGCTCCACTACCGGGATGAAACTGAGAGTTGACCAGTGACTCTATCAATTCAGACCAAGTAGGAACAATTAGGTCCTTAGGGTACATCTTCACATCTTTGCTCACTTCAGGTTCATAATTTTAGATTTTCCTTTTTCTTTCTTTCTTTATTTTAATTTTTTAAAGATTTTATTTATTTATCTTTAGAGGAGAAGGGAAGAAGAGAGGGAGAGAAATATTAATGTATGGTTGCCTCTCATGTGTCCACTGCTGGGAACTGGACTGCAACCTAGACATGTACCCTGACTGGGAATTGAACCACGATGCTTTGATTTGCAGGCCTGTGCTCAGTCCACTGAGCTATGCCAGCTAGGGCTCTTTTTATTTTTTTTAAAGATTTTATTTATATATTTTTAGAGAGAGGGGAAGGGAGAGAGAAAGACAGGGAGCAAAACATCAGTGAGTGTCTGCTTTTCGAGCACCCCATACTGGAGACCTGATTGTGAATCGAATCAGAGACACTTTGTTTCACAGGCTGGCACTCAACCCCTTGAGCCACACCAGCCAGGGCAAGCCTTTTCTTTTATATTTCCATGTTTTGGCCCATGGTGAAGGCTGAGTACAGCATTTTGGCAAAGGGATCCAAAAGAGCTCCCACTGTAAATTCTGTAATTTTTTTCATCATAGACATGACTTAGTTTTAAATTTGATCACAATCTCATCGGTCAAGCTTTTAAAAATGGAACATTCTTTTGTTTGAAAAGCTGATTTACAAATTCATGTTACTGAGGTACTTTACAAACATGTTACTGACATGGACAATAATTAAGGTGGGGGGCAGAAATGGGAGGGAGGTGGGGAGCACTGGGGGGGGGAGGGCAGGGAATATAAAACAGAAAACTGTACTTGAATAAGAATTAAATAAATTTAAAAAATCTCAAAAAAACCCCCAAAACATGTTGCTGAGGTACTTTACAAACTTTACCCCAAAATTAAAACTCTGTCATTCTCATTAGCCTTCTCACAAAATATGCCTTTACACCAACTTTTATGAGGATCCAAGACCAGCCAGGAAACTCTAATACCCAGCAAAGTCTAGGTATTAGAACAGCAAATCTTTACCTATGTAAAGGGCATTGTTAAACTTCCTGGTTGGAAGGTATCCTGATCTACCTAAGTCTGTTTATAAAATTGCATTGTGTTTTGAAATTCCATTTAGAATCAGCTCATTCAGTGGGAGATGGAAACCATATGTGTTTCTAAGGTCTGTATGTTTGGGCTTGGAGAACCTTAGATTTTGTTTTGATTTCTAACTCAGCATTATTTTCAGATTTGAAGGCATCCTGGGTACATTTTTGACTCTATGTCATGCAGCAGTGTTTTTTTTTAATTTTTTTAATTTAATTATTTTTCAAGTGCAGTTTTTCTGTCTTTTACTCCCATCCCAGCCCTCCCCCTGTGCTCCCCACCTCCCTCCCATTTCCAACCCCCTTAGTTGTTGTCCATGTGTCCTTTATACTAGTTCCTCTAAATCCCTCCCCCTTTTCCCCTGAAATTTTCTCCCCTCTCCCCTCTGGTCGCTGTCTCCCTATTCTGTATTTCAGCATCTTTGTTTTTATTTTGCTTGCTTGTTTGTTTTGTTGTTTAGCTTTCTGTTAAAGGTGAGATCATATGGTATTTGTCTTTCACCACCTGGCTTATTGCACTCAGCATAATGCTTTCCAGTTCCATCCATGCTGTTGCAAAGGGTAGGAGCTCCTTTCTTTCTGCTGCATAGAATTCCACTGTGTATATGTACCATAATTTTTTGATCTATTCGTTTACTGACAGGCACCTAGGTTGCTTCCACCTCTTGCCTATTGTAAATCGCTCTGCTATGAACATTGGGGTGTATAGGTTCTTTTGGGTTGGTGCTTTAGGGTTCTTAGGATACAATCCCAGCAGTGGAATTGCTGGGTCAAAAGGCAAGTCCAATTTTAGTTTTCTGAGAAAATTCCATACTGTTTTCCATAATGGTTGTACCAGTCTGCAATCCCACCAACAGTGGACCAGAGTCCCCTTTTCCCCACACCCTCTCCAACATTTGTTGTTTATTGCTTTGTTTATGATAGCCATTCTGACCAGTGTAAAGTGGTATCTCATTGTGGTTTTAATTTGCATCTCTCTGATAGCTAGAGATATTGAGCATCTTTTCATGTGTCTCTGAATCCTCTGTATGTCCTCCTTGCAGAAGTGTCTGTTCAAGTCCTTTCCCCATTTTTTAATTGGGTTAGTTGTCTTCTTAGAGTGAAGTCATGTGAGTTCTTTGTGTATTTTGGAGATTAAACCTTTGTCTGAGGTATCATTGGCAAATATGTTTTCCCATACAGTTGGTTATCTTTTTATCTTGACACTGTTTTCCTTAGCTATGCAAAAGCTTTTTATTTTGATGAGATCCCATTTGTTTATTCTTTTCTTTATATTCCTTGCTGTAGGGGATATATCAGTAAAAATGTTGCTGCACGAAATATCTGAGATTTTCCTGCCCATGCTCTCCTCTAGGACTTTAATGGTTTCATGGCTTATATTTAAGTCTTTCATCCACCTTGAATTCATTTTGGTGTATGGTGTAAGTTGATGCTCAAGTTTCATTTTTTTGCATGTAGCTGTCCAGTTCTCCCACATCATTTGTTGAAGGGGCTATCTTTATTACATTTTACCTTACTGCCCCCCTTGTCAAATATTAGTTGCCCATAGAGACTTGGGTTTATTTCTTGGCTCTCTGTTGTGTTCCATTGGTCTATGTGCCTTTTTTTATGCCAGTACTATGTCGTTTTGATTACAGTGGCCTTGTAATACAGTTTGATATCAGGTATTGTGATCCTCCCTACTTTGTTCTTCTTTCTCAAAATTGTGGCTGCTATTCGGGGTCATTTATGGTTCCATATAAAATTTTTAATGCAGCAGTGTTTTTATTACCTATTATTCTTCACCTTAGATAAATCCTATTTTCACATGCTTGGAAAGGTGTGTGGCCTTTCATTCTCAAAAGGTTGTTCTAAGTAAAAAAAAAAAAGGATTTGAAGTAAACATGTGGAAAACTCAGGCTCACAATCTTATACTTGTGTAAATAATATTTTGTTTTTGTTTATTTGAATCCATTAGGTCTTCTTCTTCCTTGATTCATTGTTTCTTTTGTGTATGGGTTCTTTGGCTTTTACTGCACATATACCCAAGATTTGTGGGCAGAATCAGTGTGAAGATGGCTGGCTGTCTACCAAATCTACTTTCCCACTCCTTCAAGATAATAATCTAATTGTAGCCAGGCATGTGGCCTCTCAGCTAGGGACTATGTTTTAAGCCTCACTTGCAGACATGTATTTAATTCTTGTTGATAAAATGTGAGCAGAAATGATAGGAGACATTTCTAGGCCTACACATAGCCTTAGTCTTTGTTTTCTACTAAAATACAGAACAGCTTACAGCCATCTTTGAACATGTAGGTGGTGGCAATGTCCTGGAGGATGGTGGAGAAACTGGGTGGAAAAAACCGAAATTCTTTAGTGTGTGTGCAAGGAACATAGCTGCTTGCTGGCCCACCCTGGACTACAAGGCTAGAGAAAAAAATCAAGTTTCTTTGTCCTTAAAATTAGTTTCATACCCTAAAATCATGTGTAGACCTTAGGGCTCATATGTCATAATTAGAAGGAAAAAATTATTTTTATCACAGAACCAAAACGAGTCTTAGGCTGTGCTATTCTGTGTTCAATAGGAAATCTGTTTTCTGAACAAAAAATTATATTAATTCATTTAGGGAAAAAATGGCCTGTCTGGTTCCTTGGCCTTAAGTTATTTAGACCCAGAAGGAATGTTTATTCAACACAAAACCCCTCTATCTCCTTTGTTGTGTGGCCACTTAAATCTCTACTCGTGAAATTAAAAAAAATTAGGTTAATGACAGATGTAATCACTGTTTAAAAGTGTCTTTTTAGTAAGAACGTAGATACATAAAAATGTGGAATTCAGTGCATTAGATTTTTATGAAGAATGTTGGCCAGGGAGCTCACCTCTCTAGGGCACAGGTTTTGGTGGGCTGCTCCCGGGGCTGTGGCAGGTGAAATTCAATGGAGCTGTGGTCTATGATTTGACCTGGCTTAACCTCAATCTCTAAACTATAAAATGACAATAACGATACCTACCTCATTCATTTTTATGCTTGATAGATTATAGAAATAATATCTGTATGTTATCTGACACAGTAAATAATGATTTATCTTCACTGGTGGATGGCAGCTCCTTATAGGTTCCCGTTGCTCATGGCAGTTACCAGGTGCAGGCTGTGTGGGCAAAGAGAAAGATCCCTGTTTCTGTGAGAGTGAGGTGCAGATGGGTGTTCAAATGGGCTTGCCTCTAATTTATTTAAGAGTTGGAAGGACAAAGATGTGCCAAGGCTTTGATAGACTTTTAAAAGTTAAGTTTTAAAAGATAACAGAAAAACATGTTCCATACAATTTTGTATTTTCACATTATTCCAAGATTTATATTTGATTCATATGATGTAGTTCAGGGAACTCTTTGAATAAACAAATTCAGTGTTCAGTGGGACTGTCAGCAGTGCTTGCATGATATTTATAATGGTATTGAATGTTGAAAAAGAGCACTGTTTGGTTGTTTCATAGACAGATTCCATATGTCTTTCTTTTCCACATTGTATGGTTTAATAGAATGGTGCAGTGGAGGGAAAAGCTTGATAAGTAGTTATAAACAATAATATATAATGATAAAGGCAGTTATGGCTGTGATAAAATTTCAGTTTAGTTTTCCATGTACTTTGATTTTGAAGGCAAATCATCATGACCAAGATTAAGCCTATGTTAATGCTGTTTTAGGAGTCATTTTCAATTACAGTCTCTATGCCATCTGAGAATCCAAGAATCACACCTTTGGCCTGAAGTGATGTCAGGTGTGGTTTTAGAAAATCAGTTGATTGAAAAGTTCGGCAATATTGCAATGAACATCCTCAGAATATAGTGGGCTCAGCACTGGCTGGTGTGGCTAAGTGGACTGAGTGCTGGCCTGCAAACCAAAGGGGTCACTGGTTTGATTCCCAGTCTAGGGCACACGCGTGGGTTGTGGGCCACTACCCAGTAGGGGGCATGCAAGAGGCAACCACACATTAATGTTTCTCTCCTTCTCTTTCTCCCTCCCTTCCCCTCTCTAAAAATAAGCAAATAAAATATTTAATAAAGAAGAATATAGTGGGCTGAATAATTGATTCCAGCAGTTAAGTGATCAGATAGAAAAGTTCATGATGAATTTAATTGATCAGACTCAATTAAAAAGTTGAACAAAATGAATGGACAGCAGGGCCCAGTTTTTTAGTTTTATGTAGATATTTTTGCTTCTGAAGCCTGTCATTTTTGTAAATTCATATGTGAAATAGTTGTGCATATATGCAGAAATATATAGTTGAAACAATTATTCATGGAATTGAACTTTCCATAATTTATATTACTTATTCAAATTAGTAAGTAAAAATCAAGGTCTGAATTATCTAAGTACAAAAATGAGTATATGAATTTGCAAATCTGTAAGTATGTACAGTGTAGCCTATGATTAATTCATTCATCTGGTAAGACTAAGACAAATTTGTAGGTGTATCATCCATGGAGCAATTGGTTTCTTTGGCTCTGTGGCCACCATCTGTATCTAAAACCTGGTCAACCATATTGTGCATTTCTGTCATTTAGCTTAGGAGAAACAGGAGAGAGAGAGAGAGTGAGAGAGAGAGAGAGAGAGTGAGCAAGTGCCGCATTGGTACATTGTAATTATTATTACAGGTAAGACAACTGGAATTATATGCACTTCTAATATAAATCAAGAACGCCATCATCCTACACGAAGGATACATCTCTCAGGTTTTCAACTACATCCCAGGCTACACTTTCTGCATCTCTTATCTCTTAAATGTGGAGTGCCATTAAGATACCTTATGGGCCATTGCAATTTTTTCACTGTACTTCTGTCATAGGAAATTGCATCTACCCCTGTGTTTTTTGTTTCCTTTATTCTGTGTATCTGCACCTTCCAATGCTTAACTTTTTCCTGAACTTCAGATGCTTCTTTAGATGCACTTATTTATTAACATTTCCATTTAAATGTCTCAGGGCCCTTCACATTCAAAATGTTTAAATCTAACCTTATTATTTCATCTTAAGTTCTCCCTTCTAAATCTCCATCTCTGTCAGGGCTCCCTCCATTTAGGTGCCCAAGATTACCCTTTTCTCCAATCCTCCCCACATTTAATCAACCAATCATCAGTCAAATGTCCATCTCCTCTGGAATCACTTTATTTCATGCCACCATCATTTCCCCACTGACCTCCCCCAAATTTCCAATGTTTCCTACTGCTGGAAAATCCATGCAATTCTCCTGCCTATACTTTGCCTTCATTGCATTTATCTTAGGTTGTGGTCAAATACTTCTGTGCCTAGGTGATGCTTATCTCTTTTCCCAAATTTGAGCTCCATGAGAGAATGAACTGGACCCATTTAGATTTACACTGTTTGAAATATAGCACATTGTAGAAGTTAAGTTCGCATTTGTTGAGTGAATACATGAATCAATCTGTCTTTCTGCTACAGCTTCATTACCCATCTCTTTAGGATCTCTCTCTTCTCTACTCCATTTGCCATGTTGCAAAACAGAATGAACAATTTAAAATACATCTCAGCAAGCTATATTTCTACATATCCTTCAATGTATGATAAAGTCTAAACCTCTCTACATATCTCAGGCTTTTATGATTTGATTCCCACCATTGTCTCCAGTTTCATTTATTTATTTTTGCTGCTTGCCTCCTGTCTCTCATTCCATCTTCTTTCTACTTTCCTACTAGCCTTGCTAACTTCACCTTATCTCCCAGGTCTCAACTTAAATGTCATCTGTCAAGAATCTTTTTGTGACTCTCTAAGATGCTTCATGACTACTTTTTGTGCCTCCACAGTAATTTGTATGTGTAATAGGACACTGAATTATAGCATGGAACTGCTAAGTGTCTCTTTCCCCACTGTACTCTTGAGGATAAAGTCCAGTGCTTGGGAAAATTAACTTATTACCAAATATGGTTAATTGACTGAGGGATGAATGCTAAGCTCATAGTGATAGGATTCATGGTGTTTCTGTGGCCCAGACCCCTGTTTCAGAGTGATGGTGAATTAGGACTAGTGTAGATTAATGATCACTTTGGGTCATTGGAGCCTAGAAATGTTCCTTTCACCCTAGCTGGAATCCCCTGATCCTGTTGGGACACCACTTTAATAATTAATGAGAGAGAGGGTGAGGAGTAAGAGGAAAGTAATAAGTATACAATGAGGAAGGAGAAGTGAGGGTGGAGAGACTAGATAAAAAATATACAGCAACAGCACAAGAGATGGAAATAAAGAGCTAGTAGTGTTATCACTCATGATAGTCTGAGTGATTTATGATTTAAAACATTTCGTAGTGACAACATTACTATGTGACGGAGTTCCCTGACCTTGTTTCACTGGGATGTGATTGCTACATAGAAATGACAAAGTTCTACCACAATCAAAGAGCCAAGTTCTGAGAGATCCAAGATAGTAGAGGAATAAATAGAAGCTACACTAACCTCCCTTCCCAGGACCAAGCTGAAATTACAACTAAATTATAGAGAAATTACCCAGAATAACCAATGGTGGAGAGAAGCCTTATAACCATGGACAGACAGAAGAAACTGCTACATCACAACTTGAGTGGTATAGAGTGTGGAGGAGGCATGAGAGGGCTGGCCTGCCTCCCATGGGCAGCAGCTGAAGTGATAGAGGGAAATTCAGAGGCTGGGGGGTTTCCTCTGGGAAGTGAGAGGCCTAAACTCCAAGCTGAATTCCCCAGCCTACAGCATAAGAGCTGGCAAAGGAACCCAGATAACATCCAGGTGTGAAAAGCAGCAGAGTTGCTGCCTGCCAGAGAGAGACAGCCGGAGTCACAGAGAGCCTTTTGAAGGGTCAATACATAAAATTTCATTTGCATCCACTTATCTTGGGCTCCAGCAAAGGGGTGACAGAGTGTACTAGAGACACTGGAGAAGAGTCTGGGGATGATGGCTTTAGAGAGAGAAGCATCTCTCTAAAGGAGAGGAGCATCTCTCAGGATCCCTGTGGTGCTATACTGCAGGAGCCATCTTGCTCAAGCAGAGCAGTCCCCTCCAAGTGGCATCAGCCTCAGGGGAAGCAATAGCCTCACTCACAGGAATTACTCTGCCCAAACCTGTGGTTCTTAAACCTGACTGTTTATTACAGATTGACTAGATTAACTACTGAAGGAGATAGCCACAGCATGTGGATCTCTGGCAGCTTCATATCGGCTGCCTAGGGTAGACTGTTACACCATCTGATATCTCCAGAGGCAGATACGGAACGAGAAAACAGTGAGACAAATTTTGCCACAGTCTTATTCTGGTTTGTGTTATTTTCTCTCCTGTACAACTTTTGAACATTCATTTCTTGTCCTTCAAGTCTGTGCATATTACGTCATTAGTTTTTATTATAGTTTATCTCACATATCATATTTTGCTCCTCCCATCTCTGACTCCATTTTGCCTTCTATCCCCTTCTTATGTGTTAAAATTTTTATTTTCTCTCTTACCATGAATTGTATCCATTACACAGTCTGACTATATCCCCCTCCAGCCTCTCAAAACCATTTTTCTTGTCATCAGTCATCTCACATTATTTTCCCCATTCTGAAAATACCCTTATTCTCTCACCACATTTATCAGTCTTTGCTCATTGGTTGTGGATATGGTGGTTGTTGCATTTCTCCCATTTTATTTCTAGATCTTCACTATTTTTCTATTTCATATCTCAAATCTCACTGTTCCCCTTGCTTACTCTATTTTGCCTTCTTCCTGCCCTTTGCTTTTTTAATTTTAATTTTTCCCTTCTTAGCTTGATTTTTATTCCTCATTCTTACTGTATTCCTTCTCAAAATCACTTCTCTTTCCTCCAGATACCGCTTAAGCTTTTCTTTCTCCCCGCCCTTCTTCCTCCCCTCCCACATACATTAATCTTTGCTCATTGGTATTGATAGCACTGTGGTGGACCCTTTTTCAAAATGTATTTTATTGATTATGCTATTATAGTTGTCCCATTTCCCTCCCTTTATTTCTCTCTGCCCTGCATACACCCTCCCACCCACATTCCCCCCATTCAGTTCATGTCCATGGGTCATACTTATAAGTTCTTTAGCTTCCACACTTCTCATACTATTCTTAACCTCCTCCTGTCTATTTTCTACCTACCATCTATCTACTTATTCTCTGTACCTTTTCCCCCTCTTGCCCCCTCCCACTCCCCTGTTGCTGACCCTCCATGTGATCTCCATTTCTGTGGTTCCGTTCCTGTTCTAGTTGTTTGCTTGGCTTGCTTTTGTTTTTGTTTTAGGTGTGGTTGGTAATAACTGTGAGTTTGCTGTCATTTTACTATACATGTTTTTTGTCTTCTTTTTCTTAGATAAGTCCCTTTAGCATTTCATATAATAAGGGCTTGGTGGTGATGAACTCCTTTAACTTGACCTTATCTGAGAAGCACTTTATCTGCCCTTCCATCCTAAATGATAGCTTTGCTTGACAGAGCAATCTTGGATGTAGGTCCTTGCCTTTTATGACTTGGAATATTTCCTTCCAGCCTCATCTTGCCTGTAAGGTCTCTTTTGAGAAATCAGCTGACAGTCTTACGGAAACTCCTTTGTAGGTAGCTGCCTCCTTGTCTCTTGC
Source organism: Sturnira hondurensis (assembly GCF_014824575.4). Classification (NCBI taxonomy): domain Eukaryota; kingdom Metazoa; phylum Chordata; class Mammalia; order Chiroptera; family Phyllostomidae; genus Sturnira; species Sturnira hondurensis. Next base: position 303,167 of record NW_028091237.1, read on the forward strand.
AGCTTCTAGGATTCTCTCCTTAATTGTAATCTTAGGTAATGTAATTATGATGTGCCTTGATATGTTTCTCCTCAGGTCCAACTTCTCTGGGACTCCCTGAGCTTCCTGGACTTCCTGGAAATCCATTTCTTTTGCCAGAATGGGGAAGTTCTCCTTCATTATTTGTTCAAATAACTTTCCCAATTGTTGCTCTTCCTCTTCTCTTTCTGGTACCCCTATAATTAGGATGCTGGAATGTTTAAAGATGTCCTGGAGGTTTCTAAGTCTCTCTTCATTTTTTGAATTCTTGTTTCTTCATTCTTTTCTGATTGGATGTTTCTTTCTTCTGGTCTGTTCTATTGATTTGAGTCCCAGTTTCCTTCCCAACACTATTGGTTCCCTGTACACTTTCCTTTACTTCACTTAGCGTAGCATTCATTTTTTCATCTAATTTGAGACCAAATTCAACCAGTTCTGTGAGCATCCTGATTACTAGTATTTTGAACTGTGCATCTGATAGGTTGGCTATCTCTTCTTTGCTTAGTTGTATTTTCTGTGGACCTTTGATCTGTTTTTTCATTTGGGTCCCTTTTTTTTTGTCTCAGTGAACCTGCTATGTATAATGGGCAGAGTCTTCAGTGTCCACCAGGGTGGGCCAACCCATGTCACTGCTTTGTGATGATGTATGTGGGGAAGGGGTTGAGAGGGAACAATGACACTTGCTCCACTCTCTGCAGGCATTTCAGTCACTTCCCTGCTAACCACAAGCAAAGGGGGCCCTATTGGTGCTGATTCCCAGGTGGGTTGGCTTGCGTACATCCTAGGACCTTGTGGGTCTCTCCAACGAACTCTCTTGTGGTCCTGGGAGTTTCTACTGCTGCCGCCTCAACCCCCACAGGTGTTTTCAGTTGGTGGTTTGAGGCTTTATTTCCCTGCACTGGGATCCGAATTTGTGAAGTCTGTCTCTCTCCCCAGGTGTTCCTCCTAGTTCATCTGCATGTGAATGTGGGACCACCTGCTCTATCTGCTCCTGCCTTGCTAGCCTTCCAGCTGCTGCCTTGCCCACTCTGCTCTGCAATCTGCTGTCTCACTGGGTCCACCAGCCCCCATCTTGCCTGCCCCAGTCCTCCACCTCTGCTTTGCCATGAGTCCTCTCCCTCTGGTTGCCTGTCTTCGTCCCTCCTACTGGTCTGGATGGCTGTTTCTACTTTAACTACTTGGTTGTAGGACTTCCATACAATTTGATTTTCTGTCAGTTCTGGTTGTTTTTGTTGTCCTTCTTTTGGTTGTGAGAGGAGGCACAGTGTGTCTTCCTTTGCCTCCATCTTGGCCAGAAGTCTGTGGTGGATCTTTTACTCCAATTTGGTTCCTTTTTCCTTTTTACTTCTCCCTCTCACTATTTTTAATTTTATATTTATTTAAAATAATTCTGTTTAAACCTAATACTAAATGTTTCCCTTCTCTTACTCAATTTCACCTTCTTCCACCCCTTTTTTATTTATGATATAAATCTTTCTCTTCTTTCTTTCTTTCTTTCTTTCTTTCTTTCTTTCTTTCTTTCTTTCTTTCTTTCTTTCTTTCTTTCCCTTGTCCCTATTGCTTACTTTTATTATTGCTCCTCTCTCTACCCTCTGAAAATCATTTTTATTTCACATAGCCATTTGATATTCCTTTTTCCTTTCTTGAAATAGTCTTAATCTCTGTACACCTTTATCAGTACTGGCTCATTTACTGTTGATAGTGTGGTTTTAGGTGTGGATTAATATTGTGGGTGTGGGTTTATTTCTTGGACTGTTTAGTTTTGTTGTGGCAGCACCTGTACAATAGTGTACAAGAGGTGGTGGGCAGAGTGAAGAACTGACCAAAGAATGACCCAATAACAACTAAAACCCAGTTACAATCAGAGAGCCCACATAAAGAGCATAAAGGGCATCCAAAGAGTATCAAGTTCAGGAGATCAAGAAGGCTGTACCACTGAATCCCATAGGTCTCTTACCACAGAAGGTCACGCCATGAAGATAGAGAGTCAAAACAGATCATTATAAGAAGCTGAAACGAACAAGAAGAGTCACTTAAAGTGGGGAAACAAAGAAACAACCCCCAATCAAAAGGAGAGGAGGAATCTCTAGGAAGAGTGTTAAATGAAGTTGAGGTAAGCAAATTGTCAGACACTGAGTTCAAGATAATGGTTACAAGGATGTTCAGTGAACTCATTGAGAACTACAAAGATCTCTATGGAAGGTACAAGGAACTTACTGTGAACTACACTAGCATGAACAAAGACATAGAAACTATCTATAAGAGCCAGGAAGAAATGAAAAATACAATATCTGAGATAAAAAATGCAGTAGAAAGAATTAAATGCAGGGCAAATGAAGCAGAGGATTGAATCAGTGAAATGGAGGACAAGGCAGAAAGAAAATCCTAGAGAGAGCAACAAAATGAAAAAAGACTGAAAAATTATAAAGAAGGTTTAAGGGAGCTGCAGGACAACATGGAATGTAACAACAACATAGAAAATATCCATATCATAAGTATACCAGAATAAGAAGAAGAAGAAAAAGAAGAGGATCAAGGGATAGAAAACCTGTTGGAAAAAGTTATGACAGAAAACACCCTTAACTTAATGAGAAAGAAAGTCACACAAGTCCAGGAAGCACAGAGGTTCCCAATCAATGAACCCAAAGAGGCCCACTCCATAATACATCACAGCAGCAACAGCTAATAGTGATAAAATGGCTATATTTAAAGACAAAGAGAGAATCTTAAAGGCAGTGAGGGAGAAACAGAAGGCAATATACAAGGGAGCTTCCATAAGGCTATCAGCTAATTATTCAACATAAACACTGAAGGCCAGAAGAGAATGACAAGAAACATTCCAAGTAATGAGAGGCATAGGCCTGCAACCTAGACTACTTCACCCAGCAAGGCTCTCTCAAAATGGAAAGTGAAATAAAGAGTTCCTCAGACAAAGAAAAGGCTAAAAGAATACATTTCTACCAAACTAGTATTGTAAGGGATACAAAAGGGACTGCTTTAGAAAGATGAAGAGAAAGAGTAAGAGAGAGAGAGAAACACAAGTAGAAAAGGGAAAATTACAATGAATAAGTACCTATCAATAGTTTCCTTAAGTGGAAATTATTTAAGTGTTCCTATCAAAAGACATAGGGTAACTGGGACTTCAGGCCAAGATGCAGGCATAGGCAGACACACTGTGCCTCCTCACACAACCAAAATAAGGACAACAACAATTTAGAGACAAAAACAACCAGTACTGACAGAAAATTGAACTGTATGGAAGTCTGACAACCAAGGAGTTAAAATAGACACATTCTCTCAGACCAGTAGGAGAGGCAGAGTTGTGTGGCCAGGCGGAGAGGGATCATGGCAAAAAGATCAGTGGCTGGTGGACTCTGGCCCCCAAGGTGGTGGCTGGCAGACCCAGAGAGGCAGTGGATTGTGGAGGGGCGTGGTGCACAAGGAGGCTGGTGGACCAGGTGGCCCCACATTCAGGAGCAGAAAAACTAGGCGAAACTGGAAAGTGAGACAGACCATGCAACCCATGGTTTCAGCGTGGGGCAATAAAGCCTCAAGCCATCAATTGAAAACACCTGTGGGGGTTGAGGTGCTGGAAGAAACTCCCAGCCTCACAGGAGAGTTTGTTGGAGAGACCCACAGGGGTCTAGAATGTACACAACCCACTCACACGGGAATCAGCACCAGAAAGGCTCAATTTGCTTGGGGGAAATGGGGAACTGACTGAAATCCAAAAGAGAATGGAGCAAACACCATTGTTCCCTCTCAGACCCCTCCCCCACATACAGCCTGACAACTCAGCGATGTGGGTTGCCCTGCTTTGGTGAACACCGAAGGCTCTGTTCGTCATTATGTAACAGGCATGTCAAGACAAGAAAAATGGCCCAAACAAATGAACAGATCAAAGCTCCAGAAAAAATACAACTAAGCAAAGAAGAGATAGCAACCTATCAGATGCACAGTTCAAAATACTAGTAATCAGGATGCTCACAGAATTGGTTGAATTTGGTCTCAAATTAGATGAAAAAATGAATGCTACGCTAAGTGAAGTAAAGGAAAGTGTACAGGGAACCAATAGTGTTGGGAAGGAAACTGGGACTCAAATCAATAGAACAGACCAGAAGAAAGAAACATCCAATCAGAAAAGAATGAAGAAACAAGAATTCAAAAAATGAAGAGAGACTTAGAAACCTCCAGGACATCTTTAAACATTCCAGCATCCTAATTATAGGGGTACCAGAAAGAGAAGAGGAAGAGCAACAATTGGGAAAGTTATTTGAACAAATAATGAAGGAGAACTTCCCCATTCTGGCAAAAGAAATGGATTTCCAGGAAGTCCAGGAAGCTCAGGGAGTCCCAGAGAAGTTGGACCTGAGGAGAAACATATCAAGGCACATCATAATTACATTACCTAAGATTACAATTAAGGAGAGAATCCTAGAAGCTGCAAGAGACAAGGAGGCAGCTACCTACAAAGGAGTTTCCGTAAGACTGTCAGCTGATTTCTCAAAAGAGACCTTACAGGCAAGATGAGGCTGGAAGGAAATATTCCAAGTCATAAAAGGCAAGGACCTACATCCAAGATTGCTCTGTCAAGCAAAGCTATCATTTAGGATGGAAGGGCAGATAAAGTGCTTCTCAGATAAGGTCAAGTTAAAGGAGTTCATCACCACCAAGCCCTTATTATATGAAATGCTAAAGGGACTTATCTAAGAAAAAGAAGACAAAAAACATGTATAGTAAAATGACAGCAAACTCACAGTTATTACCAACCACACCTAAAACAAAAACAAAAGCAAGCCAAGCAAACAACTAGAACAGGAACGGAACCACAGAAATGGAGATCACATGGAGGGTCAGCAACAGGGGAGTGGGAGGGGGCAAGAGGGGGAAAAGGTACAGAGAATAAGTAGATAGATGGTAGGTAGAAAATAGACAGGAGGAGGTTAAGAATAGTATGAGAAGTGTGGAAGCTAAAGAACTTATAAGTATGACCCATGGACATGAACTGAATGGGGGGAATGTGGGTGGGAGGGGGTGTGCATGGTGGAGGAGAATGAAGGGGGGAAAATGAGACAACTATAATAGTATAACCAATAAAATATATTTAAAAAAGAAAAAAGATATGGGGTAACTGAATATGAAGAAAACATGACCTATATATATGCTGTATAAAAGAGACCCACCTCACAACATAAGATCTACATAGACTGATAGTGAAGGGATGTAAAAAAATATTCCAAGCAAATGGACCTGAAGGAAAAAAGCTGGGGCAGTAATACTTGTATCAGACTAAATAGATTTCAACACAAAGACCACAAACAGAGACAAAGAGGGACACTTCATAATACTTAAAGGAAAAATCAATCAAGAATATATAATGCTTGTAAACATATATGCACCCAACATAGGAACACCCAAATATATAAAGACAATCTTGGAGGACTTTGAGTAAGATATAGACAGCAATGAACTCTTAGTAGGGTTTTTTAACACCCCACTGTCAACAGTGGACAGATCTTCCAAGCAAAGAATTGACAAGGATATTGTGGCATTGAAAAATAACACTCTAGATCAATATGGCTAGAGATGTTGAGCATCCTAGTGTTATTGATCTCTATCCATATATCTTAATTGATATATGGAGAAGTTTAAATAGCAAAGAAACAAAATATACAGTATTTTCAAATGCACATAAGATATTTCCAAAGATATACCACATTATAGGGCACAAAACAACACTCAAAAAAGTTCAAGAAATTTGAAATAATATCAAGCATCTTCTTGTACCATTATGACTTTAAACTAGAAACCAACTTCAAGGAAAAAACTCAGAAATATTCAATTTCAAGACAGACTGAATAACATGCTATTAAATAACAAATGGGTTGACAATGAGATCAAGGAAGAAATCTAAAAGCTTCTGGAAACGAATAAAAATGAACACATGACAGCCCAAAACCTCTGGGACACATAGAAGGCAGTCCTAAGAGGGAAGTTTATAGCAATACATGCCTACAATAAAAGCTATAAATATTTCACATAAACAACCTAACCCTACATCTACAAGAACAAGATGGATCACAACAAACAAAGCACAGTGTGAGTAGAAGCAAGGAAATAATCAAGATCAGAGCAGAATGAAATGACAAAGAGACTAAAAGACTGATTCAAAGGATCAATAAATATAGGAGCTGGCTTTGTGAAAAGATAAACAAAATTGACAAGAGTTTAACCAGATTTATCAAGAAAAAAATGGAGAAGACCCAAATAAATAAAACCAGAAAAGAAAGAGGAGAAATTACAACTGATACCACAGAAATACAAAGGATTATAAGAAATTACTATGAACAAATATATGCCCCAATTTTGAAAACCTTGGTGAAATGGACATATTTCTAGAAAAATATAATCTTCCAAAACTGAATGAAGAAGCAGAAAGCCTGAATAGACCAATAACAGCTGGTGAAATTGGGCAGTAATAGAAAAGCTGCCAGCAAATGAAACCTCTGGACTTGTCTCCAGAGATTTACAGGCAAATTTTGCCAAACATTTAGGGAATGCTGCCTTTAAAATTTAGAGAAGAGCTAACTTCTATCCTTTGCAAGCTTTCCAAAAAATTCAAGAAGAGGGAAGACTCCCAAACTCTTTTTGAGATCAGTATTACCCTCATCCCCAAACCAAGTAAAGATACAGCAAATAAAAGTACAGGCCAATATTGCTGATGAACATAGATCCTAAAATCCTCAATAAAATATTGGCAAATGGCATCTGGCAATACATTATAAAGATCACACATCATAAGCAACTGGGATTCATTATACCAAGAATGGTATAATATTTGCAAATCAATAAACATAATGCACAAACATAACAAAAGACAAAAACCATATGATCATATTAATAGTTGCTGAAAAATTATTTGATAAGTACAGCACCCATTTATGATAAAAACCCTCTGCAAAGTGAGAATAGAGGGAGCATACTTCCACATAATAAAGGCCATATCCAAGAAACCTACAGCCAACATCATACTCAATGGCCAAAAACTAAAATCTTTTCTCCCAAGATCAGGAACAAGACAAGGTTGTCTGCTTTGACCACTTCTATTCAACATAATATTGGAAGTTCTAGTGACAGTGATCAGATAAGAAAAAAATGCATCCAAATTGGAAAGAAAGAATTAAAACTGTCATTGTTTGCAGATGACATGATACTGAAGAATTACCATTATTAAAATGTCCAGACTACCCAAAGTAATTTATAGATTCAATGCAATGCCTTGAATCAATGACATATTTCATAGATATGGAACAAATATTTAAACATTTTTATGAAACCATAAATGACACTAAATAACATCAGAAATTTTGTGTCAGCAATTTTGAGAAAGAAGAACAAAGTAGGAGGAATCACAATACCTGATTTCAAAGTATATTACAAGGCCAAAGTAATTGAAAACATCTGGTACTAGCATAAGAACAGATATATAGACCAATGAAACAGAATATAAACTCCAGAAATAAACCAAAGTCTCTATGGTTAATTAATATTTGACAAAGGGGGCCATAGCATAAAATGGAGTAAAAATAGCCTCTTTCAACAAATGGTGTTGGGAGATCTGGACAGCTACATGCAAAAAAAATAAAACTTGATCACCAACTTACGCCATACAGCAAAATAAGCTCAAGATGGATGAGCGACTTACATATAAATCATGACATCATAAAGGTCCTAGAGGAAAACATAGGCAGGAAAATTTCAGATATCCCATGCAGCAATATTTTCACCTATGTTTCCACTAGGACAAGGGATATAAAGGAAAGAATAAACAAATAGGACAGGACTACATTACATTAAAAACTTCTGCACAGCTAAAGAAAATACCAGTAAAATAAAAAGGGAACTGACTGTGTGAGAAAACATATTTGCCAATCATATCTTGGCCAAGGTTTTGATATCCAAAAGATATAATGAACTTGCCCAACTCCACACCAGGAAGACAACCCAATTAAAAATGGGCAAAGGAACTGGACAGATATTTCTCCAAGGAGGACATACGGAGGACCCATAGGCATATGAAAGGATGCTCAACATCTCTAGCCATCAGAGAGATGCAAATTATAAGCAAAATGTGGTACTACCTCACACCAATAAGAATGACCACCACTAACAAGTCAATGAACAGCAAGTGCTAGCAAAGATGTGGAGAAAAGGAAATCTTACTGCACTGTAGTGGGAATGCAGACTAGTGTAGCCACTGTTGAAAACAGTATGATATTTCTAAAAACTAAAGATGGAACTGCCTTTTGACCCAGTGATTGCATTGCTGGGATTATACCCTGAGAATCCTGAAACACCAATTAAAAGAATCTATGTACCCTATGGTCATAGTAATGTTATTTACAATAGCCAAGTACTGGAAACCACCTTTGTGCACATCAATTAATAAGTGGATGAAAAAACTGTGGTATACTTTCACAATAGAATACTATGCAGCATAAAGAAAGAATGAATTTCTACCTATAGTGAGAGCATAGTTGGAACTGAAGACTATTACATGAGGTGAGATAAGCCATGTGGTGAAAGATGAATACCATATGATCTCACCTATAAGAGGAACCTTATGAACAAAATAAACAAACACACAAAATAGAAACGGAAGCATGGAAACGAGAGACAGAATGACAGTGACCAGAGGGGAGTGAGAAGGGAGTTATGGGGGAAAGAAGGGGAAGGGTCTAATAATGAACAGATATAAATGACTTATGGGTGTGGACAACAGTGTAGGGATTGTCTGTGGGAGTGGGGTTGAGTAGGGCAGGGGAGAGCAGCAGGGGAAATTTTGGACAATGGTAATAGAATGATAAAAAAAGAGTTCATTGTAGATTTGGGAATATAGATTTTAATTCCAATTATTTTCTAATTCTTAAATCTAACACTGGCAAATCATAGAACTGCCCATTGTCTCTGCTCCTTTGCTTTTCGTACACAGGTTAAATAGAGTTGGTTTTTCCACAATAACTTGCCTTTCTCTACTCAGGTTAATTTTCAGAGAAGCTTAAGCATGGGTAATATTTGAAAATTCAAAATATAATGCTGTAGAACTTTTTTTCACTTATATGTAACTTTCAGGAAATTGTTCCATTTAACTAAAATTTCCATGTTTAGTCACAGCCTAAACAAAACAGTTTTTAGAAATTTAATTGTTAAATAATTACAGATCCTTTTTTTATCATGAAAATTTTATTTATTTATCTACATTTTAATTTATATTTAATTCGTGTTCAAGTACAGTTTTCTTTTTTTAAAGGTCTTATTTATTTATCTTCAGAGAGGAAGGAGAGAGGGAGAGAAATATCAATGTATGGTTGCCTTTCATGTGTCCCCTGCTGGGAGTTGGCCTGCAGGGAACCAGCCTGCAACCCAGGCATGTGCCCTGGCTGGGAATCGAACCGCGATCGTCTGGTTCGCAGGCCCGCACTCAATCCACTGAGCTACACCAGCCAGGGCTCGTGTTCAAGTACAGTTTTCTGTCTTATATTCCCAGCCCTGCCCGCCCCCCCCCCCAGTGCTCCCTACCTCCCTCCCATTTCTGCCCCCTCCCCTAGTTATTGTCCATGTGTCCTTTTTTTCCCCCAGTTTTTTGTTTGTTTGTTTGTTTTTCCAATTTTTTATTTAATTATTTTTCAAGTACAGTTTTCTGTCTATTACTCCCATCCCATCCCAACCCCTATCCTCCCCCCTCCCTCCCATTTCCACCCTTCTCAGTTGTCCATGTATCCTTTATATAGGTTCCTCTAAATCCCTCCCTTATTTCCCCTAAAATTCCCTCCCCTCTCCCCTCTGGTCACTGTCAGCCTGTTCTCTATTTCAGTGTCTTTGGTTATATTTTGCTTGCTTGTTTGTTTTGTTGTTTAGCTTCCTGTTAGAGGTGAGATCATATGGTATTTGTCCTTCAACACCTGGCTTATTTCACTCAGCATAATGCTTTCCAGTTCCATCCATGTTGTTGCAAAAGGTAGGAGCTCCTTCTTTCTTTCTGCAGCATAAAATTCCATTGTGTATATGTACCATAGTTTTTTGATCCATTCATTTACTGACGGGCACCTAGGTTGCTTCCAACTCTTGGCTATTGTAAATTGTGCTGCTATGAACATTGGGGTGCATAGGTTCTTTGGGATTGGTGTTTTAGGGTTCTTAGGATACAATCCCAGCAGTGGAATTGCTGGGTCAAAAGGCAAGTCCAATTTTAGTTTTCTGAGAAAATTCCATACTGTTTTCCATAATGGTTGTACCAGTCTGCAATCCCACCAACAGTGGACCAGAGTCCCCTTTTCCCCACACCCTCTCCAACATTTGTTGTTTATTGCTTTGTTTATGATAGCCATTCTCACCGGTGTAAAGTGGTATCTCATTGTAGTTTTAATTTGCATCTCTCTGATAGCTAGTGATATTGAGCATCTTTTCATGTGTCTCTGGATCCTCTGTATGTCCTCCTTGCAGAAGTGTCTGTTCAAGTCCTTTCCCCATTTTTTAATTGGGTTAGTTGTCTTCTTAGAGTGAAGTCGTGTGAGTTCTTTGTATATTTTGGAGATTAAACCTTTGTCTGAGGTATCATTGGCAAATATGTTTTCCCATACAGTTGGTTGTCTTTTTATTTTAATGCTGTTTTCTTTAGCTGCGCAGAAGCTTTTTATTTTGATGAGATCCCATTTGTTTATTCTTTCCTTTATAGTCCTTGCTCTAGGGGACATATCAGTAAAAATGTTGCTGCGTGAAATATCTGAGATTTTTCTGCCAATGTTCTCCTCTAGGACTTTAATGGTGTCATGGCTTATATTTAAGTCTTTTATCCACCTTGAATTTATTTTGGTGTATGATGTAAGTTGGTGCTCGAGTTTCATTTTTTTGCATGTAGATGTCCAGTTCTCCCAACACCATTTGTTGAAGAGGCTATCTTTACCCCATTTTATGACACTGCCCCCTTTGTCGAATATTAATTGACTGTAGAGAGTTGGGTATATTTCTGGGTTCTCTATTCTGTTCAATTGGTCTATGTGCCTGTTTTTCTGCCAGTACCAGGCTGTTTTGATTATAGAGGCCTTGTAATACAGTTTGATATCAGGTATTGTGATCCCTCCTACTTTGTTCTTCTTTCTTAACATTGCAGCTGTTATTCGGGGTCTTTTATGGTTCCGTATAAATTTTTGAAGTGTTTGTTCTATGTCTTTGAAATATGCCATTGGTACTTTAATAGGTATTGCATTGAATTTGTAAATTGCTTTGGGTACTATGGACATTTTGATGATGTTAATTCTTCCAATCCATGAACACGGTATACGTCTCTATTTGTTTGTGTCTTCCTTGATTTCTGTCTTTAGTGTTGTGTAATTTTCTGCATACAGGTCTTCTACCTCCTTGGTTAGGTTTATTCCCAGATACTTTATTTTTCTTTTTGCTGTATCGAATGGGATTTTTTTGATTCCTGCTTGTGCTCGTTCATTGTTAGTGTACAGAAATGCCTTTGATTTCTGGATATTGATTTTGTATCCCACTGTTTGCCAAATTCATTTATTAGTTCGAGCAGTTTTTTTGTAGAGTTTATAGGATTTTCCATGTACACTATCATGTCATCTGCAAACAATGCCAGTTTTGTTTCCTCCTTTCTGATTTGGAAGCCTTTTATTTCCTTTTCTTGTCTGATTGCTGTGGCTAGAACTTCCAATACTATATTAAATAGAAGTGGTAAAAGTGGACAACCTTGTCTTGTTCCTGATCTTAGTGGAAAAGCTTTCAGTTTTTGCCCATTGAGTATGATGTTGGCTGTAGGTCTTTCATATGGCCTTTATTATATTGAGGAATGCTCCCTCTATTCCCACTTTGCTGAGTACCTTTATCATAAATGGGTTTTGTACCTTATCAAAGCTTTTTCTGCATCTATTGATATGATCATGTGGTTTTTGTGTTTGCTTTTGTTTATGCAGTGTATTACATTTACTGATTTGCGGATATTGAACCATCCTTGCATCCCTGGGATGAATCCCACTTGGTCGTGGTGTATGATCTTTTTGATGTATTGTTGGATGCGATTAGCATCTATGTTCATCAGCGATATTGGCCTAAAGTTTTCATTCTTTGTTGTGTCTCTATCTGGTTTTGGAATTAGGATAATGCTCGCTTCATAAAAAGAGTTTGGGAGTTTCCCATCATTTTAGATTTTTTGGAATAGTCTCTGAAGAATAGGGGTTAGCTCTTCCTTAAACGCTTTGTAGAATTCTGTGAAACAATCTGGTCCGGGGCTTTTGTGTGATGGGAGTTTTTTGATTGCTGCTTCAATTTCATTTGCTGTTATTGACCTGTTCAGGCTTTCTACTTCTTCTTCATTGAGTTTTGGAAGATTATATTTTTCTAGAAATTTGTCCATTTCACCTAGGTTTTCAAACATCATGGCATACAGTTCTTCATAGTAATTACTTACAATCCCTTCTATTTCTGTGGTATCAGTTGTAATTTCTCCTCTTTCATTTCTGATTGTGTATATTTGGGTCCTCTCTCTTCTTTTCTCAATGAGCCTACTTAAAGGCTTGTCTATTTTGTTTCTCTTTTCAAAAAACCAACTCTTGGATTCATTGATCCTTAGAATTGTGCTTTTAGTCTCTATGTCACTTAATTCTGCTCTGATCTTGCTTGTTTCCTTCCTTCTACATGCTCTGGGCTGTCTTTGTTGTTGTTCTTCGAGTTCTTGCAGGCGTCAGGTTAGGTTGTTTGTTTGAAATGTTTCTATTTTCTTTAGGTAAGACTGTATTGCTATGAACTTCCCTCTCAGGACTGCCTTCGCCGTGTCCCATAAGTTTGGCGGTGTTGTGAGTTTATTTTCATTTGTTTCCAGAAACTTTTTTATTTCTTCCCTAATTTCAATCTTGACCCATTCTTTGTTTAACAGCATTCCATTCAGTCTCCATGATTTTGGGTGTTTTTGTTTTTTTCCTGTGGGGTTGGTTTCCAATTTCAGTCCGTTGTGATTGGAGAAAATGCTTGGTATGATTTCTATTTTTCTGAAATTGTTAAGACTCGTTTTATGTCCTATCACTTGGTCTATCTTTGAAAATGTATGTGCAGTTGAAAAGAATGTGTATTTAGCTTCTTTGTGATTGAGGGCTCTATATATATGAATTAGGTCCATTTCATCTAGGGTGTCGTTTAATGCTGCAATATCTGTTAATATTTCGTTCAGAAGATCTGTCAATTTTTGACAGTGGGGTGTTAAAATCCCCTACTACCATTGTGTTGCTGTCAGTATCTTTCTTGAGGTCCTCTAGGATTGTCTTTATATATTTTGGTGCTCCTATGTTGGGTGCATATATATTTATGATGTTAATGTCTTCTTGGTGGATTCTTCCCTTGAGCAATATGAAGTGACCTTCTGAGTCTCTCTTTATGGCCCTTTTTTTGAAGTCTATTTTGTCTGATATGAGAATTGCTACCCCGGCTTTTTTTTTCTTTGTCCATTTGCTTAGAAAATTTGTTTCCATCCTTTCACTTTTAGTCTGTGATGGTCTTTTGACCTGAGGTGGGTCTCTTGTAGGCAGCATATGTGTGGGTCATGCTTTCTTATCCATTCAGCTATTCTATGTATTTTAATTGGTGCATTTAATCCATTTATGTTTAAGGTTATTATTGAAAGGTACTTATTCATTGCCATTTATGTACCTGCGTTCCTCTCCGTCTCTCTCTTTTCCTTCCTTTCCTTAAAGCAGCCCTTTTAGTAATTCTGGTAGAGCTGATTTGTTGGAGGCATATTGGTTTAGCCTTCTTTTGTCTTGGAAGCTCTTTATTTGGCCTTCTATCTTGATTGAGAGCTTTTTTGGGTAAAGTAGCGTTGGTTATAGGCCTCTGTTTGGAATATTGTAGGCCTCATTACTTGGAATATTTCTTGCCATTCTCTTCTTGCTTGGAATGTTTCCATTTAGAAGTCAGTAGCCAACCTTAATGGTACCCCCTTTGTATGTTACTTCTTTTTTCTCCCTTGTTGCCTTTAGGATTCTCTCTTTGTCTTGGAGTTTTGCCATTTTAATGATGATGTGTCTTGCAGTAGGCCCCTTTGGGTTCCATCTGCTTGGAACTCTCTGCGATTCCTGGATTCGTGTGACTTTATCTCTCCTCAACTTAGGAAAATCTTCCATTATTTCTCTTTCAAGTAGGTTTTCTATCTCTTCTTCTTGTTCTTGTTCTTCTTCTTCTGGTATTCCTATTATTCGGATACTATTACATTTCATATTGTCTTGCATTTCTCTTAGACTCTCCTCATTCTTTCTGATTCTCTTTTCCATTACTTGGTCCATCTGGGAGATTCTTTCTACCCTGTCTTCGATATCGGTTATGTGGTCTTCTACCTCATCGATCCTACTCTTCATACCTTCTACTGTGTTCTTCATTTCAGAAATTGTATTCTTCATTTCCTCTTGGCCTTTTCTGATGGTTTCTATTTTCTTTCTCATGTTGGTATAGTTTTCAGAGAGTTCATTGCAGCTCCCCTGTAGTTTCTGGTAGATCGTTGTAAGCTCTTTGAATTTCCTGGTAACCAGTGCTTTGAATTGAATATCTGATAGTTGACTTGCCTCTAGTTCATCTAACATTCTTTCTGAGACTTCCTCCTTTTCTTTCATTTGGGGATTGTTTCTTTGTCTTCCCATTGTTTGTGTTGTTCTTCTTGTTTGCCTCAGATTCTTAAATTGATCTGTTCTGGTTCCCTGGGTTTATGGTGTGAACTTCTGAGGTAGGATACCTGTGAAATTCAGTGGTGCAGTCGCCTGCAGGTATCTTGGTGTTCTCTGCTTCCACCTACTCCTCTTGTTGGTTTCTAGCTGGTCAAACCTTCTTCTGGTGTCACTAGCTGCAGCAGCCTGAGGGGCTATTAGTGTGGCCTCTCTTGCATCTCGGTGAACTTGACTGGTCTGGCCACTGCCTTCCCCAAATCCAGACTGGTGCTGCTCTCCCGCACCCCACTGACAGCACATTTTCCCCAGGCTCCCCAACTGTGGCCCGGCATGAAGGCGCTTGCTCCCAGCCAGGCTTTCCTGTTCTCGCAGGCTTGGGTGTGGACCTTTCCCCGTGCTGTGGCTGAACACACAGGGCAACTCACAATTCTCCCAAGCCGGCAACCATGGCCTGACTCCCAGGTTTTTCAGTCTGCACCCAGCTGGGTAGGGAGGGAGCTGATGGCTGGCTCTCTTCCAGGGGCCTTGCTAGCAGCCTGAGACTCCCTGAGACTGTTCAAGCCGGCTCAGACCCCGAGCCACAGGGAACACACAGGCAACTCTCAGTTCTCTCAGGCCAGCAACCACAGCCTGACTCCATGGGTAGTCAGAACTCTCTGGTTTGCTTCCTAATGCCCACTCCTCTCTCTGCCACTACAGGCAAACTGATCTCTCCTGGTGTTTTGCAATCTGCACCCTGCCAGATAGGGAGAGTGCCTGTGACTAGTTCTCTCCCAGGGTTGTTGTTACCCGCCCTGGTCTCTGAGAGCCCAGGGTGGCCTGGCCAGGGCCCTGGCACAGTCCGGTGGAGGGCCTGTCACCACCTCTGCGCTGCTCCCCATACCTTGTTGATGTGTGGTTGCCTCCTCTCCTCAACCTCTGGTTATTCAGAGTCCACTACACTCTCTGGAGTCTGCCTTACTATATTCTGGGTCCCTGATGGGCATCTGCTGGGCTTCTCCGCAGATCAGCCCAGTCTTTCTCGGCATGTGGAGGGAAGCAAAATCCTTTGTTCTACTCTGCTGCCATCTTTCTCTAAACCTCTGTTATCTTTTATTTTTAATAATAGCCATTCCAAAAGGTGTAAGATGATATCTCATTGTGGTTTTTATTTCATTCAGCAAACATTTCTGGAGTTTAGAGTCTCTTCCAGATACTGAGATAGTTCTTAGAGATAAAAAGATGGTCATACTTATCTTTGTTTTGGAAAAACTTAGAATCTCCTGTATGAAACATGTATCTTAGTTTTCTATGGCTGCTATAATATAACACCACAAATTTAGTAGTTTACTGAAAACACACACATTTGTTAATAGTTCTGATAGATATCTGAAAGGGGTCTCACTGGGCTTAAAGCAAGGTGTCAGAATGGCTGTGTTCCTACTGGAGGCTCTAGGGAAGGATTCACCCCTTGCCTTTTCCAGCTTCTAGAGGATAAGTGTAAACATTGTCTCATGGCTACAACTTTTCTGATCTCTGTTTCTGTTATCTTACCACCTTTTTGACTCTGATTCTGGCTCTCCTGCCTCCCTTTTACAAAAATCCTTGTAATTACCTGGGACAAACTGGATAATCCAGTATAATCACAGGATCCTTAATTTAGTCATACCTGCAATATTCCTTTTGCCATGTAATAGAACATATTCACAGGTGTCAGGGATTAGGATATGGAAATCTTTGGGGACTATTATTTTGCCTGTTAAATCATGTAAACCACTAAACCACGTGAAAAAACTCCGGAAAGGCTAGCTACTCCCTTTCCCAGGGCATAGTTACCTGTAGTCACCGTATGGAGGCATCAAAGGAATTTTTATTGTATATATTTGTAAGGATGTCATAGAGTCCTCCTTCAAGAGGACTAAGACTTCCTTTCAATTGACGGCTTGTGGTCTGTGAACGGACTTAGTTCTGAAAACTGGGGTTAGGGTGGGCTGTAACTTTTACCATAATGGCTGATGTCAACCTTCTGTTCACCAATCATTATTTTTATTTTAGTGTACAAGTTGTCTCTCTATTTGCTCCTCAGGACCATGACTACTGACAAAGTTCCCTAGAAGTGTCCTGGTTGCCTTCTGGCCTTGTTTCCCATTGCAATCATTACTGCGATTAAAGCTGATGGTTTGTGATGCCTTCCAGCCTCTGTTATTTTAGAATCCAGACACCCCCACTGATACTGGGAAGCCCAGTCCCAGAGCAGTTACTTTCTTACAGTGATTCCACCTATAGACGACAGCAATGTGTGGCTGGTGCAGGGTCTCCAGACTCCGCACTTCATACATCCTTTAGGACATTCTCAACCCCCTGAGCCTGCTGACTTCCTCACCCCTATGTCAAGATGATTCTCTTATGCCCATTACTTTAGCTGTAGGTGATTAGCTTGTTTCAACTTTAGGAAGTCATGAAAAGCAGGTATGAGGACTCATGAGTGGCTGCTCTCATCTACAGTCTCTTCCCAGTCCAACCTTATGTTGAGTTGTCCCTGCCCCCACATGTTCTGATTTCTGGGGGTAGATAGTTTCCAGGTGTGTGAGCTCTTTGCATTCATAACAGAGACATTATTTCTCCATTCAGACTCCACAGAGACAATGAGGGGTGGCATCAATGAGCAGCTCTTGAGGATGGTAGGTGTCATCATCTGAGGAGCATGCCCTAGATGAGACCTTACAGGTCTATGGAAAAGGAAGAGGTTACCTTCCTCTTTTGAGGTGATGGCATTGCTTCTGCCAGTGCAGAGGGTTTAAGGGAACATGTGGTTCAAGACTGTCAGGCTCAGTGGCCCAAACCAAACCCTGTCTCCAGCTCCAGCGTAGTTGGCCTGCCCCCTCTGTACACCCAGTTTCCCCTGCACTCTTGTTACCCTTTCTAAGAATGTAAAGGTGACTCAGCAGTCTGCCTTGCAGCTTTTCTTCTTGATCTGCTGCCCTAGAAATTATCCTGCTTTTGAACCTTGAGATAAGTCCTGACTGATCCAAGCCTGCTGTTTTTAAAATTTCCTTATATGCCTTGAAAACAATAGACTTTATTTTTAGGCAGTTATAGGTTTACTGAAAAATTGAGTGGAAACTACAGATCTCCCATGTACCTTCTCTACCCATCCCTCAACCCCATCTCCTGACAGTTTCCTCCACTAGTAAAATTTTCCATTAGTGTGGTACATTTGTTGCAGTTGATGAGCCAATACTGATTTGCTCAATAATACTGACACTATCAATAATACTGATAATATTATTAACTAAAGTCCATAGTTTACACTAAAGTTCACTCATTGTGTTTACATTTAGTGGGTTTTGACAAATGCATAATGACACATGTTTTCCATTCTCTAGTTTTCCAAAACAATCTCCCTCTACAGTATTTACAGTGACCATTGCCTAGTGCCATTCAAGTTCGTAGTTATTGCTAATCTATGCTTCAACTTCCACCTGTCTGCCTCCTAGTCCATCATAAGGCAGGAGTCCCAAGGAATGTGATGAGACAAGCCATTTATCCCAATAAATAGCATCCTTACTGCCATCTGATGGGCCAGTGATCCAGTTTAGTTAATGTCTGATTCTGAGCATCTAGGATTGCCCTGATACTAACCATCCCAGCTTGGACCCCCTGAAAGCAGAAGCCAAAGACAGAGACTAATGTCTGAGAATTTATGGGAGCATGTTAGCCAGGTATGAGAGGCCTGGAGGGACAAAGAGCACATACCAGGGGGGCTCAATAAGGAGCCTTCGTGAATGGCTGGCTGCTCAGTCCCCAGGACCTTGTAAGATGTGGGTCATAACTATGTGCCTTTGATCCTGAGGTAGATATTTGGGAATACTGAGCAAGGTTCTGTGGGCTCAAAAGCCTGGGGCAGGAGGTAGGAGCTACAAGGAGAAGCTGTGAAGTGAAGCCTTGTCTTATTTCACTTGAGAAGAAATGCTTGCAGCCCACATGGTCCTGATCACTGAAGCAGTGCTCAACTGGTGTGGGGGGACAGAATTTGAGGTGGTTATTCACACAGGGGTGGTGTACACAACATTGTTGGAAATGATAGCTGTGATGGTGAGGGTGATGATGATGATGACAATGCTATGATATTATTATTATAAACAAAAAGAGCCAAGCAGCAATGTATAGGTTGAGTATACTAGTCTCTCTCTTGGGAAGCTGTCATATACTATAAAAGGTGCTTGATGTTGTTTCCTGATGTCAGTTCGGAGGCCACCTATCATTTGCATCTTGTCCCTTCACAGTCCATATTTGTAAAATATGTGATTTGAATGCCTTGAGTCAGGAAGTGCCCTCTCCTATCCAGCTTTAGCTCTCACCACACTCTCTGGCCCCACTGCTCCTTCTTGAGTTCACCCGGAAAGATAACATTCAGCAATTTTCCTGACATTTGTTGTGCCTGGACAAGTTGCTGGTAGTGTAGAAGAGTTAAAAGCCTCTATTGTCTAGGGGTTATCACCCTTTTATTCTGAGTATGGCCAGGGTGAATTGAGAATGGTCAAACAACCTTCTTCCTTTGGCCTATATTATATCTTGTGGATCTGAATCTGAAGAGAACAGTGCTCAGTCATGGAACACCTCTGGGGGCACTGGTCACGTATGTGAGAAGCTGTCTCTGGCAGTGCTCTAGAGGCCACTATTCACGTTGGACTTCATGTGAATGTTGCTCCTAGAAGTGAGTGATGACCATGTTGGTCTGGTGGTCAGTAGCTTTGCCCTTTGGCCAGTTCACAGGGGAGAGGTGAAGTCTCCTTGGTTCCTGTGGCCTTGCTCACCAGATTTGTCAGCATGTCTCTGTTGTCTGTTTTTCTTCTTTCTAGCATTTCACTTTGATGGCCAAGCAGGTTCTTCAGACCCACAATTATGACTGTATTTTGTTCTTTTTGGGTGTGCAAATTCTGATATACTCTGCCAAGCAAGCCTGCTTCTATCAAATAGAACTGAATTTGAATAGCTACATTGTCACAAAAGGAGTAACCTTTTCACTGAATCATTTTTAGCTTGGTTTAAAAACTCATTGATCAAAGAAATATTTTAAAGAATATTTTCAAATATTTCAAATACTTTCTAATATTTTTCTTATTAACTTATTGTAGTCAATGACACCTTTGTTAAGTTTATGGATAAATAAAAACATCATGGTTAATCACTAAATTAATTAACTAAATATCATTACTAGGTTGAATACAAATTATAGGAGTTTCAAGATTAAATACAAATTACAGGGACTTTTACTGTATATGCTCAGTGTAGGTTTTTAATATAAGACAATTTGACTCTAGATCATATTAAGCTTAGATCAGTTCAACAGAAATCTTCTCTGCAATAAGTGTAGGTTATGACTGTCACCAGCATAATAGATATCTCCTGGCTATTTCACCAAAATACTATTTTTTTTTTTTACTGTTAAAAGAAGGAAATACATTGGTCAGCTATAATGAGTTTTAAAGGGGGTATATAAATGTGGGTGTGTCTTGAATTAAGAAAACCAGACATTTAAATAGTTGACCTTACAGAGCACACAAATTAGAGGGTAATTACTTAAATGTCCTTCAGTTTGTGCAAGGATTTACAACAATGTTCTTCTAAATGGCTAACTATCTAGGGAATTTAAATTGCTCCTGTGTGTATTTAAATTTTTTTTGAAGAAACACACCCATTGCATAAAATAATGTGTGTCAGAATTAAGAAAAGCTGAAGGTTTTTTTCCACTGGTAAGCACATTTTTAAGTGGCATTTTAACTAGTATTTACCAAGCCTCCTTTCAGGAGGAGAGATTTTTTTTCAGCAACACACTGGAAAGGCAATGCTGAGATCACCTTGGCTCTGGGTCCTTGCAGTCAGGTGGCATGGGGCCTCCAGGTAGATTCTGGTGGTAGCAGCATCCCTGGCTTTCTGTTGGGGACTGAGACTGAGGGGAAGATGAACACTTTGTGGAACCCAGGACCTCTGTGAGCAGAACCTTTTTATCTTGGGGTGGGAGTTGAGTATGTTTGATCTCAGGTGGTGAAGACCAGTGAAAAACGAGAAGAAAGCATTGACCTTGATTGGAATTGGCTCTGTGACCCTGAATAAAGGTCTTATCTCTTCTAGCCTAAGTTACACAAGCCTTTAAAAGGACATGGAAATTCAGCCAATAATAAAAACCTCTTTTCTTTAAGACTGCTAGTCTCAATATCTACACCTGTACTGGATCTAGGTTCCATTTAAAGACTAAATCTCGTGAATGTTAGTCCATGGGAGGTTGATCTTTTGAAATCATAGACAAATTCCTATCTCAGGATAACTTACAGGTGGCTCATGTGTCTCCCTGAGCTGTACCTTGTGTTTCAAACTTGAGGCTCTGTGAGATCACTGACTTGGCCCATAGTGTATGCATTCAACTGGACTAGTTCTACCCTTTTGGGCAGAAAGAATAACTTCAGGATGGAGGGCCAAGGTCATTGTTCCCAAGTTTGGCCTACTGCTAATTACCAACCCAGAGTAAAGTATCTGTCATCCATTTATTCAGTGAATGTTTTTTTTAATTTTTAAAATTTATTTAATTATTTTTCAAGTACAGTTTTCTGTCTATTACTCCCATCCCATCCCACCCTCTTGCTCCCCCCTCCCATTTCCACCCTTCTCAGTTGTTTTCCATGTATCCTTTATATATGTTCCTCTAAATCCCTCCCCTATTTCCCTTTAAATTCCCTCCCCTCTTCCTTCTGGTCACTGTCAACCTGTTCTCTATTTCAGTGTCTTTGGGTATATTTTGCTTGGTTGTTTGTTTTGTTGTGTAGCTTCCTGTTAAAGGTGAGATCATATGGTATTTATCCTTCAACACCCGGCTTATTTCACTCAGCATAATGCTTTCCAGTTCCGTCCATGCTGTTGCAAAGGGTAGGAGCTCCTTCTTTCTTTCTGCGGCATAGAATTCCATTGTGTATATGTACCATAGTTTTTTGATCCATTCATTTATATTCAGTGAATGTTTTTATGTCTCCTCCTTTATGTTAATGATTGTTTTTGTGACTAGGGGTAGGGCAATCAGACACAAAATACCCATCTTACTTTGGGAAGACAGGCAATAGTAAATAAATCAAATAGATATAGAATTGTTCTTGGTGCAATTAGAAACATGAGGAGAATGTAGTATGTTTTTCATAGTCATATTAACTTAATGTAAAATATTGCCTATGTACCAATATTATATTTCTCTTAGTACTTTGAATTAAAATTTTATTTATACTTACGAAATAATTGTGATACCAGATAGTGATACAAAATTGAGCAAAATTAAAAGTTGATGTGCTAGCCAGCCTCCAAGATTGCCCCAATGATCCCCAACATGTGGTAGTCACACACTTGTGGAGGACTGGTTTCAGGGTTGGGCTATGTGTCAGTAGAAGAGAGATTAATTTCTACAGACCAGTGCAGTTTCCATCATGGCCACTTTTGCATTCTCAGATCATTGGCTCTGGAGGAAATCAGCTGCTGTATTGTGAACCTTTCTGTAGAGCAGGCAGGGCAGTGAAGGTCTGAGGCCTCTGTGAACAGCCAGGCAAGAAATGAGGCCACATGAATGAGCAAAGACGAAGGTACCTCAGTCCTTCCTAATCAAGCCTTCAGACACCTGCAGCACAAGCTTATGTATCAACTTCAACATCATGAAAAATTGTGACCCAGAACCACCCAGCTGAGTCACTATTGGAACTCTGACCTTCAGAAACTATGAGATAATAAATGTTTGTGTTAATAAATAGTAAGTCACAGAGTTTTGGGGCTGTTTGGTATACAGCAATAGTTCATTGACACAGTTGGAACCATACTGCTTAATTATTTTCAAATAATAAAAACTGAAAAGTATAACAACTGGTGTGCTATATGAAATAGATTCTCTTTGCAAAGGAATGTGAGCAAATTATACTTTTTTGTGTGATACTGTTGATCACTCTGTGTGTAAAATTGTCCCTAGTATTTGTTACTTTTACTTCTGTTTTAACATATGACACATAATTATACATCAACTATAACTTCAGCGTGATCCCATTCCTTGGATGAAATATCATCCTATCTCCCTTTCTTTTATCCAAAAATCCTACCCCTTATTTTGGGTATTTGATATATTTAATAGCAGTTATTAGTAGGATAACTAATGCAATTTTAAAAATCTAGCTCTCACAGATAATATGAGAAGTGGAATGACAATTATTTTCTATAGGTTTTGTAGTCCATTTATTAATAAAACCCCTTCCACTCTTAGAAATATCTGGGTTTGGGGAAGTTATATGGTCACCTTAGCTAAAAACAGAAGCTCATTAATTTATTTTAGATTGTGTCACTTTGCAGATTTTTAGGGTGGGGACTAGAGCTCACTTTCAAGGGTGAATGATAGGATGACTAAATGTGCCCGTATCTCCCCTGTGCAATAATATTTTTTCCTTTTACTATTCATGTGGATAGAGAGAAGGCCCTTGATCCACAGGGTTCCTAAGCAATGTTGGCACTAGATTTCAAAGTGGTGGTCTGGTAACCAGCACAGCCACAACAATATTAAGCACAACAATGATAATGAGTGAGTTCCTTTGTTTCATTAAGTGCCTAGGGAAATATAGTGAGTGATGCTTCCCTTGCAGCATAGAGGCCTGAAGGGAGGGGTCTCTGATGGCTGAGGCAGGGCTATTAGCTTCCCCAGGGAGCCCTGAGGGGACAGGTCCTGCCCAGGTATGTTTCCTGAAAGACTTGCCCTTGTGTCAACCTGAACCATTTTGGAAAATAGGGTGTATCTGATTTCAGCTATAGGAGGAACCAAGAAGGATTTCTGCACTTGAATTTTATGACATGGAAAGAGGCTGCCTTTGGAGAGGCAGAAAGGAAAGGGGGAAAAAGCACAGGATTTTGAGCTAGACCAATTTGATTTTGGTTCTAACATTAGTGCTTACTGGTTATTGACCTTGGCCAACCTGCTTAATATCACTGAGCTTCAGGTTCTTCCTCTTGTAATAGTTCCAAGTTCCAAGTGTTGCACTGAGGATTAATTAGGACAAGTGTGGAACACAGAACACAGGCACAGGCATAATTACAGTTTACTGGCTGTGTTTGTATAATAAATTTAGGGGATAAATATTTTGATGAACCTTTTCAACATTGTTTCTCTGTTTCCAGTCACTCTTAGCTCACTATTCGAGGTTATGTACCCTTCTACCAGGACATCTTTTATCCTTTTTATGTGCATCTATGTTTTATGTATTCCTCAGGGGCCTTTCTCACCAATCTCTATTGATTTTTCAGCCTCTCTCCTAATCCCTTCATCTCTATCTTTGTGTCTCATCTGAATTGAGTTCCCGTAGCCTAGATTTAATGATTGTATATGCTGTTTCAATCTGTGTCTTCCTCTTTCCACTCTGCTCCAGTGTCTTTGAGTGAAGGGATAGTGTCTTGGACATGGTAGGGCTCAGGCTGTATGAAAAATAAATATTGGTTGGTGCAACAATCAATTCAGAGGAAATACTTTTTTTAACTGCAGATTCCCAAATTTATGAAGGGCAAATGTGGAGGGTTGCATCTGCAACTTCCCTCATATGTCCCAACAGCTGAATGTTAATTTGTAAAACTGCAGATACACAGTTAATGACATTGTTCATTTCTTCATCACCTAATGAAAAAATTTATTTGTGAATTGATGAATAAAGAAATCTGATCCCCATAGTTTTAATATCTGAATGTGGTTATTGGGTAAAGAAAGGCTTATTTGTTACAGTCCTTTATCCCATCAGTGCACAGGTGGACTTCAGTGTTTCCCTGCTCAGCTTCATGCATGACAGGAAATGAAGAAGATGTGCCATGGGATACAATACTGCAGATGTCAATCAGGTGGAACAAACTTGCTCCAGTCAAGGGCACGACTAGGGACATGCTGCAAATTATGCCAGCATTTACTCTGTGCTAAGGAAGTTCTCCCTCCCCACAAAAAAACCCCCTGCCTTTCCCAAGCTCTTTCTTATATTAGTTAATAGTGATTCTGTTTTTCCTGTTGTTTAGTACAAATGTCTTGTTTCATCATTGATTTTTCTTTCTTTTTTAAAAACCATCTTTTTCAACTAATCAGCACATCCCTTTGGTTCTATCTTTAATACATAGTAGACCCCAACCAACCACTGCTCACCACATCCACGTCACAGGTTGTGTTCCCTGGGGGCTGATCCTGAGAAACATGCTAATAAAATCCTGAACTGTAAAAAAGGAAGAATAAAGATCAGGGAAATATTTTAAACTTATTATGTGATGAGACCCCTGGATTTAAAATGTAGCAAAAGGAAAATGACTTGAGACAGTTATCATATATTAGAGGTGAACTGTGACCACTTTCTGATACCACTGGCAGCTCCCTCATGACATGCTGCAAGGGCAGAAGGGTGAGAGCTAGAAGAAAGCACTGTGTAACACACCAACTTTTGAAATTTAACTGCTAAGTTTAGTCCCTCCTACTCTATCAAAAGTTTCTTTTGTTTTAGTATTTTTAAAAATTGTTGCTCGAGTACAGTTGTCTCCATTTTCACCGCACCACAACCCCCTGCCCTAGTCATCACCACCTCCCACCCTTGAACCTACTCCCTTTGGCTTTTTCCATGTGTCCCTTGTACATGTTCCTTGATGGCCCTTCCCCTATTACCCCTCTCTCCCATCCCCTCTGGTAACTGTCACTTTGTTCTTCACTTCAACATCTCTGGTTATATTTTGCTTGCATCTTGTTTGTTGATTAGTTCCATTTATAGGTGAGATCATATGAAATATCTCTTTAACCGCCTGGCTTATTTCACTTACCACAATGCTTTCTAGTTCCATCCATGCTGTCATAAAGGGTAGAACCTCCTTCTTTCTTTCTGCTGCATAGTATTCCATTGTGTAAATGTACCACAGTTTTTTGATTCACCGTTTACTGATGGGCATGTAGGTTGCTTCTAGCACTTGACTATTATAAATTGTGCTGCTATGAACGTTGCGGTGCATAGGATCTTTTGGATGGGTATTTCAGGGTTCTTAGGATATAATCCTAGCAGTGGAATTTCTGGGTCAAAAGGCAGTTTCATTTTTTGTTTTCTGAGGAAATTCTGTACTGTTTTCCATAGTGGTTGTATGAGTCTGCAATCCCATCAACAGTACAGTAGGGTTCCCTTTTCTCCAACACTTGTTGTTTGTTGGTTTTGGTTATGATGGTCAGAGACAGGTATGAAGCAGTATCTCATTGTGGTTATAATTTACATCTCTCTGATGCCCAGTGATGCTGAGAACCTTTTCATATGTCTCTGGGCCCTCTGTGTGTCCTCCTTGCAGAAATGTCTGTTCAGGTCCTTTGCCCATTTTTAATTGGGCTGTTTGTCTTCCTGGAGTAGAGTCACTTGAATTCTTTATGTATTTTGGAAATCAAATGCTTGTCCAAGGTATCATTGGCAAATATGTTTTCCCATATAATTGGTTCTCTTTTCATTTTTTTGAAAGGTGAGAGAGAGAGGCCTTTATTTATTTATTTTTAATATATATATTTTATTGATTATACCATTACAGTTGTTCTATTCCCCCCCTTCATTCCCCTCCACCCGCACACTCCCTCCCCCACCATTCTCCCCCCTTAGTTTATAACCACGTGTCTCAAGTTCTTTAGATTCTATATTTCCCCTACTATTCTTGCCCTCCCCCCTATCTATTTTCTACCTACTGTCTATGCTATTTTCTGTACCTTCTCCCCCCTTCTCCTCCTCCCACTCCCCTGTTGCTAACCCTCCATGTGTTCTTCATTTCTATGGTTCCACTCCTGATCTAGCTGTCCTCTTAGTTTGCTTTTGTTTTAGGTGTGGTTGTTAATAACTGTGAGTTTGCTGTCCTTTCACTGTTCATATTTTTCATCTTCTTATATAAGTCCCTTTAGCATTTCATATAATAAGGGCTTGGTGATGATGAACTCCTTGAACTTGACCTTATCTGAGAAGCACTTTATCTGTCCTTCCATTCTAAATGAAAGCTTTGCTGGATAGAGCAATCTTGGCTGTAGGTCTTTGGATTTCATGACTTGGAATACTTCTTTCCAGCCCCTTCTTGCCTGGAAGGTCTCTTTTGAGAAACCTGCTGACAGTCTGATGGGTACTCCTTTGTAGGTGACTGTCCCCTTATCTCTTGCTGCTTCTAGGATTCTCTCCTTCATTTTAATCTTGTCTAATGTAATTATGATGTGCCTTGGTGTGTTCCTCCTTGGGTCCAACTTCTTTGGGACTCTCTGAGCTTCCTGGATTTCCTGGAAGTCTATTTCCTTTGCCAGACTGGGGAAGTTCTCCTTTATTATTTGTTCAAATAAGTTTTCCACTTGTGGCTGTTTCTTTCCCGCTTCTGGTACCCCTATAATTCGGATGTTGGAACGTTTAAAGATGTCCTGGAGGTTCCTAAGCCTCTCCTCATTTTTTTGAATTCTCATTTTTTCATTCTTTTCTGGTTGGATGTTTCATTCTTCCTTCTGGTCCATTCCCTTGATTTGAGTCCCAGTTTCCTTTCCATCACTATTGGTTTCCTGTGCATTTCCCTTCATTTCAATTAGTTTAGCCTTCATATGTTCCTCTAATTTGTGACTATAATCAACCAGTTCTGTGAGCATCCTGATGACCAGTGTTTTGAACTGTGCCTCTGAGAGGCTGGCTATATCCTGGTCACTTAGAGTTATGGGCTCAGGGGCTTTGAGTTCTTCTTGAGCCATTGTTTGAACTGTTCGTGCCTGTCATGTATCAGGATCGGAGCCCTAGGTGTTCACCAGAGCAGGGCAACTCAGTGGCTGGGTTGTGATGCTGTATGTGGGGGCGGGGTCAAAGAGGAGCACTGCCACCCTCTGCCACCTTCCGCCACTGCCACCGCAGCTGCCACTGTCACGGGGGGCCCGTGCGTTTTGTCCCACTGCACGCTAATGTTCCACCGCCATCAGCCCTCCACCACTGGGTTCGCCCGCTGGGGCCTGTGCGGTCTGTCTCACTGTGCGCGAATGTGCGACCAGGGTCAGTCTGCTCCGCACCCTGACTGGGTCTGGGCTGCCTGCGTGTCTGGGTTGGGGGATCTTTCCTGCCTGACCTTGCTCCGCTGCTGGCTCCGCTGCTGGCTCCGCCCCTCTTACTGGTCTCATTGAATGGTTCGTTGTTGTCCGACTTCCGTATAATTCAATTTTCTATTCTTTGGCTGTGTCTTTGTTCTCCAAACCTTTGTTGTATTCAAACTTGGTTGTGGGAGAAGGCACAGTGTTTCCACCTATGCCTCCATCTTGGCAGAAGTCCTCCTCTTTTCATTTTAATGCTATTTTGTTTAGCCATGCAGAAGGTTTTTATTTTGATGAAATCTCATTTGTTTATTTTTTCATTTATGTCCCTTGCTCTAGGGGACATTTTGGTGAAAATTTTGCTGCATGGAGTATGAAATTTTCCTGCTTATGCTCTCCTCTAGGACTTTTAGGGTGCCATCTCTTATATTTAAGTTGTTTATCCAGCTTGAGTTTATTTTTGTGTATGGTGTAAGTTGATGATTGAGTTTCATTTTTTTTGCATGTAGTTGTCCAGATCTCTCAACACCATTTGTCGAAGATGCTATTTTTACTCCATTTTATGCTTCTTCCTCCTTTGTCAAATATTAATTGACCATATCGACTTTGGTTTATTTCTGGCCTCTCTATTCTGTTACATTGGTGTATGTGTTTGTTCTTATGCCAGTACCACACTGTTTTGATTACAGTGGCCTTGTAATGTAGTCTGATATCAGGTATGTTGATCCTTCCTACTTTGTTCTTCTTTCTCAAAGTTGTCATGGCTATTTGGGGTTGTTTATGTGGTTCCATATACATTTCTAAAATGTTTGTTCTATATCTGTGACATATGTCCTTAGTATTTCAATAGGAATTGTGTTGAAATTAGAAATTGCTTTGGGTACTATGGATATTTTGATGATGTTAATTTTCCATACCATGAACACAGTTTATGCTTCCATTTGTTTGTGTCTTCCTTAATTTCTTTCTTCAGTGTTGTGTAGTTTTCCGAACACAGCTCTTTCATCCCCTTGTAAGGTTTATTCCTAGGTACTTTATTTTTCTTGTTGCTATAGCAAATGGGATATTTTTCCTGATATCTGATTCTAATATTTCATTGTCAGTTTATAAAAATTCCTTTGATTTCTGAATGTTGACTTTGAACCCTGCTGTTATGCCAAATTCACTTATTCAGTTGAATAGTTTTTTTGGGGAAACAATAGGGTTTTCTATGTACACTATCATGTCCTCTGCAATCAATGACAGTGTTGCTTCCTCCTTTTCAATTTGGATGCCTTTTTTTCCTTATTTGATTTCTGTGGCTAGGACTTCAAATATTATGTTGACTAGGAATGGAAAAGGGGACATCCTTGTCTGTTCCTAATCTTAGAGGGAAAGATTTTAGTTTTTGCCCATTGGGTACGATGTTGGCTGTAGATTTCTTGTATATGGCCTTTATTATATTGAGGAATGCCTCCTCTACTCCCACTTTGCTGAGTGTTTTTATCATAAAGTGGTGTTGTACCTTATCAAATGCTTTTTCCATATCTATTGATATGATCATGTGATTTTTGCTTTCCTTTTTTTAATGTGATGTGTTATGTTTATTGATTTGTGAATATTGAACCATCCTTGCATCCCTGGGATGAATCCCACTTGGTCATGGTGTATGATCTTTATAATGTGTTGTTGGATGCGGTTTGCCAATATTTTGTTGAGGATTTTAGTGTCTACATTCATCAGTGATATTTGCCTGTAGTTTTCTTATTTTGTTGAGTCTTTATCTGGTTTTGAAATTAGGATAATGCTGGCTTTGTAAAATGAGTTATGAAGTGTTCCCACTTTTTGGAATTTTTCAAATAGTCTGAGAAGGGTAGGCATTAGCTCTTCCTTAAATATTTTGTAAAATTGGGCTGCAAAACTGTTTGGCACAGGGCTTTTGTGTGCCAGAAGTTTTTTGATTACTGCTTTGATTTCACCAGCTGTTTTTGGTGTGTTTGGGCTTCCTGCTTCTTCTTCATTCAGTTTTGGGAGATTATATTTTCCATAAATCTATCCATTTCATCCTGGTTTTCAAACTTCTTGGCATATAGTTGTTTGTAGTAATTTCTTATAATCTTTTGTATCTCTGTGGTATCAATTGTAATCTCTCCTCTTTCATTACTGAGTTTGTTTATTTGGGTCCTCTGACTTTTTTTCTTGAAGAATCTCCTTAAAGGCTTTCCAAATTTATTTATCTCTTCAAAGGACCAGCTCCCAGATTTATCGATCTTTTGGATTGTTGTTTTATTCTATATGTCATTTAATTCTGCTTTGATCTTGGTTATTTCTTTCCTTCTAGTTGTTCTGCTCTTTGTTTGTTGCTCTTCATTCAGTTCTTGTAGATGTAGGTTTAGGTTGTTTATTGGAAATTATTTTATCTTTTTAAAATAAAATCTTTCTGATAAGTTTATGTATTTTTCATCTTGGCCATTTCAGCATTTATTGAATACAGCAGACACTCAAGAAATGGTAGTGAAATAAATAATTACTAACACGTGCACAATGGCTTCAGTTGCTATCCTTTAAATTATATAAAACACGAATATTTTACATTTAAATTGGAAAGCTGGAAAATTACATACAAAGTATTTTAACTTTTTATCTGCTATTTTTTATTCCCTTTCCTCTTCTCCAAGTACAAGACAAAAGAATAACCATTTATAGAAAGTTAAATACTGAGCTGCATGTCTTCACGGATTGTGTTTTCATTGAAATTTCAAAAAAGTTCACTAAATTCTATAAGACTTTTCTTCTTTGTTGAAAGGTAGAATATCATTCTGAAATTTCTGGTTTGATTTTGATTCTATAGATTACTCTTGTTCACTCATCAAACAACATTTGTTAGAGGTTGAGGTTAACTTCAATTTTCTGAATTAGACCAATATATATATTCCTGTATATTCAATTTTGTGTACTTGTCCATTTATTTCTTTTTTAAAAGATTTTATTTATTTATCTTTTAGAGGGGAAGGGAAGGAGAGAAGGAGAGAAGTATCAATGTATGGTTGCCTCTTGTGAGTCCCCTGCTGGGAACTGGCCTGCAACCCAGGCATATACCCTGACTGGGAATTGAACATCGATCGTGTGGTTCGTAGGCCCACACTCAATCCACTGAGCTATACCAGCCAGGGCTCCATTTATTTCTTTTGGAAGAAATACCTGAAAGGGGAGTCTATGTTAAAGAGCACAGATATTTTAAGGGATTTTTGACACATTACCAAAATTGCACTTTTGCTACTTGATCAGGTATTGGTCAATTTCAAATAACTGAAATCTTACTAACTCATTCAAATAGAAAGCAATTTATTGTCAGTTGTTTGGTGCTTACAATTATTCAAGGGCTGGTGCCTCTGTACCTATGTTGAGCTTGTATGGAAATAAGTAGGCCCCAGAATTTTGTTACCTGTGCCACAATAAAGAAAGCAGCTAGTACTATGTCAGGAACTTGCTGAATCAAGAGATTGCTGTGATAACTCCTAACTGTCTCCACGAAAATTCGCTAATTGCCAGAGGACATCAGGGTACCACAGATGGTCAACAGGTATCCCTGGAGTTGTGGAGAGGCTGCAGTTTCAAGTTATACATCATTGTACCATTGCTGCAATATCTTTTAGAAGCATTTCTCCATGGCTCTTAGGATCTCTGAAAAAAACAAACAAATAAAACCAAAACTGTAGGCATAGGAAGTGGATAGATTCTGTAGCTGTATGATTAAGTGGGAAAGTGAAAAATGACAGCCTTTCTTTTTTCTCTTGCACACCAGACCAACATTTTCAAGCAAGAAAGAAACAGTACTAAACATTGGTTGCTGGTTCAGAGCATATACTCTACTCTATGACAGCATCTTATCTTTACCATGTTGTCATTTCTCAGGTGGTGCCATAACTGAAATTTCACTGAGCCATTCAGTATTCTTTAAGGTCAGCTGCTTCTGGGGATGTGGGGCATGGTAAACTTGGTAGATCCTTTGAGTGGCATTCTCACTTGCTTTGCTCTAAAGTCAGTTCCTTGGTCAGAAACAATGTGCTGGGTACTCTGTGAATATTGCATTCAATAAATCCTGAGCAAGTTGTTGGCAGAAGGAAGGTGAACAGCAAAGGAAATGTTCATATCCATATTTTGCCATGCTAGAGAAGACACTGAGGCCCCTGCTAGTTTAGATGGAGTCTCATTATAACTACAATAAGCTACCTGGTGGCTGGCTGGACTTTGAGGCCAGTTAGACCAGCCTTGGAGAAAAGAAATCAATGTATCACTTTTATTTACATCACCCTGGCTATTTAATTCATGAACCATTGAGAAAGCATTTAGATAGTTGGGGAAAGAGGTTGACCAATGTCCACAGGATCTTCATCTTGTTCCTCTAGTTATTGAGAACCTTATTCACAAGGACACCTTTTGGTGAGCACTCACATCCTACTCTGAGGCCATTCTAATATATCCACTCATATACCTATTCTCCAAACCTCCTTGTCACTAACCCTTCATGCTTGCTTTTTCCAAACTGTTCACCACATGATTAAACCCTCAACTATCTTCCATGAACTATTGTGAATTTGTGTTCTGGTTATCTCTCTGTGTAGACAAAGTAAAGCAACAGCAACAACAAAACCCAGATACGCTCTTTTAAATTCTGCAAAATAGAAGGATTTTCTTCTTTCACTGTATTTCAGAGAGTGCTGTTGTAGCAGTGAAAAACCCACTCATGAATGTTACTGGCATTATCATGCAGAACAGTCCATGAACCAAGCTCCAGATTTTTTCTTTTTAGACTAGTTGTCTATAAAGAACTCCCCATGGTGCTTGAAACTTATATGCTTGAGTGCTGGACTTATTCAACTTTATGACTTGGTGACTTAGACAACACCAAGTTATGGATGGTCAACACAGGACATATCATTACTTTTTGTTCCGTAGTCAAGTATTCGGTTTATCAAGATCAAGAAGAGCTGTTTCCCCAAGAGCTGTTTCTCAAAAGAAGAATAATTATGCTCTTGAGAACATAACTTTGCTTCAAAGCCCCATGAATTGAACTATTATTTTCTTATTAGGGTTTGCCACAGGCTCTGTACAGTATCAGCCCTTCATCAGACACTTTGAGCACAACTAGATCTGTGCTATCTCACAGTTCAAATGTTTGCAGCTACTTGGACCATCTGGAGAGCCTTCTCTTATCCTCAGCCTTCCTAAAAGGTGGTGCCCTTATGGCTCACTTGGTAAATGGATGGAGGCAGCACAAATAAATGTAGCACATATTGCTTCCAAAGTTCAAAGAGGACACTTCCTTAGTTGTAGTGGGCTCACGATGCAGCATATTTCCCCATCCTTTGAAGAGGCTCTCCTGATATGTCCCAGACAACTGGAACTGCTGAACTTTCCATGTAGGAGCAAGCCTTTGCATTTTTATCTCCTACTCTGGCACTCCTGTGTCTCACCAAGAGATCTAGGGTAATTGTTATCAACATTCTTCCTTATGTGATGTGAGGTGATCAAGGTCTCTGTGGAATACATTATGACAGAGTGAGAAAAATGACATAACCCTGAGATAAGAGGGTGTGGTGTACTTCTTTCAGGTGAAAGCAAATTATCCCTAGTGAGTAATGGTTATTGGGATGGAAAAAAGCCTGGCAAATTGATAGATGTATACTAGGTACCAGGATTTGTTTCTTTGTTTCAGTAACAAGATTACTTAAAGCATTTTTAAACTGTGAGATTATTTTAGGAATAGCAGGAACATTTAATAACACCATTCAATTGAGGTTTTAAAAACCCAGCAACTTTCAAGACCCATTTTTCTTATGCATAGAAAGGTTGAGTTCAACGGAGTTGAGATGAGAATCAATCTTCCTGATTTTTTTAGGTTTTTGATGGTGGTATTCATTTCAATGGTTCCACCTGTGATATGTGGTATTGCTTTTGGTTTACTATTTTGTATAAAGACATGGTTTGGAAGTAAAATGTCAGAGGTTCCCATTTAGCCCTTTCTCGTGCTATGGCCCTATTTCTGAGCATGTCTATTCTAGCTACAAACTTAGGAAGAATGTTCTTCTTAGGAAGAACCCATCCAAACCATAGGATGGGTTCACAGCTCTCACACCTCATCTTTATAACACTTCACTTGATTGTCAGACCACAACAGTATTCTGGTTCCCCAGGAATAGATGTGAGCTCAGAGTCCATATCTAATAATCTCTGAAAAGTGTGAGCATTTTCCTTTCCTTTCTAATGATTAGTTCTTCATCAGTAACGTGGAGAGAAATATTGCAACTATTAAAAGTTTTGTAGTAAGGATTAATAGAGGGGACAAGCAAAACTCTCAACAGAGTACCTGGCATGAGATTTAGGCTGAAAATACTAGTACTACTAAAATTCTTGTTGATGGTGGTTATTGCTTTTTAAGCTGTGCAGTAGACTTGCATCTTACCTCATTTAGATGAGAAACAATTCTTTTTTAAATTACTTTATTGTTGCTCAATTACATTTGTCTGCATCACCCCCCCACCCCCCCGCCAAACCCACTTCCCTTGCTTCCACCCTCTTCCTTGGTTTTGTCCATGTGTCCTTTATAGTAGTTCCTGAAAACTCTTCCCCCACCACTGTCTCCTCCTTCCTCCTCTCTGGCTACTTTTAGATTGTTCTTAATTTCAATGTCTCTGGTTATATTTTGTTTGCTTTTTTCTTTTAGGAACAATTCTTTATTATATTTATTTCTTGGCGTTTTGCTGTTTTTGTTATTGCTGTCATGTGCCAAGAGGCAAAGAAAATTGCTCATTTTGGAAGGCATACAACATTTTAAAATTTGACAGATTGGGTTATGCCATCTCTTTTGGTTTAGAAAAAGTGAGGTTTGATTTTTCTCATACTAGGAAGTCTTAAAGTAACAGAGCATGACAATGCTGTTCAGAATTCCACACTCTGGTTAATGGTCAATAGTTTCTTTAAAGCCTAATTTCTCCAATAGGTTGAGGGCCAGGGTCAAGTCTGCTTGCTTACTTCCATAGGCTTGGCTCTAGCATGCGTCAAGAAGTATTTGTTACTTAAATAAAAAATGGCTTTACCTGTACACTTTTTCAGAAGCACCTGAGCTGCCTCTCACTTCCTACCCTTATAAGCTTTCAGTTACATCAAGCTTCTTGCTCTTCCAAAAATACTTTAGGGTATTTATTCCTCCCTGCTTTTTCTGTGCAATTTTTTCTTTGTCTTGTCTTTCCACCTCTATGTCTAATTGAAAACTGTCACATGAAATACTGCCTGTAAAAAGCCTTTCCAGAGGGCTCATTAGTAGTGTGAGCCCTGCTTCAATAACATTTTGTATTTGCTCATACTATAAATCTTACTACTTTGAATCTTATTTATGTGCACACATCTGCCTTCCCATGTACCCTCTGCCCAGCATGGCTCCTGCAGCAGCTGTGCAGTAAATGTAGAATGAATGCATGAGGTTCAGTTTGGGCCTTAAGTTGAGGAGAATTAGGAATAATACATTTTTTTTTCTGGTTCAGAGAGGAGCAAACATTGCCCACATCACTGTTTTATGATCTCTTTTATCTATTACACAATCAGAAGAGGTCTCTTTCTGCACAGTTAAATTTCCTCAACAATTGTTCCTACCAGGTAGCTATGGGAAGGAAAGATGCCTCTCGTTTTCAATGATCATATTGTCTCGCTGAAAGATAAATTGCAAACAGAACATTTTTAGATATGGTTTAAATCTGAAGAAAGCAATTTCTCTAGTGGAAAAATGTACACTAATACACAGAGGATAAAATTCTTTAAAAGGAAAGTGTGAATGGGTAGAGGAACAAAAAAATGGTACACAGCACTAAAGAGTATATTTGTTAATCTGCTTTGTCATGTTCATATAATGGGATTAGTGTGTAAGCATCTTGAGGCATGATATAGAGTGTCTTTTCAAATAAAGTCATGAAAGTGGGGATAACATTTTACTTCCTGGGATCCTTCAAGGCAGGTTAGAGACTCATTACATAGAACTTTAGTGTTCAGGACAAGGTTTTAGAGAACAAGACAATCTAACATAATTTTATTAATTTTAAAACTTTCTCCCTTAATAGTTTCTCCTAATAGTAAAAAAATAGTTTAAGGACATCAACAGGAGAAAAATCTCAAGTGCAAATGATAAATTTAGCAACATGGGAGAAAGAATATAGCATCACTCCTCCAATGAGGAGCTGTGAATATTGATGCTAGTAGAAAGGAGAACATGCTTTGGGGGCAGGTACTTGGAAGTATGCAGCAGTGGTATGTGGCAGAAGGTTGCTGAGAGGGTCTTCAGTTGGCAGAATAACCAAGGAAAGAAAGGCAGAGGGGTAGATAGTTAGGAGTGGTAGATAAGGCATGTGAACAGGTTAGTATTCTCAACTTCTACTATTGATACTGAACTAAAAATTCCACAAAATGCATGTAGGTATGCTCACCACATTTGCAGTCTCATACAACAAAGACAGGAAAATAAGCACAAACATTTATTACTATTATTACTGCTTGGCTGTGAGACACCAGAGTACGTTGTATAGAAGATGGAGCCTGACAGCCAGGTGTCAAATCTACTCCCTGTCCTTGGACAAGTTATTGAATCTTTGTCTCAGTTTTCTCATTGGTGGAATAGGACTATGAAATTAGGGCTCAAATGTGGATGAAATGAGGTGATATTTACAAAGCACTGAGGTCATATAAGTTTGCTATTATTATGTAATATATAGAGCTAAATAGATAACATATCATAAATGCCACAAATTAAATATTCATATAAGTTAACACTGGACTCTTTTTAAGTTTTCTGTAAAATCTGGTAACTCAGAGATTTAAGTTTAGCTAGTGTTTAGATGCTGAACATATATATTTCATAATGAAGTAACTGATAATTTTATTCATTTAATTTTTTATTCTTGATATTATTTAATTTATGTTTTTATTTATTTTGATTGTTGTACAAGTACAGTCATTTCCATTTTCCCACTACAACTTTCCCCCACCACCCACCATCCCCACCTCCAAGCCTCAATCTTTCCCCACTTTGTCTTGTCCGTGGTTCCTTTATGCATGTTCCTTGACAATCCTTCATCTTCTTTCCCCCATTATCACTCTCTCCCATTCCTTCTGGTAGTTAGTTTGTCTTAATTTCAATGTCTCTGGTTATATTTTGTTTGCATGCTTGTTTTGT
Organism: Sturnira hondurensis; assembly: GCF_014824575.4. NCBI lineage: Eukaryota > Metazoa > Chordata > Mammalia > Chiroptera > Phyllostomidae > Sturnira > Sturnira hondurensis. The sequence goes on from NW_028091237.1 coordinate 340,176, forward strand.
TGATTAGGTTCCACTTATAAGTGAGATCCTATAATATTTGTCTCTCACCACATGGCTTGTTATTTCACTTAGCATAATGGTCTCCAGATTCATTCATGCTGTTGTGAAGGATAGGAGCTCCTTCTTTATTACTGCTGCGTAGTATCCCATTGTGTAAATGTAGCATAGTTTTTGATCCCCTCATTTACTGATGGCCACTTAGGTTGCTTCCAGCACTGGACTATCATAAATTGTGATGCTGTGAACATTGGGGTGCATAGGTTATTCTGAATTGGTGTTTCAGGGTTCTTAAGGTGTGATCCTAGCAGTGGAATTGACAGGTAAAAGGGCAATTTCATTTTTACTTTTTTGAGGAAAATCCATACTGTTTGTCACAGTGACTGCACCAGTCTGCATTCCCAACAGTGCACCAGGGCTTCCTTTTCCCCACAACTTCAACACTTGTTGTTTGTTGATTTGTTTATTATGGCCATTCTGACTGGTGGGAGGTGAATTTTCATTGTGGTTTTAATTTGCATCTCTCTGATGGTTAGTGATGCTGAGCACCTTTTCATATGTCTCTGGAACCTCTGTGTGCCCTCCTAGGAGAAGTGTCTCTTCAAGTCTTCTGACCATTTTTTACTGGGTTGTTTGTCTTCCTGGTGTGGAGTTTTGTGAGTCCTTTATATATTTTGGAGATCAAACCCTTGTCTGAAGTATCATTGGCAAATATGTTTTCCCATATAGTTTGTTCTCTTTTCATTTTAATATATTTTCTTTAGCTGTGCAGAAGATCTTCATTTTGATGAGATCCCATTTGTTAACACTTTCATTTATGTCCCTTGTTCTAGAAGACATATCAGTGCAAATATTGCTACATGGAATATCTGAAATTGTCCTGCCTATGTTCTCCTCTAGGACTTTTATGGTGTCATGGCTTATAGTTAAGTCATTTATCCACCTTGAATTTATTTTTGCGTATGGTGTAAGTTGATGATTGAGTTTCATTTCTTTTTTTTCCCATGTAGCTTCCCAGATCTCCCAACACCATTTGTTGAAGAGGGTATTTTTGCTCCATTTATGTTGCTACTCCCTTTGTTGAATATTAATTGCCTGTAGAGACTTGGGTTTATTTCTGGGCTCTCTGTTCTGTTCCATTGGTCTATGTTTCTGTTTTAATGTCAGTACCAGGTTGTTTTGATTACAGTTCCCTTGTAATACAGTTTGGTATCAGGTATTGTGATCTCTCCTACTTTTTTTTTTAAACCTTTATTTTTTTTAAAGATTTTATTTATTTATTTATCTTTAGAGGGGAAGGAGAGAGGGAGAGAAACATCAATGTATGGTTGCATTTGGTGTGTCCCCTGCTGGGAGTTGGCCTGCAGCAAACTGGCCTGCAACCCAGGCATGTGCCCTGACTGGGAATTGAACCACGATCCTCTGGTTCACAGGCCCGCACTCAATCCACTGAGCTACACCAGCCAGGGCTGTGATCTCTCCTACTTTGCTCTTCTTTCTCAAAATTGCTGCAGCTATTTGGATCATTCATGATTCCATATAAATTTTTGAATTGTTTGTTCTTTATCTGTGAAATATGCTATTGGTACTTTAATAGGCATTGCATTGAATCTGTAAATTGCTTTGGGTAGTATGGCCCTTTTGATGATGTTAATTCTTTCAATTCTGAACACAGTATGTGTTTCCATTTGCTTGTTTCTTCCTTAATTTCTTTCTTCAGTGTTGCGTAGTTTTCTGAGTACAGGTCTTTTTCCTCCTTGGTAAGGTTTATTCCTGGGTGTTTTATTTTTCTTGGTGCTATACCAAATGATATTATTTTCCTGATTTTTTCTTGAGATGTTTAATTGGTCAATTTCATTTCTGAATTGACTTTGTATCCCACTGTTTTGCCAAATTCATCTATTAGGTCGAGTAGTTTTTTTTGTATAGTCTATAGGATTTTTTTATGTACACTATCATGTCATCTGCAAACCATGACATTTTTGTTTCCTCCTTTCCAATTTGGATGCTTTGTATTTCCTTTTCTTGTCTGATTGTTGTGGCTAGAACTTTCAATATTATGTTGAATAGGAGTAGTGAAAGTAGACAACCTTGTCTTGTTCCTGATCTTAGTGGGAAAGATTTTAGTTTTTGCCCATTGAATATGATGTTGTCTGTAGGTATCTCACATATGTTCCTTATTATATTGAGGAATGCTCCCCCTATTGTCACTTTGCTAAGTGTTTTTATTGTAAATGGATGCGGTACCTTATCAAATGCTTTTTCCTCATCTATGGATATGATCATGTAATTTTTATCTTTGCTTTTGTGTGTGTGATGCATTATGTTTATTGAGTTGTGATTATTGTACCATCCTGCATCCCTGGGATGAATCCCGCTTGGTCATGGTGTGTAATCTTTCTAATGTATTGCCCAGTGCAGCTTGCCAATAGTTTATAGAGGTATTTAGCTGTGTCCATCAGCAATATTGGCCTGAAGTTTTTTTCTTTGCTGTGTCTTTATCTGATTTGGGATTAGGATGATGCTGGCTCCGTGAAAAGAGTTTTGGAGTCTTCCATCTTCTTAAATTTTTTGGAATAGTCTATGAAAGATAGGGGTTAGCTCTTCCTTTAATGCTTTGTAGAATTCTCCTCTGAAACTGTCCGGTCCAGGGCTTTTGTGTATCAGTTTTTAAAAAATAATTATTTTATCGTTCAATTACAGTTGTCTGTATTTTCTCCCCACTCCTCCTCTTACCCTCTCCAAACCCACCTCCCTTCTTTGCTTCTACCCCTGACCTTGGTTTTGTCCATGTGTCCTTTATAGCATTTCCTGATAACCATTCTGTTGCCTCCACTTCCCCTTTGGCTGTTGTTAGATTGTTCTTATTTTCAGTGACTCTGGTTATATTTTGTTTACTCTTTTCTTTTGTTGATTATGTTCTAGTTAAAGGTGAGATCATATAGTATTTGTCCCTCACCACCTGGCTTATTTCACCTAGCATAATACTCTCTAGTTCTATCCGTGATATCACAAAGAATATAAGTGTTTTGACTACTGCTTCAATTTCATCAGCTGTTAATTGGTTTCTTCAGGCTTTCTGCATCTTCTTCATTGAGTTTTGGAAGATCATACTGTTCTAGAAATTTGTCCATTTCACCTAGGTTTTTAAATTTCTTGGCATATATATCTCCTTGATCTTATTCTCGACCCATTCATTGTTTAATAGCATGCTGTACAATCTCCATGATTTTGAATGTTTTGGGTTTTTTTTTTGAGGTTGTTTCAGTCCCTGTGGTTGGAAGGAATTTTTTTTTTAAGATTTATTTATTTACTTATTTACCTTTAGATGGGAAGGAGAGAGGGAGAGAAACATCAGTGTATGGTTGCCCTTTGTGCGTCTCCTGCTGGGTGTTGGCATGCAGGGAACTGGCCTGCAACCCAGGCATGTGCCCCGACTGGGAATTGAACTGTGATCCCCTGGTTCGCAGGCCAGTGCTCAATCCACTGAGCTACACCAGCCAGGGACTGGTTGGAGAAATTTCTTGATATGATTTCAATTTTCTTGAATTTGTTGAGGCTTGTTTTGTGTCTTATCATGTGGTCTATATTTGAAAATATTCCACGTGCATTTGAAAAGGATGTGTGTTTTCTTGTTTGGAATAAAAGGTTCTATATATATATCAGTTAAGTAATTTAATCTAATGTATCATTCCATTCCACAATATCCTTGTTGACATTTTGTTTGGAAGATCTAGCCATTGTTGACAATAGAGTGTTAAAATCCCCTTCTATAATTGTCTTGCTGTCAATATCTTTCTTGAAATACTCCAAGATTTTCTGTACATATTTGGATGCTTTTATGTTGGGTGCATATATGTTTACAATGTTTATATCTTCTTGATATTTTTTTCTTGAGTATTATGAAGTGTCCTTCTGTGTCTCTTTTTATGGTCTTTGTTTTGAAGTCTATATTGTCTGATATTAAATATTGCTACCCTGGATTTTTCCCCTATTTATTTGCTTAGAGTATTTTTTTTCCAAACCTTTACTTTCCCTCTGTATAGGGTTTTTTTTTTTTTCCTGTGGTGGGTCTCTTGTAAGCAACCTACATGTGGGTAATGTTTTCTTATTCATTCGGCTACTCTATGTCTTTTCACTGTAGCATTTAATCCATTTATTTTTAAGGTTTATTATTGACAGGTACTTATTCATTTTCATTTGATTCCCTTAGAACCTGTGTTCCTCTCTCACTCTTTTGCTTCCTCTTCTTAGAGAATTTCATTTAGCATATCTTGCAGTGCTGGTTTTGCTGTAGGTGTATTCCTTTAGCCTTCTTTTCCTGAGACATTCCTTATATTGCCTTCCATTTTAACTGAGAGCCTTGCTGAGTAGAATAGTCTTGGTTGCAGGCCTTTGGTTTTCATTACATTGAATATTTCTTGCCGTTCCCTTCTGGCTTGTAGTGTTCTTGTTGAGAAGTCACCTGCTAGACTTATTGGGGCTCCCTAGAATGTTGCTTCCTGTTTTCCCCTCGTTGCCTTTATGATTCACTCTGTATCTTGGAATTTTGCCATTTTAATTATGATTTGTCTGGGAATGGGCCTCTTTGGGTTCCTCTTTTTTTCAAAGTTTTATTTATTTATTTAATTATTTTTCAAGTACAGTTTTCTATTACTCCCATCCCATCCTACCTCCCATGCTCTTCCCTCCCTCCCATTTCCACCCTTCTCAGTTGTTGTCCATGTATCCTTTATATATGTTCCTCTAAATCCCTCCCCTATTTCCCCTGAAATTCCCTCCCCTCTTCCCTCTGGTCATTGTCAGCCTGTTCTCTATTTCAGTGTCTTTGGTTATATTTTGCTTGCTTGTTTGTTTTGTTGTTTAGCTTCCTGTTAAAAGTGAGATCATATGGTATTTGTCCTTCAACACCTGGCTTATTTCACTCAGCATAATGCTTTCCAGTTCCATCCATGCTATTGCAAAAGGTAGGAGCTCCTTCTTTCTTTCTGCAGCATAGAATTCCATTGTGTATATGTACCATAGTTTTTTGATCCATTCATTTACTGACAGGCACCTAGGTTGCTTCCCACTCTTGGCTATTGTAAATTGTGCTGCTATGAACATTGGGGTGCATAGGTTCTTTGGGATTGGTGTTTCAGGGTTCTTAGGATACAATCCCAGCAGTGAAATTGCTGGGTCAAAAGGCAGGTCCAATTTTAGTTTTCTGAGAAAATTCCATACTGTTTTCCATAATGGTTGTACCAGTCTGCAATCCCACCAACAGTGGAGCAGAGTCCCCTTTTCCCCACACCCTTTCCAACATTTGTTGTTTATTGCTTTGTTTATGATAGCCATTCTCACCGGTGTAAAGTGGTATCTCAGTGTGGATTTAATTTGCATCTCTCTGATAGCAAGTGATATTGAGCATGTCTTCATGTGTCTCTGGATCCTCTGTATGTTCTCCTTGGAGAAGTGTCTGTGAACCAATCTTTGGGTTCCTCTTGATTGGGACTCTGTGTTTCCTGAATTTGTGTGACTTTTTCTCTCATTAAATTAGGAAAAATTTCCATCACTACTTTTTCAAACAGGTTTTCTATCTCTTTCCCTTCTTTTCCTTCTGGTACTCCTATTATGTTGGTATTATTACATTCCATGTTGTCCTTCAGTTCCCTTGACCTCTCTTCATTCTTGAGTCTTTTCTCCTGTTCTTGCTTTTTCTGGCAGTTATTTTTCTATCTTGTCCTCCAGCTTACTGTCAGTCCTGTACTTCTTCTAGCCTGTTTTTGATGCCTCATCCTGTGTTCTTTAATTCAGAAATTGTATTCTTCATTTCCTCTTGGCCCTTTTTGATTGTTTCTATGTCCTTCTTCATGCTGATATAGTTTGAAATGAGTTCATTGTAGTTTCCCTGTAGTTTTTGGTAATTTGTGCTTAGCTCATTGACCTTTTATATTACCATTTTTTGAAATCAATATCTCATAGTTGACTTGCCATTATTTTATTTAGCATCTTTTCCTGAGGGTTTCTTCTTTTGTTTCCATTGGTTGTTGTTTCTTTCTCTTCCCATTATTTGTGAGACTCTTCTTGTTTGCTTCTGCTCCAGCAACTGATGTGTTTTGACTTCCTGACTTTGTGGTGAGAACTTCTGTGGTATGATACCTGTGAGATTCAGTAGTGTAGACTCCTTGATCTGAATATGATGCTCTTGGGCTGCCCTTTACACCATTTATGTTGGTTCTCTGGGTGTAATTGGGGTTTGATTGTTGTTGGATCATTGTTTGGTAGGTCCTTCCCTCCAGCTGGTTGACTGAGGGTTACTCAACCCATGTCTTGAATGCTGTTGTGCAGGTGCTGGCAGAACAAAACCACAAATCCAAGGCAACAAACCCACTCCTGTCAAAATAACTCTGCCTCACAATCCCTCTATGAACACCAAATGGACCAGTATTAATAAGGGTGTTACGAGATTGAGACTATTATAAGAAGAGAAAGTGAATATGAGATGACCCACTGAAAAAAATAATTTGGGAGGGAATAAGATGGCAAAAAGAAACAAAGAAAATCTTAAGAAATATCTAGAGGAATAGAAAGTGATTTTGAAATGATAGAAGGAGAGGGAATACTAAGAGTGAGAAGATTGTGAGAGAAGATGGTGGCAAGGTAAGAGGGAGCAGATTCCACCTCCCCCTACACACGGGAGAGAAACCTGGCCTATCTACAGGGGAACAGAGCAGACAGCCACCAGTACCACAACATATATGAAAATAAAAGATTAAGAATTGTAGTGGACATTGCAAAACCAGACGATAAGGAGAGTGCTTCAGGACAATAAAGGCCCAAAGATCAGCTTAGGGACCAGGGAGGCTGCAGCCCCAGGCCTGTGGCCTGCTGGGCTGGCCACAGGGCTCTTGGGGGAGAGCTGGGTCAGATCTCCCTCACCAGCCAAGAAGGGTTTGAGTGACACTGGGGTGTTGCTCAAGAAGTGTTTGAGTAGAGACTGAGTGGCAAACACATGGGGGCTGTGAGCGCCCATGCATAGCCCTGGGAATAGTGTGAGTCTGTGCCTGTGTGACCAGAGCTGGCCTGGTCAGGTGCACATGCCCACAACCTGGGGAGAGAGAACTTTTTAGAACACCTGGGGACCACACCCATACACCCAAAGAGAGTGTGTGTGCCTCAGGAGACCCAGAGATGGCACCTGTGGACCCAGAGTGAACGTATAAGTAAGTAAGTAAGTAAATAAATAAATAAATTCTAAAAAAAATTATTTTAATAGTTTTATTGTTGTTCAAATACAGTTGTCTTCATTTACCCACCACCACTAAACCCCAACCCCAGCCATCTCCACTTCCCTCCCCTAATTCCAACCCCCGTTTGGTTTTGTACATGAGTCCTTTATAGCTGTTCCAGAAAAACCTTTCCCCTTTTATCCCCATTACCCCTTCCCACCTCCCCTCTGGTTACTGTCAGATTGTTCTTAATTTCAATGTCTCTGGTTATATTCTGCTTGCTTTTTTCTTTTGTTGATTAGATTTCATTTATAGGTGAGATCACATGGCATTTGTCTTTCATCACCTGGCTTATTCCATTTAACATAATGCTCTCCAGGTTCATGCATGTTGTCCCAGAGGGTAGGGGCTCCTTCTTTCTCTGTGTTGCATAGTATTCCATCGTGTAAACGAACCATACTTTTTTTAAAAAATTATTTTTATTTAATTCTTGTTCAAGTACAGTTTTCTGTCTTATATTCCCAGCCCTGCCCTCCCTTTATTTTTTAATTTTTATTACTTTTTGTCTCAATTCTTTTTGCTTCTCTTTTCTGCTTTCTTGTTTTATTCCTTCTTCCTTTCTTTCCGATTTGATCTCTTCTTCCTTCCTTAGTCTGATTTTTTTGAAATACCTTCAAATGAGACAAAAAAAAAACCCCAAAGCTGTTAAAAGACCAGAGTTGGACCCAAAGAGGGGGCATCTTAACAGTAGAGACAGAGAGACAACTTGCTATTGCAGAGAACCTGCAAGATACTGCATATTTGTATTATTTTTACATCTTTTATTTGAATAATATTTTTGAATTCCTCTTCTTTCTGTTCAGTCTTCTTTGCTTGGCTGGTTATATTGTATCATTTGACAGGTTTCCCCTGTCCTCTCAATCATAGTGCATTGCTAATTTACTGTCCTTCACTTAACCTGTGTTCCATTAGCACATGACTGAAGGTCCCATACTCACTATTCTTGGTATCTGGATCTCATAGATTCTATCATATGATTGTTGCTCTAGTATTCTTCCAAACAATAGCTGTTCCATACAATTGTAAATACTGCACAACAACCCTCCCAGATCATAAACCCACTTTACGGTTTCCTGAACTCTCTTACTGTAGCGGTTAACTCTATTTTCGTACACACTACACCTATTTACTATCCCTTATTCACACCTTACCTCAGGATCTGACCTCCCACAAACTCACTGCCTTTTAGATCCAACTCACAATCCTTCCCTCCCCAACAAGAGTCTTATCTTTTTTCCATCCTTTCTAAAGAGTGGCTAGTTTAGTGGTATATCATGCTTAACACTATACATAACCAAAGGATCTCCTATCTCTTCTTTACTGGCTGCTACTGTAAATATCACAGAATACTCTTGCTGTCTTTTTTAAAAAATTAATTATTGTTCAAGTACAGTTTTCTGTTTTTTATTCTCATCCAAGACCACCCCCCATGCTCCTCACCACTCCCCATTTCCACCCCCTTTAGTTTTGTCCATCTGTCCTTTGTACTTGTTCCTATAAATCCTTCCCCTTTTCCCCTGAAATTCCCTCCCCACAGGTCCCTGTCAGCCTGTTCTCTATTTCAGTGTCTTTGGTTATATTTTGCTTGCTTGTTTGTTTTGTTGTTTAGGTTCCTGTTAAAGGTGAGATCATATAGTATTTGTCCTTCACCACCTGGCTTATTTCATTCAACATAATGCTTTCCAGTTCCATCCATGCTGTCGCAAAGGGTAGGAGCTCCTTTTCCTTTCTGCTGCATAGAATTCCATTGTGCATATGTACCATAATTTTTGATCCATTCATTTACTGATGGGCACCTAGGTTGCTTTGAGCTCTTGGCTATTGTAAATTGTGCTGCTATAAACATTGGGGTGCATAGGTTCTTTTGGATTGCTGTTTCAGGGTACTTAGGATATAATCCTAGCAGTGGAATTGCTGGGTCAAAAAGCAGGTCCAATATTAGTTTTCTTAGAAAATTCCATATTGTTTCCCATAGTGGCTTTACCTGTCTGCAATCCCACCAACAGTGCAGTAGGGTTCCATTTTCCCCACAGCCTCGTCAACACTTGTTTTTTGTTGCTTTGTTTATGATAGCCATTCTCACCGGTATGAAGTGGTATCTCAGTGTGGATTTAATTTGCATCTCTCTGATAGCTAGCAATACTGAGCATCTTTTCATGTTTCTCTGGATATTCTGTATGCCATCCTTAAAGAAGTGTCTCTTCAAGTCCTTCATCCAGTTTTTAATTGGGCTGCTTGTCTTGGAGTGGAGTCATGTAAGTTCTTTAAATATTTTGGAGATTAAAACCTTCTTTGAGGTATCACTGGCAACTATGTGTTCCCATACAATTGGTTCTCCTTTCATTTTAATACTGTTTTCTTTAGCCATGCAGAAACATTTTATTTTGATGAGATCCCATTTGTTTATTCTTTCCTTTGTGTCCCTTCCTCGAGGGGATATATCAGTAAAAATCTTGCTGCATGAAATATCTGAGATTTTCCTGCCAATGTTCTCCTCCAGGACTTTAATGGTGTCACAGCTTATATTTAAGTCTTTTATCCACCTTGAATTTATTTTTGTGTATGGTGTAAGTTGGTGCTTGAGTTTGATTTTTTTGCATGTAGATGTCCACTTCTCCCAACACTATTTGTTGAAGAGGCTTTCTTTACTTCATTTTATATTACTGCCCCCTTTGTTGAATATTAAATGACTGTAGAAACTTGGGTTTATTTCTGGGCTCTTGGTTCTGTTTCACTGGTTGATGTGCCTGTTTTTATGCCAGTACCAGGCTATTTTAATTGCAGTTGGCTTGTAATACTGTTTTGTATCAGGTATTCTGATCCCTTTTGCTTTGCTCTTCTTTTTCAAAATTGCAGCTGCTCTTCTGGGTCATTTATGGTTCCACATAAATTTTTGAAGTGTTTGTTCTATGTCTATGAAATATGTCATTGGTACTTTAATAGGTATTACATTGAATCTGTAAATTCCTTAGGATGGTATGGACATTTTTATAATGATAATTCCTCCGATCCATGAACATGGTATATGTTTCCATTGTTTGTGTTTTCCCTGATTTCTTTTTCAGTGTTGTGTAGTTTTCTTCATACAGGTGTTTTACCTCTTTGGTTAGGTTTATTCCTAGGTATTTTATTTTTCTTTTTGCTATAATAAATGGGACTTTTCCCTTGATTTCTGCACCTGCCATTTCATTGTTAGTATACAAAAATGCCTTTGATTTCTGGATATTGACTTTGTATCTCACTGTTTTGGCAAATTCATTTACTAGGTTGAGCAGTTTTTAGGTAGAGTCTATAGGATTTTCTATGTACACTATCATGTCACTTGCAAACAATGACAGTTTTGTATCCTTTTTGATTTGGATGCCTTTTATTTCCTTTCCTTGTCTGATCACTGTGGCTAAAACTTCTAATACTATACTGAATGGAAGTGGTGAAAGTGGACAGCCTTGTCTTGTTCCTGATCTTAGTGGAAAAGCTTTTAGTTGTTGCCCATTGAGTATGATGTTGGCAGTAGGTCTGTCATATATGGCATTCATTATGTCGAGGAATGCTCCTTCTATTCCCACTTTGCTGAATGTTTTTATTGCAAATAGGTGTTGTACCTTAACAAATGCTTTTCCCCCATCTATTGATATGATGATCATGTGTTTTTTGTCTTTGCTTTTGTTTATGTAATATATTACATTTACTGATTTGCGAAGGTTGAACCATCCTGGCATCCCTGGGATGAATCCCACTTGGTCATGGTGTATGATGTTTCAATGTATTATTGGATGTCATTTGCCAATATTTTGTTGAGGATTTTAGCATCTATGTTCATCAACAATAGACCTGAAGTTTTCTTTCTTTGTTGTGTCATTATCTGGTTTTGGGATAATGATGATACTGGCTTCATAAAAAGAGTTTGGGAATTTTCCATCATTTTGGATTTTTTTGAATAGTCTGTGAAGAATAGGATAGAATATTTCTAGAATATTTTTCTAGAAATTTGTACATTTTACCTAGGTTTTCAAATTTCTTGACATATAGTTCTTCACAGTAATTTCTTCCAACCCTTTGTATTTCTGTGGTATCAGCTGTAATCTCTCTTCTTTCATTTCAGATTGTGTTTATTTGAGTCCTCTCTCTTTATTTTTTCCTGATGAGCCTGCTTAAAGGCTTGTGGATTTTGTTTATCTTTTCAAAGAACCAACTCGAGGATTCATTCATCCTTAGAATTATGCTTTTCATCTCTATGTCAGTTAATTCTGCTCTGATATTGTTATTTTCTCCTTCTACTAGCTCTGGGCTTTCTTTGTTGTTGTTCCACGAGTTCTTTTAGGCATAGGGTTAGGTTGTTTGTTTGAAATGTTTCTATCTTTTTTAGGTAGGCCTGTATCTCTATGAACTTCCCTCGCAGGACTGCCTTGGCTGTGTCCAATAACTTTTGGGTTGTCATGAGTTCATTTTCATTTTTGTCCAGAAAGTTTTTCATTTCTTCTCTAATCTCATTCTTGACCCATTCTTTGTTTAATAGCATGCTATTCAATCTTCATAATTTCGAGTGTTGGGGTTTCCCCCCTTGGAATTGGTTTCTAGTTTCAATTTCTTGTGGTCAGAGAAAATGCTTGATATAATTTCAATTTTCTTGAACTTGTTGAGGCTTGTTTTATGTCCTATCATATGGTCTATCTTTGAAAATGTTCCATGTGCATTTGAAAAACCCGTGTATTTAGGTGGAGGACAAGATGGCGACAGAGTAGCATGGGGGGAATCCAACTCCCACACACCTGCTAGAAAATCCTGGTGGATCTACTGAGGACCAGCATAATCAACCAACAATTCCCCAGCATTTATGAAAATAAGAGACCAGAGAGTGAGATGGAGGTAACAGACAGCTGCAGGTCAGTGAGGACTCCGGGAAGTAAGCGAGGACAAAAGCGGCTGCGCCCGCCCTAGGCCTCCGAGGCCTCCTCCTGGTATGTGAGTGCAAACAATAAGAGGCAGCAGGAGACCTAACAGCCTCCGTGCCACTGCAGCAGCCGGGAAACAGAGGCCTCAGTCTGGGACCAGCGCTGGGGCGCCTACTGTGGAGGGAACTCCAGAAACTTGACACCTGGTGGGTCTACAACAGACTATTCTGTGGGAGCTGAGGGCCTGCTACAGGGTCCATGTGAGAGAACTGACTCCCTCCCTCCCCATTTAAGCAAGGCTGGGCAATACTGGGCAGAGACCTGTCTGCTTAAGTTTACGTAAAGGATAACAAGGGCAGAGGCCCGTGTTCAACTGCACACTCTGTGGTCACCAGCCCAGCAGCCCAGCAGCCTGCCTGCCCAAGGGATTTGAGAAGGACACCATAGTTGCTGGTTTTTGGAGATTGGGCTGGGCTGAGAGTCAGGCTTTGTGGAGAAATCTTTATTGGAAAGTGAACTGAGGTGTTCTACAACAGCAATTTGCCTCATGGCCCACCCAGCCCAGCAGCCTTCCAGGGGAGGGGCGGGAGCACTTGGGTCCCACCACAGGTCTAGGAAGGACAGTACCAGATCCTGCGGGACCCAGGCAGCCTGCCGAAGGTGCGGGCTCCCACTTCCCAATCTGGAAGCCTGGATGGAACAGGTGCACGAGCATGCGCGCCTGCATCCCAGTCCACAGAGAGGCCCTGCTGCAACCAGAAAAACTGGTTTGGACAATCTGAAACTGACAAAGAAAGATTCTTTTTAGCAACTTCTTTTCTAAATAATCTTATATATTTTTAATTGTGTTATTGCTCTATCTTTCAATACTTTGTTCCTCTCCTTTTTTTCTGTCTGGTTTTAGTCCTTTTCCTTTCTTCCCAAACTTTTCGCTTATTTCTCCTTTCTCCTGAGTTTGTGTGTGTGTGTGTGTGTTGGATTGTTTGTTGCTTAGTTTTCTTTTACCCACAAGAGACACAAATAACTGGGGAGTACAAAAGGACCATAGTGGGACCTAAAGAGGGGGCATCTCAACAATAGAGACACAGAGACAAATTTCACTTTGCAATAGCAGAGAAGCCTCAAGTTGCCACATAAATGTATTATTATTTTTTTCATTATTCTCACTTATTTATTTATTTATTTTAGAGGGGGAGGGAAGGAGAGAGGGGGAGAAATGTCAATGTATGGTTGCCTCTCCTGTGTCCCCTGCTGAGAACTGGCCTACAACCCAGGCATGTGCCCTGACTGGGAATCGAACTGGGATCCTCTGGTTCCCAGGCCCACACTCAATCCACTGAGCTACACCAGCCAGGGCTCTTTTTTATTTTAATAGTATCTATGTATTCCTCCTCTTTCTGTATAGTTTTCTTAGTCCTGTCTGGTTATATTGTACTATATGACAGGTTTTCCCCTGTTCTTTCCTCTACAGTGTATTGCTAATTTTCTATACTTCACGCCACTTGCTTTCCTATAACCCCCAAGTTCTATAACCCCCATTCAGACATATCACATAGAGTCTGTCATGTGAATGTTGCTCTAATACTATTGTAAATAATAGCTGTTGTATACAATGGAAAATACTTCACAACACATCTCTTGGACCTCAGACCAACTTACAGGTTCCTGAATTCTATTACTGTAGTGATCAACTCTATTTGCTCATGTGCTACACCGGGTTATTCTTATTCTCACCTTAACTCAAAATCTGACTGCCCGCAACCTCACTGCTTTCTAGATACAACTCACAAGCCTTCCCTTACCAACAAGAGACTTATATTCTGTCCATCTTTTCTTAAAAGTGGCAAGCTGGGTTGAAGAGTACAGTTAACACTATACATAACCTAAAGATCGTCTTATTTCCCCTGGCTGGTGTAGCTCAGTGGATTCAGTGCAGGCCTGGGAACCAGACGATCGCGGTTCGATTCCCAGTCAGGGCACATGCCTGGGTTGCAGGCCAGTTCTCAGCAGGGGACACACGAGAGGCAACCATACATTGACATTTCTCTTCCTCTCTCCTTCCCTTCCCTTCTAAAGATAAATAAATAAATATTAAAAAGATTGTCTATTTCTTCTCTACCTACTGTGATTGTAAATAACATAAAATATGCTTCTGCTCTCAAAAACCATTTTGCCTCCCCCTCCAACTGATCACACACACACCCACAGAAAAGAGTAGGTAGAAGTGCAGAATGCCAAGGTACCTGTAGAAGACTGCACCTCTGAATTTCACAGGTATTCTACCACAGAAGTTCACACCATAAACCCAGGGAATCAGAACACATCACTTTAAGAAGCTGAGGCCAACAAGAACAGTATCACAAACAATGGGAAGACAAAGAAACAATCCCCAAATGAAAAAAAGGTAGAAATCTTAGAAAGAATGTTAAATGAAATAGAGGCAAGTCAAAATTCAGATATTGATTTCAAAGCACTGGTTTTTAGGAAATGCGAAGAGCTTACAACGAGCTACCAGGAACTACAGGGGAGCTACAGTGAACTCACCGCAAATTATATCAACATGAAAAAGGGAATGGAAATCACCAGGAAAGGCCAAGAAGAAATGAAGAATAAAATTTCTGAACTAAAAAACACAGAAGAAGGTATGAAAAGCAGGGTCAATGAGGCAGAAGATGGCCTCAGTGAGTTAGAGGACAGATTAGAAAGAATCTCCCAGACAGAGCAAGTAAAGAAAAAGAGATTTAGAAAAAATAAGGAGGGATTAAGAGAAATGCAATACAACGTGAAACATAATAACATCTGAGTAATTGAAATTCCAGAAGGAGAAGAGGAAGAATAAGGAATAGAAAATCTATTTGAAAAATAATAATAAAAAAGAAAAATAATAAGCAAAAATTTTCCTAATTTGATGAGAGAAAAAGTCACGCAAATCCAGGAATCACAGAGAGTCCCAAGCAGATGGAACCCAAAGAGGCCCTCGGCAAGACACATTATCATTAAAATGGCAAAATTCAAAGAGAAAGAGAGAATCTTAAAGGCAGCAAGAAAGAAAAAGAAAGAAAGATACAAGGAGCCCCAAATATGGTTAGCTACTCACTGCTCAATGGAAACACTCCAAGCAAGAAGAGAATGGCAAGAAATATTCCAAGTAATGAGAAACAGAGGTTTAGAAACAAGGCTACATTACCCAGCAAGGCTCTCAATCAAGATAGAAGGCCAAATAAAGAGCTTCCAAGACAAAAGAAGTCTAAAAGAATATGCTTCCACCAAACCAGCTCTACAAGAATTACTGAAATGGCTGCTTTAAGGAAAGGAAGAAAAAGAGAGAGATAGAGAGGAACACCAGTACATAAATGGCAATGAATAATTACCTATCAATAATAACTTTAAATGTAAATGGATTAAATGCTCCAATCAAAAGACATAGAATAGCTAAATGGATATGAAAGCATGACCTACACATATGCTGCCTACAAGAGACCCACCTCAGGACAAAAGACCATCACAGACTAAAAGTGAAAGGATGGAAACAAATTTTCCAAGCAAAAGGACAAGAAAAAAAACAGGGTAGCAATACTCATATCAGACAAAATAAACTTCAAAAAAAGGGCCTTAAAGAGAGACCCAGAAGGGCACTTCATAATACTCAAGGGAAGAATCCACAAAGAAGACATTAACATTGTAAATATATATTCACACAAAATAGGAGCACCCAAATATATAAAGAAAATCCCAGAGGACCTCAGAAAACATATTGACAGCAACACAATTATAGTAGGGGATTTTAACACCCCACTGTCAAAAATTGACAGATCTTCTGAACGAAATATTAACAGATATTGCAGCATTAAATGACACCCTAGATGAAATGGACCTAATTGATATATATAGAGCCCTCAATCACAAAGAAGCTAAATACACATTCTTTTCAACTGCACATACATTTTCAAAGATAGACCAAGTGATAGAACATAAAACGAGTCTTAACAATTTCAGAAAAATAGAAATCATACCAAGCATTTTCTCCAATCACAACGGACTGAAATTGGAAACCAACCCCACAGGAAAAAAACAAAAACACCCAAAATCATGGAGACTGAATCATATGTGATTAAACAATGAATGCGTCAAGATTGACATTAGGGAAGAAATCAGAAAGCTTCTGAAAACAAATGAAAATGACCTCACAACAACCCCAAACTTATGGGACACAGTGAAGGCAGTCCTGAGAGGGAAGTTCATAGCAATACAGGCTTACCTAAAGAAGACAGAAACATTTCAAACAAACAACCTAACCCAAGGCTTGCAAGAACTCCAGGAAGAACAACAAAGACAGCCCAGAGCAAGTAGAAGGAAGGAAATAACCAAGATCAGAGCAGAATTAAATGACATAGAGACTAAAAGCACAATTCTAAGGATCAATGAATCTAGGAGTTTTTTTTTGAAAAGATAAGCAAAATAGACAAGCCTTTAAGTAGGCTCATCAAAAAAGGAGAGAGAGGACCCAAATAAACACAATCAGAAATGAATAAAGAGAGATTACAACTGATACCACAGAAATAGAAGGGGTTGTAAGAAATTACTATGCATAACTGTATGTCAAGAAATTTGAAAGCCTAGGTGAAATGGACAAATTTCTAGAAAAATATAATCTTCCAAAACTCAATGAAAAAGAAACAGAAAACCTGAATAGGCCAATAACAGAAGGTGAAATTGCAGCAGTAATAAAAAAAAATCCCGTCATAAAAAACCCTGGACCAGATGGTTTCACAGTAGAATTCTATATTGCTTTTAAGGAAGAGCTAACCCCTATTCTTTAGCAGAGTATTCCCAAAAATCCAAAATGATGGAAGATTAGCAAACTTTTTAAATGAATTTAGCATCATCGTAATTCTAAAGCCAAATAGAGATGCAACAAAGAAAGAAAACTTCAGGCCAATATTGCTGATGGACATAGACGGTAAAATCCTCAATAAAATATTGGCAAATTGCATCCAACAATACATCAAAATGATCATACACCATGACCAAGTGGGATTCATCCCAGGGATGCAAGGATGGTTCAATATTTGCAAATTATTAAATGTAATACATTACATAAACAAAAGCAAAGACAAAAAACACATGATCATATTAATAGATGTAGAAAAAGCTTTTGATAAGGTACAACACACATTTATGGTAAAGACACTCAGGAAATGGGAATAGAGGGAGGATTCCTCAATATAATACAGGGCATATATGAAAGACCTACAGCCAACATCATATTCAATGAGCAAAAACTAAAGCTTTTCCACTAAGATCAGGAACAAGACAAGGTTGCCCACTTTCACCACTTACATTCAATATAGTATTGAAAATTTTAGCCACAGTGATCAGACAAGAAAAAGAAATAAGAGTTATTCAAATCTGAAAGGAGGAAATAAAACTGGCAATTTTTGCAGATGACATAATAGTGTACCTGGAAAATCCTATACCTTCTACCAAAAAACTGCTCTAACTAACAAACGAATTTGGCAAAACAGTGGGTTACAAAGTCAATATCCAGAAATCAAAGGCATTTTTGTATACTAACAATGAATCAGCAGAAGCAGAAATCAAGAAAAAAATCCCATTCAATATAGCAAGAACAAAAATAAAATATCTGGGAATAAACCTAACCAAGGAGGTAAAAGACCTGTATGCAGAAAACTACACAACACTGAAGAGAGAAATCAAGGAAGACACAAACAAATAGAAACATATACCGTGTTCACGGATTGGAAGAATTAACATCATCAAAATGTCCATAGTACCCAAAGCAATTTACAGATTCAATGCAATACCTATTAAAGTACCAATGACATATTTCATAGATGTAGAACAAACACTTCAAAAATTTATATGGAACCATAAAAGACCCCGAATAGCAGCTACAATGTTAAGAAACAAGAACAAAATAGAAGGGATCACAATACCTGATATCAAACTGTATTACAAGTCCACTGTAATCAAAACAGCCTGGTACTGGAATAAAAGCAGGAACACAGGCCAGTGGAATAGAACAGAGAGCCCAGAAGTAAATCCAACTCTCTACAGTCAATTAATATTTGACAAAGGGGGCAGTAACATAAAATGGAGTAAATATAACCTCTTCAACAAATGGTGTTGGGAGAACTGGACAGCTACATGCAAAAAAATGAAAGTCAAGCACCAATTTACACCATACAGCAAAATAAATTCAAGGTGGATAAAAGACTTAAATATAAGCTGTGAAACCATTAAAGTCCTAGAGGAGAACATTGGCAGGAAAATCTCAGATATTCCACGCAGCAAGATTTTTACTGATATATCCCCTAGAGGAAGGGACACAAAGGAAAAAATAAACAAATGGGATCTCATCAAAATAAAATGTTTCTGCATGGCTAAGGAAAACAGTATCAAGATAAAAAGAGAAGCAAGAGCTTGGGAAAACGTATTTGCCAATGATACCTCAGACAAAGATTTAATCTCCAAAATATACAAAGAACTCACAAGACTTCACTCTAAGTAGACAAGCAACACAATTCAAAAATGAGTAAAGGACTTGAACAGACACTTCTCCAAGGAGGACATACAGAGGATCCAGAGACACATGAAAAGATGCTCAATATTGCTAGATATCAGAGAGATGCAAATTAAAACCACAATGAGATACCACTTCACACCAGTCAAAATAGCCATAATAAACAAAGCAGCAAACAACAAGTGCTATAGAGGTTGTGGAGAAAAGGGGACCCTAGTTCACTGTTGGTGGGATTGCAGACTGGTACAACCACTATGGAAAGCAGTATGGAATTTTCCAAGAAAACAAAAATGAACCTCCCTTTTTGACCCAGCAATTCCACTGTTAAGAGTATATCCTAAGAACCCTGAAACACCAATCCAAAAGAACCTATGCACCATGATATTCATAGGGGCACAATTTACGATAGCCAGGAGATGGAATCAACCTAGATGCCCATCGGTAAATGAATGGATCAAAAATTATGGTACATTTACACAATGGAATTCTATGCTGCAGAAAGAAAGAAGGAGCTCCTACCCTTTGCAACCACATGGATGGAACTGAAAAGCATTATGCTGAGCGAAATAAACCAGGTGGTGAAAGACAAATACCATATGAATTCACCTATAACAGAATCTAAACAACAAAACAAAGAAGCATGCAAAATATGACCAAAGACACTGAAATACAGAACAGGCTGACAGGGACTAGAGGGGGGAGTGGAGAGAATCACAGGGGAAAAGGGGAAGGATTCACATGAACAAGTAAAAAGCACACATGGACAATAACTAAGGTTGGGCGTGGAATTGGGTGGGGTGTGTGGAACAATGGTGGGGGGGCAGGCCTGGGAATATGGAACAAAAAACTGTACTTGATCAAGAATTAAATTAGAAAAAAGAAAAAAATGTGTATTTAGCTTCTTTGGGATTGAAGGGTTCTCTATATATCAATTAAGTCCATTTCGTTTAGGGAATTGTTCAATGTCACAATACCTTTGTTGATATTTTGTTTGGAATATCTGTCCATTTTGACAGCGGGGTGTTAAAATTCACTACTATAATTGTGTTGCTATCATTATCTTTCTGGAAGTCCTCTAATATTTTCCTTATATATTTGGGTGCTCCCATATTGGGTGCATATATATTTATGATGTTTTTGTCTTGATGGATTCTTTCCTTGAATATTATGAAGTGACCTTCTTGGTCTCTCTTTATGACCCTTTTTTGAAGTCTATTCTGTCTGATATGAGTATTGCTAACCTAGCTTCTATTTCCTGTTCATTTGCTTGGAAAATTTGTTGCCAGCCCTTCACTTTTTGTCTGTGTAGGTCTTTTGTCCTGAGGTGGGTCTCTTGTAAGCAGCATATGGATGTGGGTCACACTTTCTTTTTTTATCCATTCAGCTATTCTATGTCTTTTGATTTGAGCATTTAATCCATTTATGTTTAAGGTTATTATTGATAGGTATTTATTCATTGCCATTTTTGTGTGTGTGTTCCTCTCTGTCTCTCTCTTTTTCTTCCTTTCCTTAAAGTAGTCTTTTTAGCATGTCTTACAGCGCTGGTTTGGTGGAAGCATATTTATTTAGATTTCTTTTGTCTTGGAAGCTCTTTATTTGGCCTTTCATTGTAATTGAGAGCCATGCTGAATAAAGTAGCCTTGATTGCAGGCCTCTGTTTCTCATTACTTGGAATATTTCTTGCCATTCTCTTCTTGCTTGGAGCGTTTGCATTGAGAAGTCAGCAGTTAAACTTATTGGGGCTCCCTTGTATGTTACTTCTTTTTCCTCCCTTGCTGCCTTTAAGATTCTCTCTTTGTCTTGGAATTTTGCCATTTTAATGATGATGTATCCTGAAGTGGGCCTTTTTGGGTTCCTCTTGATTGGGACTCTCTGTGATTCCTGGATTTGTGTGGCCTTTTCTCTCATCAAATTAGGAAAGTTTTCCATCATTGCTTTTTCAAATAGGTTTTCTATTCCTTGCTCTTCTTCTTCTCCTTCTGGTATCCCTATTATTTGGATATTATTACATTTCATATTGTCTTGTATTTCTCTTAACCCCTCTTCATTCTTTCTGAACCTCTTTTCCTTTTCTTGCTCTTTCTGGGTGTTTCTTTCTACTTTGTCCTCCAGCTCACTGATCTGATCTCCTGCTTCATTGATCCTGCTTTTGATTCCTTCCACTGTGTTTTTCAGTTCACAAATTGTATTCTTCATTTCCTCTTGGCCATTTCTGATAGTTTCTATTTCCTTTTTCATGTTGATACAGTTTGCAGTGAGTTCATTATAGTTCCCCTGTAGTTTCTGGTAGCTCATTGTGAGCTCTTTGAACTTTCTGATAACCAGTGCTTTGAATTCAATATCTGATAGTTGACTTGCTTGTATTTCATCTGGCATTCTTCCTGAGGATTCTTCCTTTTCTTTTACTTGGGGATTGTTATTTTGTCTTCCCATTGTTTTTGAGACTCTGCTTATTAGCCTTAGCTTTTTAAATTAATCTGTTCTGACTCTTTGGGTTTATGGTGTGGACTTCTGTGGTAGAATACCTGTGGGATTCAGTGGTGCAATCTTCTCCGAGTATCCTGGTAGCTTCCACCCACTTTTTTTGTGATGATTTGGAGGGATTAGGTTAAATGGTTTAAGACAGCAAGAGCGAAAGGTGGAAGATGGCGATGGAGTAGGATGGAGCAGATTCCATCTCCTTCTGCACATGGGAGAAAAACCTAGGCAATCTACAGAGGAACAGAGAAAACAGGCAACAGTTCCCCAGCATATATGAAAATAAGAGACCAGATGTTGCAGAGGACACTGAAAATGCATATGCTAAGTAGATGGCTGCAAGACAGTAGGGTCTCAGGTACTGAAACAGAGACATGTAGCAGCAGCATCCTCGGCCAGGTGTCCGCTGCCCAGAAGGTCTATCAGAAACTTTTTGGAAGCCCCAGGCATGCTGCAGGGTCTTTGGGAGAGAGCCCAGTCATTAGCTCCCTCCCTCCTGGGCCAAGCAAGGTTTTGGCAACATTGGGAGAGACCTGGTTGCTTGAGGTTGTAGAGAGGGGAATAAGGACAAAGGGCCGAGATCACTCGCATACTCAGTCTATGGTCACCAGCTTGGGAGAATTAAGATGTGCAATATTGGGCTGCAACTCTGATAGTCACCTGTCTGACTGGAGAATTCGGCCGTACTGAGTGGTAGCCTTCTTTAGGGAGGAACTGCTTAAAAAGTAATCTGAAGAATTCTCCTGCGACAGGTGCCTGGCCTGCTCCCCACTCAGCCTAGAAGCAACCTGAGGTTTAGAGGAAGGCTTGCTTTCCCCCACAGAAATGGGAATGGTTTACGCCCAAATCCGCGGGACCCAGGCAGTCTGGCCAGGCATGTGTGTGCACATGCTTGCACCCCAAACCACAGTGATAACCCCTGGGAAAGTGTGCTCTGAAGAGGACCTACATCCCCTTCATGGGGCACTGGGGATAGACACCAGACTACCTTTTGGGAGAATGCTCTCAAAAGGGCCATACCAATCGCCTCACAGCCTGTTGAAGCCAGTGAGACTAGAAAACCCAGTTTGAAACCAACAGGAGATTTTTTTTCTGATTTTTAAAGTAATCTTTCATTTTTTAATTTTATTATTGTTATTAATTACCTTTTCCCTCTCTTTCCTTCTTTTTTTGTTTTATTTCTTCTTCCTTTCTTTCTAAACTTACAGCTTCTTCCTCCTTTCTCCTGCCTTCTTTTTTCTTTTACCCACAATTGAGACAAACGACTTGAAACTGCTAAAAGACCAGATTTGCCTCCAAAGAGGGGACATCCCAACAGTAGAGAGAGACACACACAAATTTTCTTTGCTATAGCAGAGAAGCCACAAGTTGCCACATATTTGTATTATTATTTTTTCATTATTCTCACCTAATTTATATTTTAATAGTATCTTTGTATTCCTCCTCTTTCTGTATAGACTTCTTTGCCTTGGCTGGTTGTATTATATCATTTGATAGGTTTCCCCTGTTCTCTCCTCCACAGTGTATTGCTAACTTTCTATATTTCACATCACTTATGTTTCTTTATCACACTACTCAAAGTTCTATACCCCATATTCATGTTATCCAGATCACACAGATTTTGTCAAATGATTATATTATTGTAAATACAAGCGATTCCATTCAACTGTAAATACTTCACAACATCCCTCCCAGATCTTAGGACACTTCACAGTTTCCTGAACTCTATTACTGTAGTGGTTAACTCTATTCTCTCACACACAACACCTATTTACTATCCTTTACTCTCACCTTACCTCAGAATCTGACCTCCCACAACCTCACTAGGTCCAACTCACAAGACTTCCCTCCCAAACAAGAGTCTACTCTTCTTTCCTTACATTCTTAAACTGGCTAATTGGGTTGAAGATTACGGTTAACACTATACATAGTCTAAAGATCTCCTATCTCTTTTCTACCAGCTGCTACAGTAAATATCATAGAATACTCTCCTGCTGTCATAAACCATTTTGCCTTCCCATCCAGCTGATCACAAAAAAAAGCAGTAGGTGGAAGCGATTAACACCTGGATACCCACTATAAGAGGAAACCCAAAAACAAAGGAACCACCAACAGATAACAACAGAAGAAGGTGAAGGAGGGAGTAGAAACCACACAAACCTCAATCCAAAACCTATCTGGAAATACAAGTAAATAGTGGAGAACAACAAACAACTAGTACAAGAGCAAAATAGAATCCTCAAAACCTTGAACACGTAAAGAACTAGCTTCAACACAACCTTCCCTCAGCAGTACAAAAAATTAAAAGAGGTGGTGGACAAAGGGACCATCAGTTAACCAGCAGGTGGGAAGGACTCACAACAGAAAGACCCCCCCAAAAAACAAAACCCAAAGACAAACACAGAGCCAACTTAAAGAACAGCCCAAGACCAGAGAGCTTGGGAGACCAAGGAGACTACACCACCAAATCTCACAGGTATTCTACCACAGAAGTCCACACCATAAACCCAAAGAGTCAGAACAGATTAATTTAAAAAGCTAAGGCTAATAAGCAGAGTCTCAAAAACAATGGGAAGACAAAATAACAATCCCCAAGTAAAAGAAAAGGAAGAATCCTCAGGAAGAATGCTAGATGAAATACAAGCAAGTCAACTATCAGATATTGAATTCAAAGCACTGGTTATCAGAAAGTTCAAAGAGCTCACAATGAGCTACCAGAAACTACAGGGGAACTATAATGAACTCACTGCAAACTGTATCAACATGAAAAAGGAAATAGAAACTATCAGAAATGGCCAAGAGGAAATGAAGAATACAATTTGTGAACTGAAAAACACAGTGGAAGGAATCAAAAGCAGGATCAATGAAGCAGGAGATCAGATCAGTGAGCTGGAGGACAAAGTAGAAAGAAACACCCAGAAAGAGCAAGAAAAGGAAAAGAGGTTCAGAAAGAATGAAGAGGGGTTAAGAGAAATACAAGACAATATGAAATGTAATAATATCCAAATAATAGGGATACCAGAAGGAGAAGAAGAAGAGCAAGGAATAGAAAACCTATTTGAAAAAGCAATGATGGAAAACTTTCCTAATTTGATGAGAGAAAAGGCCACACAAATCCAGGAATCACAGAGAGTCCCAATCAAGAGGAACCCAAAAAGGCCCACTTCAGGATACATCATCATTAAAATGGCAAAATTCCAAGACAAAGAGAGAATCTTAAAGGCAGCAAGGGAGGAAAAAGAAGTAACATACAAGGGAGCCCCAATAAGTTTAACTGCTGACTTCTCAATGCAAACGCTCCAAGCAAGAAGAGAATGGCAAGAAATATTCCAAGTAATGAGAACCAGAGGCCTGCAATCAAGGCTACTTTATTCAGCATGGCTCTCAATTACAATGAAAGGCCAAATAAAGAGCTTCCTGGACAGAAGAAGCCTCAAAGAATATACATCCTCCAAACCAGCTCTGTAGGAGATGCTAAATGGTTTACTTTCAGAACAGGAAGAAAAACAGTGAAACAGAGAGGAACACAGGTATGAGAAAAAATCAATGAATAAGTACCAATCAATAACATCCTTAAAGATAAATGGATTGAATGCCCCAATCAAAAGACACAATAGTGGAATGGATAAGAAAACATGACCCGCACATATACTGCCCAGAGGAGACCCACCTCAGAACAAGAAACCTACATAGATTGAAAGTAAAGGGCTGGAAACAAAATTTTCAAGCCAATGGACAGGAAAAAAGCCAGGGTAGAAATACTCATATTGGACAAAGCAGACTTAAAAAAAAGCCATAAAAAGAGATCCTGAAAGTCATAATACTCAGGAAAAGAAACCATCAAGAAGACATAAACAACCCTGGCTGGTGTAGCTCAGTGAATTGAGCACGGGCCTGCGAACCAGAGGATCTCGGTTCGATTCCCAGTCAGGGCACATGCCTGGGTTGTAGTCCAGTTCCCTGCAGGCCAACTCCCAGCAGGGGACACACAAAAAGGCAACCATACATTGATGTTTCTCTCCCTCTCTCCTTCCCCTCTAAAGATAAATAAATAAATAAAATCTTTAAAATATAATAATAAATAATAAAAAATAAAAATTAAAAAAAGAAGACATAAACATTACAAATATATATATGCACCCAATCTAGGAGTACCCAAATATATAAAGAAAATCTTGGAGGACTTGAAGAAAGATATTGACAGCAACACAACTATAGCAGGGAATTTTAACACCCCACTGTCAAAAATGGACAGAATTTCCAAACAAAATATCAACAAAGATCTTTTGTCATTGAACAATGCCCTAAATGAAATGGACTTAATTGATATATAGAGTGCCCTTCATCCCAAATAAACAAAATACACATTTTTTTTCAATTTCACATGGAACATTTTCAAAGATAGACCACATGATAGGACACAAAACAAGCCTCAACAAATTCAAGAAAATTGAAATCATATCAAGCATTTTCTCCGACCACAAGGGATTGAAACTAGAAACCAACTCCACGGGAAAAACCCCAAACACTCAAAATCATGGAGATTGAGCAGCATGCTATTAAACAATGAATGGGTCAAGAATGAGATTAGAGAAGAAATAAAAAAAATTTTGGAAACAAATATAAATGAACTCACAACAATTCACAATTTATGGGGCACAACCAAGGCAGTCCTGAGAGGGAAGTTTATAGTGACACAGACCTACCTAAAAAAGATAGAAACATTTCAAATAAGCAACCTAACCTTATGCCTACAAAAACTTTAGGAACAACAACAAACAACCCCAGAGCAAGTAGAAGGAAGGAAATATCCATGATCAGAGCAGAATTAAATGACATAGGGACTAAAAGCACAATTTTAAGGATTAATGAACCAGGAGCTGGTTCTTTGAGAACATAAACCAAATCAAGAAGCCTTTAAGCAGGCTCATGAAGAAAAAAAAAGAGAGAAGACCCAAATAAACCCAATTAGAAATGAAAGAGGGGAGATTACAACTTATACCACAGAAATACAAAAGGATTGTGAGAAATTACTATGAAAAACTATATGCCAAGAAATTTGAAAACTTAGGGAAAATGGACAAATTTTTAGAAAAACTATAATCTTCCAAAACTGAATGAAGAAGAAGCAGAAAGCCTTAACAGACCAATAACAGCAGAAGAAATTGAAGCAATAATCAAAAAACTCCCATCACACAAAAGCCCTGGACCTGATGGTTTCACAGGAGAATTCTACAAAACATTTAAGGGATAGCTGACCCCTATCCTCCACAGATTATTTAAAAAAATTCAAAATGATGGAAGACTCCCAATCTTTTTTTATGAAGCCAGTATTATCCTAATCCCCAAACCAGATAAAGACTTAACAAAGTAAGAAAACTTCAGGCCAGTATCATTGATGAACATAGATGCTAAAATCCTTAACAAAACATTAGCAAATCACATTCAGCAATATGTTAAAAAGATCATACACCATGATTGAGTAGGATTCATCCCAGGGATGTAAGCATGGTACAATATTTATAAATCAATAAACAATATACACCACATAAACAAAATGAAATGCAAAAATCACGTGCTCATATCCATAGATGCAAAAAAAAAAACATTTGATAAGGTACAGCACCCATTTGTGATAAAAACACTTAGCAAAGTGGGAATAGAGAAAGTATTCCTCAACATAATAAAGGCCATATATTGGATACCTACTTCCAACATCAAACTCAATGGACAAAACCTAAAATCTTTCCCACTAAGATTAGGAACAAGACAAGGATGTCTGCCTTCACCACTCATATTCAACATAGTATTGGAAGTTCTAGCCACAACAAAAGAAATAAAAGACATCCAAATTGGAAAGGATGCAGCAAAACTGTCATTGTTTGCAGATGACATGATAATGCATATAGAAAATCCTATTGACTCCACCAAAAAGTATTTGATCTGATAAATGATTTCAGCAAAACAGCTGGATACAATGTCAATATTCAGAAATTAAAGAAATTTTGTACACCAACAATGATATATCAGAAATGGAATCAGGAAAAATACTCCATTTGCTATAGCAAAGAGAAAAATAAAGTACCTAGGAATAAACCTTCCCAAAGAGGTAAAAGATTTGTACCCAGAAATCTATACAACACCAAAGAAAGAAATTAAGGAAGACACAAAGAAATGGAAGCATGTATCATGCTCATGGATTGGAATGATTACTATCATCCACATGTCCATAGTACCCAAAGCGATTTATAGATTAAATGCAATCCCTATTAAAGTACCCATGACATATTTCACAGATATAGAACACAAATGTTTCAGAAATGTATATGGAACCATGAATGACCCGGAATAGCTATGGCAATTTTGAGAAAGAGGAGCAAAGTAGGAGGGAATCACAATACCTGATATCAAACTGCATTGCAAGGTCAGTGTAATAAAAACAGCCTGGCACTGGCTTAAAAACAGGCACATAGACCAATGAAAAGAATATAGAGCCCAGAAATAAGCTCAAGTCTCTATGGTCAATCAATACTTGACAGAGGGGGAAGAAGCATAAAATGGAACAAAAATAGCCTCTTCAACAAATGGTGTTGGGAGATTTGGACAGCTACATGTGAACAAATGAAACTCGATCTCCAACTTACACCATACACAGAAATAAATTCAAGGTGGATAAAAGACTTAAATATAAGTCATAATACCATAAAAGTCCTAGAGGAAAGCATTGATGGGAAAATCTCAGACATTCCACACAGCAACATATTCACGGATATCTCCTCTAAAGCAAGGGACATAAAGGAAAGAATAAATAAATGGGATCTCATGAAATTAAAAAAGCTTCTGCATGGCTAAAGAAATCAGCATTGAAATGAAAATAGAACCAAGTGTTTAGGAAAACATATATGCTGATGACACCTCAGACAAGGGTTTGATCTCCAAAATATATAAAGAACTCACAGAACTCCTCTCCAAGAAGACAAACAACCCAATTAAAAATGGATCAAAGACTTGAACAGTCACTTTTCCAAGGAGGACATACAGAGGGCCCAGAGACATATGAAAAGATGCTCAGCATCACTAGCCATCAGAGAAACACAAATTAAAACCACAATGAGATACCACCTCACAGCAGTCAGAATGCCCATCATAAACAAATCAACAAACAAGTGTTGCAGAGGACGTGGAGAAAAGGGAACCTTAGTGCACTGTTGGTAGGAATGCAGACTTTTGCAGCCACTATGTAAAACTGTATAGAATTTCCTAAGAAAACTAAAGATGGAAGTGACTTTTGACCCAGTAATGATGCTGCTGGGATTATACCCTAAGAGCCCCGAAACACCAATCCAAAAGAAACTATGCATCTCAATTTTCATAGCAGTACAATTTACAATACACAAGTGCTGGAAGCAAATGAGTGTATCACAAAACTATGGTACATTTACACAATGGAATTCTACACAGGAGAGAGAGAGAAAGAGAGAGAGAGAGAGAGAGAGAGAGAGAGAGAGAGAGGGAAAAGAAAGGAGCTTATACCCATTGGGAGAGCATGGATAGATTTGGAGAGCATTAGGCTATGTGAAATAAGCCAGGTGGTGAAAGACAAATTCCATATGATCTCACCTTTAACTGGAATATAATCAACAAAAGAAAAATATGAACAAAATATAATGAGAGACTTTGAAATTAAGGACAATTTAACAATAGCCAGAGGGAGGGGAGAGGGGACAGTGGGGAGAAGGGTTTTCAGGAGCTACTATAAATGACACATGGACAAAACCAAGATGGAGGGTGGGAGCAAGGGAGGGAGGTGGGTTTGGCTGGGGTTGAGGGGAATGTCTGGAGAGAAAATGCAGACAACTGTAACTGAACAATAATAAAGTAATTAAAAATAAGTTATTAAAATTGGTGGAAAAAAGAAAGATGGTGAAGAAAAATAAATGTTTAAGAAGATATGCTGTAAAATTAAAAATTCTATTCTAAATGATATGACAATGTGTGATGAACAAAAGTAAATCTTTATGTTGTCTTTTGTATCAAAATATATCCAAATTTATAGCTTATTATATGGTGCTAAGATTTAAGATCTATCTTCGTGGAAAGGAAAGTGAGAAAAATGGAGAATAAAAATGAATAAGATAACAATTATGAAAGAATAATTAGAATTATTAAAGCCAATAATTGAAAATACACAGGAATTAACACTTATTAAAATAAAAGTAAACAATTTTTAGTGAAGTCAAGGTGTCTTAATTTCTCAGTATAAAAGTCTGAGATTATAATTGCTGAAAATCAGGAGAAAAATAATTAAATCATCTGTAGAGCTTTTAATCTTCTAAGCACTGTCCATGTTCAGTCTTCACATTCAGTTCTACAGAGAATTTTATTTTCTTAGCTGAAGAGGGAAGAACAGAGGATTTGAAAATGTAAGTAACTTTCTCTGGGTACTGGAATTAGAATGGGCTGGAGAGAGGACTTCAGATTGCCCTATTTGCTTCCAAAGCCTAAACATATTTTTAACAAATAGTATTCATTCCCATGGGACTTCTTCCCCCAAATTATATTTGGCTCTTAAAATGATTCATTCTCAATGTTTCAGAGTTTCATCACTTTGAGGCAATGCTCAAGCACAATGAAAAATACCCCATTCTGTTCCTGGTAAGAATTGGATTAACAACTAAGTCAACATGCTTTTCATGCCCTCCATGCATACATATATTCTTTGAAGTCTCCTCCAGCGCCACTAAGTGATATTTTAGATTTTGGTGATAAATGAGACAGAATTCCTGTTCTCAAAAGGCTTACAATATGATCAGGAAACAGGTACTTTAGCAAATAATAATCAGATAGCAAACTATATCTGAAGTGCAGAGAATACTTAAGTGCTGACCATAAGCAAAGAAACTATAGTTTTAGAAATGACCGCTCTCCAGAGAAGTGGTGTGTGTATGTGTGATAGTACAATGAGAAGGGCATGGAATAAGTGCCAACTTGGAATTTTCATGAGGACAAAGCTGTCTTACACTGACATGATGTTTTAGGAATACTTACCTAAGGAATCTGTCTACTGAATTTTAGCAAGAAAAAATTCCATCTGAGTATACACCCAAGGAAAGTATGCTCAGGTTGAGAGATCAATGGAGCTATTTTTAGTTAGGATAGGAACACAATTTGTTTGACTCAACACAAAATTGTTAGAATGAAATAAATCAAAGTCAGTCAACACCTGGCTTATTTCACTCAGCATAATGCTTTCCAGTTCCATCCATGATGTTGCAAAGGGTAGGAGTTCCTTCTTTCTTTCTGCTGCATAGAATTCCATTGTGTAAATGTACCATAGTTTTTTGATCCCTTCATTTACTGATGGGCACCTAGATTGCTTCCAACTCTTGGCTATTGTAAATTGTGCTGCTATACAGGAAGCTAAACAACAAAACAAACAAGCAAGAAAATATAACCAAAGACATTGAAATACAGAACAGGTTGACAGTGACCAGAGGGGATAGGGGAGGGAATTTCAGGGGAAATGCGGGAAGGATTTAGAGGAACATATATAAAGGATACATGGACAACAAATGAGAGGGAAGGGGGGAGGACGGGGGGTGGGATGGGATGGGAGTAATAGACAGAAAACTTTACTTGAAAAATTACTTAATTAATTAATTGAATTAAATTAAAAAATAAATCAAAGTCAGCATTATGTCCCTTTACCTGCCCCCAAATCTGGACATCAACTTAGAATATTAGTGGGTCCAGTTTTATTTTAGCTTATGCTGCTCTAACTACAAGGTTTGCCTGAAAGCACTGACATATATTGAAACAGTATTTAATTATGAATTGATATATCTCTATTTGGTCAGGAGACTAAGTAATATCCAGAACTGCTAAATTAGATAATTGCAGGCATAGCATTGAGTATAGCTACTATGAGATTATTGCTCTGAGATGAAGTTGTCTTTGGAAGATTAGTCCTTTGCTCTACCGTTCCTTTTTTTATTTTAATTTGTTTTTTGTGTTAACTGGCATACTAGGCATTTAAGATCTTACACACACACAAACTTAGTTGCATCTTTATCTCTGATATCTTAAATATCATTGAAATAAAATGTGGCAATATTTATTCATATTACATTTGCTGTCACTACCACCTTGTGCTCACTCTGTCCAGTTAAGGGGCTTTCTCCATTAGTCACTTTGCATGCAGCAAGCCAAATCCAAATGTATGAAAGAAAAGTAATTAGCTATTTTGAGCAATGATAAGGACATCACAAATAATCAATTTCTATGCTATCACCAGTTACTCAGTCGAGGAAAATTCTCTAAATGTGAGACTTTATTACACAATATCAGCCAACCTGTGGGCTTTGATTGTTCAGTATGCATAGATTCCAGGGTTAAAAAGCAGAGCTGTAATAATTCTCACCTTTAATTTTTCCCCTCAAATAAGGAGGAAGCTGCCCATAAAGTCCTCAGTGTAAGCAAATGAGTGGCTTTATAGTTGTAGAGATATATTGTGAGGCTCCACAAAAATTGGAAACCAGCAAACTGCTTGGGAGTAATTAAATGTAATCTGATGCATGCCACCTCACAAAGAAGGAAGAGCTGATTACAATTACAATACACTATGCTTAGAAACATATTTATTGTACTTACTTTAAAGATGTTTATTTCACCTGAAAGGAAAGGACTACAGAGGCATTTCCCTGTAATCAAAACAGAGATCATCTTTTACTGACTATGCTTATTTCAATTTCAAAAGTTCATGGCAGACAGCATTTCATTCCACTTTAACTTTTGGGCTCTTTAAATGTTTAAAACTAACATTTCTTAAGAAAAACAACCATATCTACCTCTAGGTCCTTCTCTCTCTCTGGAGACAGAATTCAGCACTTATATACTCATTAAAACATAAAACATGCAGTCAGTCCTCACAGGTGGAGTACACAGATTCTCTGACACTGTCCCAATGCATGTGCACATGTGTTGCCCTCAACACAGAACGTGGAGCAATCACTGCTGTAATTAAAACACCAGTTGAAAGAAAAATGTAAACTCTGGCTTAAAGTAGAAAAGTGGAGATGGATGAATAATAATCTTATTATTCAAGTTAAATTGTAGTTATTAAGATGTACTATAGGGAATAAAACTAGCAGCCTATACCCCAAGTTAGTTTTCTTTAATTCTATCCAGGACTTGACTTCTGTATTATATAGAAGATGTCTGAAGTTAAAATAGAATAAGAGGGAAATTATAAGAGTTAAGAAGATAATCGTAACTTCATAAGAACCTGGCAGTGATGCATTTCTTTCTTTTTTGGGGCATGGCTTGCTGAAGGCAGAAGTTGAGTGGATATGGTCACTATTCTGGGCAGGGAAAGTGGGGCACACACACAGGCAGTCATTTGGTGGAAAGTTTGTCTGTGGTGGTCACTGGTGTGTGTAGTTCTTTGTGAAAGTGGGAGGAGAGATCCACAACAAAATACCTTGGGACCTTCCCCCGACCCTTCAGAGTCTCTGTGAGGCGGCCTCCTTGCTATCCATGGCCTGAATTAAAACCTGCTCCAGAGAGAAGGCAAATTGATGTCATTTTCAAAAGTGTAGTTTTGGAATATGCTAAGATTCTCTAGAACTTACTCTTTGCCCCAGAGTTTGGTCAAATGGAATGGAGTGCATACACAGTAATAATGTACATTATTGCCAGAGTAGAATACTTTCAGTGAGTCCTTGTGCATTTTGGAGAAGATGCCAGCAATGGTGAGACAAGGTGCATACCAGCAGTGGTGAGCACTGCAGCTTTCTTCCCATAGAAGATTTAAATTTAGACCTCCATGGATTAACATTTTATTTTAAAGCATGGGAAAGACACTGTGTCTCATCAGTAGTTGGTACTCGATTGAATAATACCTCTGAGGTTTATCAGTTACTGAACAAAAGGATGCATATAATTTCTGCAAGTTTAAATTCTTAAAGATTAAAGTTAGCATGTATTTTTTAAAAGAGTTTATTTATTTATTTTTCAGAGAGAGGGGAAGGGAAGGAAAAAGAGAGGGGGAGAAACATCAATGTGTGGTTTCCCCTCCCACACCCCCAGATGGGGACCTGGCCTTCAACCCAGGCATGTGTCCTGACTGGGAATCAAACTGGCAACCCTTTGGTCCTCAGCCTGTGCTCAATCCACTGAGCTACATCAGCCAGGGCTAAGTTCACATGTATTTTTACAAGAAAGAGCTACAATAAAACTTTGGTTGCACTTACAGCCATGTCAAGATATGCAACAAAGACCCTTTCTAAAGTACTATAGGCTTTATTAAAATATCAGCCCAGATGTTTTTATGTGGTCCTTTTGTTTTTCTGTATTTATATTCTGAAGCTGTAAAAATTGTTGAAGTAATTTTGACAGTATCACCGACTAGTAAGGAAAAATGGAGTTTTTAAAAATAAAGTAATGGTACCACCTAAATCTGCATTAAGTCTGAACTGAAGACATTACATCAAATCAGAATTGAAATAGCTAAGTCGTACTGCTGAATGTTCAGGCTTACTGGGAAAGGCATGCTCCCCACCTGGCACACCAAATCTACAGCGAGGCTAGCCAATGAGGGTTCATACATGACCAATGGCACCAAAATCTAGTTTTCTCCCCAAAGCCACATAAATGAAAGGTATTGTAATGATGCACACATGCTTTCTGTGCCTCTGTCTGCATGCTCTCATAGTGAAAATAGCACACATATAATATTAACAACCTTGAGAGATTGTGAACTGCTTGGCGATGTTATCTTCTGTGCTGCCAAGGGGTCAAAAATTTTCACCGGCTGCCTGAATCTGTCCAGACATGTTCAAGTGCTCATCCTGTTAGGACTGGCAATTAAACAGTGTCAGAGCTACGAGACCCCAAATATGATTCCACCCTCTTCTTTTCTTTGCAGAACACAATTTAATTTTTTTCCACTAGAAAAATGCATACACAGGTATAACTAACTGTATATGTACATGTGTGGATTCCCAATGCACCTAAACAAAAGTGACAACCCTGTAATAATAAAATATTGCTTACTTAACCATGAAAGAGAATGAATTTTACAAAAGTAAAAGTTCTCCATGGTCATTTTTAATAAGTATGTGCTCAAAACTGTACCTATTCTGATATTGTCTTTGAACTTTGGTCTATGTTGTCTGTGTTGGTATGACAGTTTTTAGCTTGTTAACTATCAAATGTATGGAGAAATGGAACATGAATTTTAAGAGACTCCAAAGAGTAGTAATCTGGAAAAAGAATAAATAGAAATCAGTAAATATGAAGGTGTTGCAAATCAACAACATAATACAAATAGGAATACAAAAATCTGTAAAATGTTATCAAAATACATAAAGAACCTTAAAAAAAAAGAGCAAACTGCATCTTAAGTCAACTAACTCTGTTTGCTGAATGAAAATGCGTTTGAACAAGAGACTAGTGGTACACACAGATCATCAAGGGAGCTGAAAATGGAGCAAGAAAGACCACAGTTAAGACACTTAAGGGCTTGTGACATCTTTCCTTAAAAATAAACCCCTAAACAGGAAAAGAATGATAAACTTAAAAATCATTTACTGATTGACAACTGAGATTTTGCATTATTAGTGTGGACAAGTGAATTTTCCGTGATAGTTTGTTGTATTTAAAGACAGTGTAAAACTCATCGCAAACAGTTGTTTACAGTGCGTTTTTCAGCGCTGAGCTGTTTTAAAGCTCAATTGTGCATTTTGCAGATAAAGTGGAAAAACGAACTGAAGGCTGTATTGTAAGCAGTGGTTGCCGTGGAAACCCCGGTTTCAAGAGCTGGTTCTCCATTACCACTTAATTTAGGCTTCCTAATTGCATTCCACTAAATCGGTAGCGACAATATCTGCAGAGCAAAACTGCTTGCCCAGTCTAGCGCAAACCTCTTTGAAACAGGCTTTTTGAAAGCCAGGAGCTATAAAAACTCAGCATGACACACAGCATATGAGAAACCTGTAGTTCAAATGTACTACTGCTTGCTTTCTCATCCTTGGTAACTCCAATGTGCTCTACGCCAATCTATTAGTTCAGTCTACCTTAAAGATCATAAAGCTCTGCCATGTGGAAACTCATCTGTCCAGCAGCACATTGGTGCAAAATAGATTTAATTGTCCTCCCAGCCCGGTATCATGTCCATCTTATTTTACTACACACCAGCAGGTAGCCATACACAGCCTCACTTTCCTTGAACTGCCCTTGCTCCACAATATGCGGAGAACAATACTTTCTCAGTTTAAATTATTTGCCACTGTTGGGCTGAGCAGAGAGCTAGACCGCCCATATGTGACTTGAAGAGAGGCTTGTCAGAACCACTAGACATAAAAGCACTGCAATTATCGACCACACTGCTTTAATAGAGGAGGCAACTAATATGATAGTGTAAGTGACTGTGCCAGTGAGGAGCTCTTCGTCACTGTCAGATTAACACTTGAGTTAAACTCTTGTAAATCAGTCACATTATGCTGCTGGTGGAGAAATAAACACAGACCTATTATGCTTGGGATTCCAGAGAGCTCTCTTCACAAAAGGAGTTACACCGGATGCCCTGTTAATCTGAATTTTGTCATGTTGATTATTTTGCAATGACTAATGTGAGTAACAGTGGGAAGATCTAAGTTGCCTGTGGCAGAGCAGAAGGCCAGCCTGACTCCAGGCCTGGCATAGGAGTGTGTGGAGGGCATCCTGTGTCATGTACAGTGGAAGGGAAAGCCAGCCCAGCCCTGACTGGCAACAAAATCCCACAAGTCTTATTTTCTTCTTTAACAGCAAATGCTTTCAAGCAAAATGCACTGCTGTCTTGGAGGACATAACTTCATGCCAATCNAAGGAGTTACACCGGATGCCCTGTTAATCTGAATTTTGTCATGTTGATTATTTTGCAATGACTAATGTGAGTAACAGTGGGAAGATCTAAGTTGCCTGTGGCAGAGCAGAAGGCCAGCCGGACTCCAGGCCTGGCATAGGAGTGTGTGGAGGGCATCCTGTGTCATGTACAGTGGAAGGGAAAGCCAGCCCAGCCCTGACTGACAACAAAATCCCACAAGTCTTATTTTCTTCTTTAACAGCAAATGCTTTCAAGCAAAATGCACTGCTGTCTTGGAGGACATAACTTCATGCCAATCCATAGTGAAGCACACCATTTCCCTCACTAAGGTCTTGAGGATTTGGCATTTATGTTGTAGGCAAAGAGGCTTTTTTGCTTCAGAGAGCCAAGTAAAAAAATAAGGGCAGTGTTTTCATCCTCTTCCAGGTGGTGGTGCATGTTCCAAAAGCAGCCTGGAAGCTGCTGCAAACACTCCACTATTGTCTTTGAGCTCCTGACGTTTTGAATGCCCTCTCTTTCTCAACTACAGGTCTTCTGCAGGAATGAATGAAGCATTTTCCAGGACAAGACTTCATGAATGAGACAGCTTGTGTATTACAAGGCAGGAGGCTCTGCATTTCCCAGATCAAGAAAGCAAACTCTAAGGGAGTCTTGCATCTCTGTTCTAGTAGGAATGTGGAGGGGAAGGAAGATAACATCACCAGAAAGTCTCTTCACTGAAGCATGAAATATTAAAAAGGCCATCCGTTGTCTTTAAACAAAACCTAAAGAGCCCTGGCTGAAGTCTGTTCTCATATACAAATGGACAATTTCAATTTGCAGGAAAACAAGGCTTCCGATGTAGGTGTGGTGGGGTGCTAGGCAGGGGCAGAACTGCATACCACCTCTGTATTAAATATACTGACTCATGATTCTGTGACTGAGTTTGGAGACTAAGTTCCAGCAAAATTAAGAGCTACAGTTCTGAAATTTTCATTCTCTTCTATCAAATAGGCCCCATCAGAGTTTCCAATTCCCCACAGCTTCCTTAAGAAGGCTTAGGGTTGTGAATACACTTTTCTTTTCCTGATACTGGACATGGTGGGGGGCAGGGGCAGCTTCTGTATCCAACCATGTCCATTTCTGCTCATTTCTTCCTCAGTATGGAAGGGAAAATGGTTAACTATCATGCTTTGTGTAATCACTTTGATGTCGCTATACTTCACTTTAATGAGGAAAAGCCAACCCTGTTTCCCCACCCTGCTCCAGGCCACTGTCACCATGCTCTTGCCTGCAATGTACTCAGAAGCAGCTCCCAGAGGGGCCAGCAAGGACAGAGATCAAGGAAAAGTGGAGGCAACTTTGTTCAAGCATCAGGTTCCTGCTAATTTCCTCTTATGCTAGTCTTCTGGAAACACCTCTGATTTTATCTGTGTTCTACTACTTTGCCACTGCTTATCTCTGATTCACCTCACAAAACTAATAAAATAAAAGACTAATGTTTCCTTCTCATCCTTAACAATTAATTCTAATTCTAAAATTTCTTTGATCTCCTCTCCATTATTCTAACACTGAACCCCCAAGTCTTTGAGGTTAAAATCAAGCTTTGTTCCAGGGCATAGCCTAGGTACCCCATCTGAAAAAAATTAGAGCTGCCACAATGTTTATACTGAATATAAGTCATGGAAAATTGCATAAATAGTTATGAGAAAAAATTGTAGGATAATGCTGCTGATAGAATCAATAGCATCCTTGATAGTAATATACCCAGGAGTTCTATATATTATCTATCCACTGAAGTGTCAATATAATAAAACCTACAGAGGGATTTATATCAAAATCCATTCTCTGTTAATTCCCAAGTGAAAAATAAATTGGATACTTTAAAGATCTTCTCTAATAAACTTTTTCGAGAAACTGGGTAAACTGGCCATTGTGCTCTTCCAACTAATGGATGTTGGGAAGCATTTCTATCTCTTTCAAAATTTTTATAGCACATTTAAGCATATTGCTCAAGATAACAAAGAAAATAATAGACATTTTATGTATTTTGTAAATCACTAGGACCCATGCAATTATATTTTCTAGAAAATGTTTTATATTTATATTATTTATCTTTGAATCCTAGTGTTTAGTAAGGGGGCCCAGAATATAAGAGGTTCCATATAAAATGCTTTAAGAATAAGCAAATACACATTGATTTGACTTTATCTTTACCTATCTTTGCTCATTTGCTTTTTTCTTGACATCTAACATCCTTTAAATTAATTACTCTGTGAATTTTCAAATGCTAACCACTTATATACATTTTGGGAAAAAAATGAAAGATGCACTTTTAGCAGAAGCTTTTTGTGATCCTAGACCAACACCACTTCTATAGGTCTTACTGTCACATCAGTTATCTTTGAAAGTGGCAAGAAGGCTCCTGGCTCACTAGGGGATTGATGATTAAATCTTATTAACACAAAAATGCCTTTCATATACATGTCTTTGAAAAAAAAGAGAGAAGATTTTAGAGTTCCACATAATGATCTACATATTGAAACAATATTCAGTGTGATAAAATTTCAGGAAAATAAATATTTTCCTTTTCCTTTTTCTCAAAACATATCTTTGTATTATGTTTGATTGTTTTTAAAAGGTATTTGGACTGATTTAAATAACAAAGTAGCTATTTTCTATGTGTTTTAAGCACCAAAGAATGTTATCAAAAGTGGTTACCAGGTACCTATCTGCACATGGCCCAAAGCTAAATTCAGTGAAGCAGTCAGTACTTAATTTTCTGGGTGTTAGGGTTTTCAATAATCTGGCTGTCGTCTTAAAAAAACCCAAATGATTAATTCTATTTCAAAGAAAAGATGTTTGAAACTCTTGTTTCAATAAGTTTTGATTTACTACTTTAGTTCTAAGAAGAAAAAACACGGAATCTGGGTGAGTTTGGCTATACAATTTGTGGGACCCTCTGCAAAATAAAACGTAGTGCCCCTTATACAAAAACTAAGAATCTTAAAATGGCAACAGTAGAGCGCTGAAGCAAGCATGAGCCCCTTTCATCACTGGGCCCCAGTGACAGCTCTCCTTTGAGCCTGACTTCTGTCTGGATTCAGGTCGTGGCTCCCCCTTTACTAGCTGTGTGCTCGTAAACCAACCACACTTAGCTTTGGTTTTCTGGTCTTTCCAGTGTGGTCTTTGAACATTTCTTCCCTCACCAATATGCTTATACCAATATGCTTGCTGTGAGCATGAAATGTAAAAGTGCCTTATAGATTTTAAAGCATGATATAAAACTATGTCTTGAAATATCATTTAAAATTTTTCAATTACAGTTGATATTCAATACTATACAGGTTGAACAAAATTTGGTTTACAGTTGTTTGTGTGGAAATAATACAATAATTAATACGCGATAATATAAGAATAATGAACTCTGTGTTTCATGTACTCACAAGTGTAAACATACTTTTGCCCTGTTATTGGTTTCAGGTGTACAGCATATTGGTTACCTTACAAAGTGATCATCTCAATAAGTCTACTAACCATCTGACACCATATATAGTTATTACAATATTATCATTATTTTTTCAATTGTGGAATGGTGATAGGGATGGGAGGGGACGAAATTAGGATGTAATCAAATGCTGTCTTCACTTTTCCTTCTCTGAACTTAGAGTGAGATGACTTGATATTCCCCGCAGTCTCTTTGGGCTTCAGCTCACATGAATACACCATCTTATTTCTCTCTGAAACAAAGAACTATTGAACACATTGATTATACTTGGGTCCATTGTCCTAGGTCCTGACTCTCACTCATCAATGGGTCCTAGGAATAACTCAGTCACCAGGAATTTATCATATTGAGTTTATTGTGTGCCAGGGCATATGACATAATGAAATCTCTGTGAGCTACTTTTCTGAGCATTAATAGCATAAACATAATGCACTTCAGTTGAGCCTTTATTAAGACAGAAGAACATGGTTGTCCCCTCAGACTCAGGCAGGAATAATGCCTGGTGCCATGAATATACAATTTCTCTTCTTCAATACCATAGCCATTGTTCCCATTTGAGGTGGGTAGCTCTAGGCAGGAATGGAGGCACCTCAGCGGGCCCCAGATGGCTCCCTCAGGATAGATGGTTCCATTGCATTGAAGACAAAGGGACCAGGCCTAGACTTCCTTCTGTCAAGACATTTGTAACTAGATTGGCTTATGAAGTGGGGATCTAGAGGGCTCAGAGCTGAGTCTGATTATCACTTGCCATAGCTACATTGAGCCTAAGTGGCAGCTTCTAAGATTGTTTCAGGGAAACTTGTGGGTGTGCAAACTTGGCTTGAGGAGGCCCCACAACCATGACATGTCTTCAGAATGTCAGGTGTCATCTCACAGACTCACATGGGCAAAACCCACCATATACAAATTCAAGACAAACATCAGAAAACTTGAATCACAAATAGTGAATACCACTAATAATAAAGAGCTCTGAAAATTTGAGGTTGAAAAAGATGAGCAATCTGGTGGCAACACAAGCAAATGATAGCAAGCATTTTGTAGAGAAAATAACATGGACTTTAAACAAATGAAAATATAATTGACCTCCTTCAGGGTGAAAAATCACAAATTAAGAGTACACTCAGACAAACTGAGAAAGAACTCTGTTTTTTCACATGATTTGCAAGTGAGAGTGTTGGAAATAGCCCCTATCAGATATTGATGATAAAGACATAAAATAAGTAAAACCCTGGGAAAAAAAATTAGGCAATGTCTAAAAAATTTATATGATTTTACCTTTTGATTCAGAAATCGTACTTCTGATAGATACACTACCAAAAAATACAATAAAGTGTATACAACATTATTGTGACATATTAGTGTTAGAAAAATATTGGGA
This sequence comes from Sturnira hondurensis, assembly GCF_014824575.4. Classification (NCBI taxonomy): domain Eukaryota; kingdom Metazoa; phylum Chordata; class Mammalia; order Chiroptera; family Phyllostomidae; genus Sturnira; species Sturnira hondurensis. The sequence goes on from NW_028091237.1 coordinate 381,086, forward strand.
AAATCCCAGGTGTCTCCATTAATAGGGTACTATGGGAATAAATAGTAGAGCATTGACTCAAAGAAATTCTATATGGTCAAAAAAAGTTAATGAGAAAGATCTCTATTCATTAAGAGAAAATAGCAAATTAGTGGATGTAAAACTTCTGCATAAGAGAGGCAATATAAATTTATTTACTTATTTTTTTATATTTTCAAAAACAACACTGGAGAGAAAACCAAAAGAGAAATAAAAGTTATTACCTAAAGGAGAGGGCACAGGGGGCCAGAGGGAAATAAGACTTCTCTGAATCACATCAATACTTTGAAGATTCAAAAAAATACAATTTCAAAATACTCTCATGTGCACGAACCTATTCTCTATTTGGTGACATGATCACATAGCAAAGAATTATTTCAAGTAACTTCAGAGGACATTATTTGACCTCTGTATCCACAGTAAAGTATTTTGTGAGGACAAACAGAGCTGCAAACCAGTGATAAACTCCATTTCATAATTTTTTGTTATTAGTGACATTGGTAATATTACTTTGTGGTAATTTTACATATTTTGTAAACTAAAGCAAATGAGTAGTTTCAGCTAATATTTTCCAAGTGAGAAAAAATACAAGTGTAAATTGAAGGAATATAGGCAAATTCCTGCAACGTGAGTTAAAATTTTTGTTATTAACTCGTGATTTAAAAAAGTTATGGATGGAGGGTGGGGGGGTTGATGATGTTTAAGGGGACAAATTTGCAACAGGTAGTTAATAAGTCATAGTGATCTAATTTGCAATAGAATGAATATAGACAATAATATTGTACTATAATTATATTACATGAAAAATATTGACAAAATGGCAATTATATTACTATATATAAATGTATTCAAGTAACACATTATATACCTTATGTTTATACAACATTAAATGTAAAATATATTCATTAAAAAATAGTACTAGCCCTGCCTAAAAGCAAAGGCAACTCTGTAGCAATGATTATCTCTCATGCCACTATGGTGATCTCATAATACTATTTCCCATTGAAAGGAACCAGTTTGGGGAGAGAAACTATACAAATGAACCAATATATCTTGCTGTGTCAGAAATGAAAGAAGCTTTCAAAGACTAGTGGGCTTACATAAAAATGATGCACTATCAGTGACCAAAGGTAGTGAAATTTGAGTATCAAAAAGTGAATTAAGTTGAAATACAATTGAAATGAAACATGAAAAAGTGAACTCTCAGTGGTGCTAGAAGTGGGAGGTGGCTACATACAATAAAACAAAACAATGTAAACGCACATAAAAATGAAACAAAACAAGTCATTGGTAACTATTTCAGGTAACCATGACACAGATGTTTGTCTAAACATTGGCAACTAAAGGAGAAGAATCAAGCATTTATTCTGCTTTGTATACAAATTTAGTATCCCTAATCGATAAAGAAAAACTCCTTACAAAAAATGTGGGAAACTCAACTGAATTAGACTGTTATCATTTTGCAGAATGTATTGAATGATCAGAATCCAGCATAGGTCTTTAGTGGAGGAAACTGTCAGATGCAGTGTGACCTTGTGAGCACCCCATGAAGAGATAGTCTCATTCCAACATTTTGACCTAGTTTGGTCTTATGACTTGTTCTGAGTAATGGAATGAGGTAAAACTCATGCAGTGTAATTTCCAAGGCCTGTTCTTCAGAGACCTGCAGCTTATGCCTTTGCCACTTATACCACTCCCTCTTCAAAGCCACTTGTCCTGTAAGACTACCTAGAGACTATCATGTCATAAGAAAGCCTAAGCTATACATGTGTAACAGCCACCTCATGGATGAGAGCTGAGGAGACAGGCAGAAAACCTGGGTGAACTTACCAGCCTGGCCCAGTCACCAACTCACCACAAGAGAATGAATGATCCTAGCCAATGCCTCAGGGATGATCAGGTGAACTTCCCAGCCAAGCTTTGCCTAAACTGTTATCTAGGAAACTGTGATGTAAAATGATTATTGTTTTAAGCCATGAAGTTTTGGGATAGTTTAGTTATGTAGTGGGAACATAAGAATAGAAAGTCACTCTTTTGTCATCTATAATAAAATATCCGATTCAGGCACAGGTTATCAGTGAGGAAAATCAAGAATTGAAAGCTTGGCAGGGAGTTTTACATTGAAAAGAACAGGAAAGACCAAGTGGTCACCATCACAACATTACTAAATTGTGAAACAGACAGACAGGAGGTGCCTTTTGGTGTGATGCTATAGGAAGTATAACTTATGACATATTTTTGTAAAAAAAGCAAACCACAAATGATTCAGAGTTGAACCTGAAAGAAAATACAGAGATAGGATTCTAGTTAAATGATATTGAGAATAAGTGAATGGATGAATCTAGGGGGAGAGATTTCTACAGAACAACAAGTCTACCTGATCTTCAAAGAGCCAATAAAACAAAAAAGATAAGGGCATTTATAGATTAGAAGAGATTTAAGAGATTATCAATCAGGCATTCAGTATGTGGATCTTGCCAGATTCCTTACTCGTACAGGCCAAGAAGCAAAAGACAGACACTCAGGAAAATCTGAATATGGATGAATGTTACATGACAGCAAGAAATTATTTTTAATTTTTTACAGTGTGATAATGACATGGTGGTTATTTTTAAAATGTCTGTTTCTTTGTTTTATTAATAAAGAGTTATATACTAAATATGTGGAAATGAAATAACATGAGGATTGAAATTTATTTTAAAATTCTTTATGAGTGATTTCACAATATATACAAAGATGGAATAATATTATACACCTGAAGCTAATATTCCAATTATAACTCAATAAAAATAGTAATATAATAATTTACCAATTAAAAAAGAAGAAAAAAGAGCAAGGAAGGGAGGAAGAATAAGAAAAAGAAAATGATGCAGGGGGGTTTTCAAAATGGCGACAGAGTAGCACGGAGGTAATCCAGCTCCAGTACACCTGGTAGACAATCCAGGAGGCGAACCCAGTGGTGGAGGGCTGACGGCGGTGGCACACTCGCGAGCAGTGGAACGAAACGTGTGGGCCTGGTGACGGTGGTGGCTGCGGCACCGGGGCCACAGCGGCAGGTGGCAGACGGGAAGCCATTGTCCCTCTTTGACCCTGCCCCACATACAACGTCACAACCCAGCGACTTAGTTGCCCTTTTTCTAGTGAACACTTTAGGTCTCTGATCCTGCTACAGAACAGGCACGAACAGCCCAAAAGATGGTGCAAGAAGAACTCAAAGTCCCAGAGCCAATAACTCTAAGTGACCAAGAAATTGCCAGCCTCTCAGAAGCACAATTCAAGACACTATTTATCAGGATACTCACAGAACTGGTAGATTATAGTCACAAATTAGAGGAACATAGTCACAAATTAGAGGAATATATGAAGGCTAAACTAATTGAAATGAAGGGAGATGCACAGGAAACCATAGTGATGGAAAGGAAACTGGGACTCAAATCAATGGAATGGACCAGAAGGAAGAACAAAGCATCCCGCCAGAAAAGAATGAAGAAATGAGAATTCAGAAAAATGAGGAGAGGCTTAGGAACCTCCAGGACATCTTGAAACGTTCCAACATCCGGATTATAGGGGTACCAGAAGCGGGAAAGAAACAGCCACAAGTGGAAAACATATTTGAACAAATAATAAAGGAGAACTTCCCCAGTCTGGCAAAGGAAATAGACTTCCAGGAAATCCAGGAAGCTCAGAGAGTCCCAAAGAAGTTGGACCCAAGAAGGAACACACCAAGGCACATCATAATTACATTAGCCAAGACCAAAATGAAGGAGAGAATCCTAGAAGCAGCAAGGGATAAGGGGACAGTCACCTACAAAGGAGTACCCATCAGACTGTCAGCGGATTTCTCAAAAGAGACCTTACAGGCAAGAAGGGGCTGGAAAGAAGTATTCCAGGTCATGAAATCCAAAGACCTACAGCCAAGATTGCTCTATCCAGCAAAGCTTTCACTTAGAATGGAAGGACAGATAAAGTGCTTCTCAGATAAGGTCAGGTTCAAGGAGTTCATCATCACCAAGCCCTTATTATATGAAATGCTAAAGAGACTTATATAAGAAAAAGAAGATGAAAAATATGAACAGTGAAAGGACAGCAAACACAGTTATTACCAACCACACCTAAAACAAAAGCAAACCAAGAGGACAGCTAGATCAGGAGTGGAACCATAGAAATGAAGAATACATGGAGGGTTAGAAACAGGGGGGTGGGAGGGGGAGAAGGCACAGAAAATAGCATAGATGGTAGGTAGAAAATAGATAGGGGAGGGCGAGAATAGTGGGGGAAATACAGAATCTAAAGAACTTGAGACACGTGGTTATAAACTAAGGGGGGTAGAATGGTGGGGGAGGGAGTATGCGGGTGGAGGGGAACTAAGGGGGAGAATAGAACAACTGTAATGGTATAATCAATAAAATATATTTTTAAAAGAGAGAAAATCCAGGCGGATCTACTGAGGGACAGCATAATCAACCAACAATTCCCCAGCATTTATGAAAATAAGAGACCAGAGAATGTGACGGAGGGATCAGACAGCTGCAGGTCAGTGAGGACTCTGGGAAGTGAATGAGGACAAAAGCAGCTGTGCCCACGGCCTCTGCCACAGTGGCAGCAGCAGGCAACCTCGGCCCGGTGCCTAAGGGCCTCAGTGCTGCCACCACCACAGCCCAGAAACAGAGGCCTAGGTCTGGGACTATCGCCGGGTGCCTGCTGTGGAGGGAACTCTGGAAGCCCAACACTCAGTGGATCTACAACAGACTACTCTGTGGGAGCCGTGGGCCTGCTACAGGGTCCGTGGGAGAGAACTGACTCCCTCCTTCTCCATCTAAGCAAGGCTGGGCAATACCGGGCAATAATGGGCAGAGACTTATCTGATTAAGTTTATGTAAAGGGTAACAGGGCAGAGGGCCATGTTCAATTGCAGACTCTGTGGTCGCCAGCCCGCCAGCCTGCCAGCCCGGGGGAATGGAGAAGAGCACTGTCATTGCTGGTCTTCTGGGGATTGGGCTGGACTGAGAGGCAGGTTTTTGGAGAAGTTCTCTTTATTGGAAAGAGAACTGAGGTGTTATTCGAGAGCAGTTAGTCTCATTGCCCACCCAGCCCAGCAACCATCCAGGGGAGGGACGGGAGCACTTGGGTCCCATCACAGGACTGGAAGGACAGTGTCAGATCTCACAGAACCCAGGCAACCTGCCGAAGGCGGGACGCCCACTTCCCAATCCAGTAGCTTGGCTGATGCAGGTGTGCGAGCGTGCGCACCTGCATCCCAGCCCACAGAGAGGTCCTGCTGCAACCAGAAAAATCGGTTTGGACAATTTGAGACAGACAAAGAAATATTTTTTTAGCAACTTCTTTTCTAAGTAATCTTATATGCATTTTAATTGTATTATTGCTCTATCTTTCAATACTTTTTCCTTCTCCTTTCTTTCTGTGCGCTTTTAGTCCTTCTTACTTGTTCCCAGACTTCTCACTTATTCCTCCTTTCTCCTGTCTTTTTTTTTGTGAGTGTGGGTGTGCTGGATTGTTTGTTTGTTGCTTAGTTTTTTTTTACCCATAAGAGACAAATAACTGGGGACTACAAAAGGACCATAGTGGGACCTAAAGAGGGGGCATCTCAACAATAGAGGCACAGAGACAAATTTCACTTTACTATAGCAGAGAAGCCTCAAGTTGCCACATAGGTGTATTATTATTTTTTTCATTATTCTCACTTCTTTTTATATTTTAATAGTATCTATGTATTCCTCTTCTTTCTGTATAGGTTTCTTAGTCCTGGCTGGTTATAATGTACTATTTGACAGGTTTCCACTGTTCTTTCCTCTGCAGTGTTTTGCAGAGGAATACATATACCTATACATATACATAGGTACCTGTATATAGGTATAGGTAGTGCTATGTATAGCACTATATATAGCCTAAACACTACACATAGCCTAAAGATTGTCTATTTCTTCTCTACTGTGACTTTAAATAACATGAAATACTCTCCTGCTGTCATATGCCATTTTGCCCCACCCTCCAACTAATCACACATGCACAAAAAAAAGAGTAGGTGGAAGCAGAGAACACCAAGATATGTGCAGGAGACTACACCTCTGAATTTCACAGGTATTCTACCACAGAGGTTCAAACCATAAATCCAGAGAATCAGAACAGATCAATTTAAGAAGCCGAGGCCAACAAGAACAGTATCACAAACAATGGGAAGACAGAGAAACAATCTCCAAATGAAACAAAAGGTGGAAGTGTCAGAAAGAATGTTAGATTAAATAGAGGCAAGTCAACTATCAGATATTGAATTCAAAGCACTGGTTATCAGGAAATTCAAAGACCTTTCAATGAGCTACCAGAAACTACAGGGGAGTTACAATGAACTCACCGCAAACTATATCAACAAGAAAAAGGAAATAGAAACCATCAGCAAAGGTGAAAAGGAAATGAAAAATACAATTTCTGAACTGAAGAACATAGAAGAAGGTATGAAAAGCAGGGTCAAAGAGGCAGAAGATGGCATCAGTGAGTTAGAGGACAGAGTAGAAGGAATCTCCAAGACAGAGCAAGTAAAGAAATAGAGATTCTGCCCTGGCTGGCAGAGCTCAGTGGATTGAGCCCGGGCCTGTGAACCACACCATCCCGGTTCGATTCCCAGTCAGGGCACATGCCTGGGTTGCAGGCCAGTTCCCAGCAGGGGACTCACCAAAAGCAACCATACATTGATACTTCTCTCCTTCCTTTCCCTTCTAAAGATAAATAAATAAAATCTTGAAAAAAAAGAAATAGAGATTCAGAAAAAAAGGAGGGATTAAGAGAAATGCAAGACAATGTGAAATGTAATAATATCTGAATAATTGAAATTCCAGAAGGAGAAGAGGAAGAACAAGGGATAGAAAACCTATTTGAAAGAGTAATGACGGAAAATTTTCCTAATTTGAAGATAGAAAAAGTCACACAAATTCAGGAATGACAGAGAGTCCCAAAGAGGTGGAACCCAAAGAGGCCCACTGCAAGACACATCATCATAAAAATGGCAAAACTCCGAGACAAAGAGAGAATCCTAAAGGCAGCAAGTGAGAAAAAGGAAGTCACATACAAGGGAGTCCCAATAAGGTTGTCTACTGACTTCTCAATGGAAACATTCCACGCAAGAAGAGAATGGCAAGAAATATTCCAAATATTGAGAACCAGAGGCCTACAACCATGGCTACTTTACCCAGCAAGTCTCTCAATCAAGATAGAGGGCCAAATAACTTCCAAGATAAAAGAAGTCTAAAAGAATATGCCTCCACCAAACCAGCTCTACAAGAATTACCAAAAGGGCTGCTTTAAAGAAAGGAAGAAAAAGAGAGAGACGGAGAGGAACACAGGTTCATAAATGGCAATGAAAAAGTACCTATCAAGAATAACCTTAAACGTAAATGGATTAAATGCTCCAATCAAAAGATATAGAATAGCTGAATGGATAAGAAAGCATGACCCACACATATGCTGCCTGCAAGAGACCCACCTCAGGTCAAAAGACCATCACAGACTAAAAGTGAAGGTCTGGAAAAAAATTTTCCAAGCAAACGGACAAGTAAGAAAAGCAAGGGTAGCAATTCTCATATCAGACAAAACAGACTTTTAAAAAAGGGCCATAATGAGAGACCCAGAAGGTCACTTCATAATACTCAAGGGAAGAATCCACCAAGAAGACACTAACATTGTAAATATATATGTACCCAACATAGGAGCACCCAAATATAGAAAGAAAATCCTAGAGGACCTCAATAAAGATATTGACAGCAACACAATTATAGTAGGAGATTTTAACATCACACTGTCTAAAATGGAGAAACCTTCCAAACAAAATATCAACAACAATATTGCAGCATTAAACAACATCCTAGATGAAATGGACCTAACTGATATATATAGAGAGAGCTCTTAATTCCAAAGAAGATAACTACACATTCTTTTCAAATGCACATGGAACATTTTCAAAGATAGACCACATGATAGGACACAAAACAAGTCTCAGCAAATTCAGGAAAATAGAAATCATACTAAGCATTTTCTCTGACCACAAGGAACTGAAATTAGAGACCAACACCACAGGAAAAAACCAAAAACACCCCAAAGCATGGAGATTGAATGGTATCCTATTAAACAATGAATGGGCCAAGATTGACATTAGGGAAGAAATCAAAAAGCTTCTGGAAACAAATGAAAATGAACTCACAACAACCCCAAACTTATGGGACACGGCGAAGGCAGTCCTGAGAGGGAAGTTCATAGCAATACAGGCTTACTTAAAGAAGACAGATGCATTTCAAACAATCTAACCCGATGCTTGCAAGGACTCTAGAAACAACAACAAAGACAGCCCAGAGCAAGTAGAAGGAAGGAAATAACCAAGATCAGAGCAGAATTAAATGACATAGAGACTCGAAGCACAATTCTAAGGATCAATTAATCCAGGAGTTGTTTTTTGAAAAGGTAAACAAAATAGACAAGCCTTTACCTATGCTCATCAAGTAAAGAAGAGAGAGAACACAAATATACACAATCAGAAATGAAAGAAGAGAGATTACAACTGTTACCACAGAAATAGAAGGGACTGTAAGAAATTACTATGCAGAACTGTATGCCAAGAAATTTGAAAACCTAGGTGAAATGGACAAATTTCTAGAAAAATATAATCTTCCAAAACTCAATGAAAAAGAAACAGAAAACCTGAACAGGCCACTAACAGCAGGTGAAATTGAAGCAGTAATAAAAAAACTCTCATCACACAAAAGCCCTGGACCATATGGTTTCACAGGAGATTCCTACAACGCATTAAAGGAAGAGCTAACCCCTATTCTTCACAGATTATTTCAAAAAATCCAAAAGGAGAGAAAACTCCCCAACTCTTTTTATGAAGCCAGTATCATCCTAATTCCAAAGCCAGATAGAGACACAACAAAGAAAGAAAACTTCAGGCCAATATCGCTGATGAATATAGATGCTAAAATCGTCAATGAAATATTAGCAAATCGCATCCAACAATACATCAAAAAGAGCATACACCACGTCCAAGTGGGATTCAAACCAGGGATGCAAGGATGGTTCAATATTTATAAATCAGTAAATGGAATATATCACATAAACAAAAGCAAAGCAAAAACCACATGATCATATCAATAGATGAAGAAAAAGCTTTTGATAAGGTACAACACCCATTTATGATAAAGGCACTCAGAAAAATGGGAATAGAGGGAGCATTCCTCAATATAATAAAGGCCATATATGAAAGACCTACAGCTAACATCATACTCAATGGGCAAAATCTAAAAGCTTTTCCACCAAGATCAGGAACAAGACAAGGTTGTCTACTTTTACCACTTCTATTCAATATAGTATTAGAAGTTTTAGCTTCAGCAATCAGACAAGAAAAGGAAACAAAAGGCATCCAAATCAGAAAAGAGGAAACAAAATTGGCATTGTTTGCATATGACATGATAGTGTACCTGGAAAATCCTATAGCTTCTACCAAAAAACTGCTCTAACTAACAAACGAATTTGGCAAAACAGCAGATTACAAAGTCAATATCCAGAAATCAAAGGCATTTTTGTATACTAACAATGAATCAGCAGAAGCAGAAATCAAGAAAAGAATCATATTCAGTATAGCAAGAACAAAAATAAAATATCTGGGAAAAAATCTAACCAAGGAGGTAAAAGACCTGTATGCAGAAAACTACATAACACTGAAGGAAGAAATCAAGGAAGACACAAACAAATGGAAACACATACCATGTTCATGGATTGAAAGAATTAACATCATCAAAATGTCCATAGTACCCAAAGCAATTTACAGATTCAATGCAATACCTATTAAAGTATCAATGACATATTTCATAGATGTAGAACAAACACTTCAAAAATTTATATGGAACCATAAAAGACCCCGAATAGCAGCTGCAATGTTAAGAAAGAAGAACAAAGTAGGAAGGATCACAATACCTGATATCAAACTGTATTACAAGGCCTCTGTAATCAAAACAGCCTGGTACTGTCATAAAAACAGGCACATAGACCAATGGAACACAACAGAGAGCCCAGAAATAACCCCAAATCTCTACAGTCAATTAATATTTGACAAAGGGAGCAGTAACATAAAATGGAGTAAATATAGCCTCTTCAACAAATGGTGTTGGGAGAACTGGACAGCTACATGCAAAATAATGAAAGTCAAGCACCAACTTAAACCATATATCAAAATAAATTCAAGGTGGATAAAAGACTTAAATATAAGCCATGAAACCATTAAAGTCCTAGAGGAGAGCATTGGCAGGAAAATCTCAGATATTCCACACAGCAATATTTTTACTGATATGTCCCCTAGAGCATGGGACATAAGGAAAGAATAAACAAATGAGATCTCATCAAAATTAAAAGTTTCTGCATGGCTAAGGAAAACAGTATCAAGATAAAAAGAGAAGCAACTGCTTGGGAAAATATATTTGCCAATGATACCTCAGACAAGGATTTAATCTTCAAAATATACAAAGAACTCACTTGACTCCACTCAGAGAAGACAAGCAACCCAATTAAAAAAATGGACAAAGAACTTGAACTGACACTTCTCCAAGGAGGACATATAGAGGATCCAGAGACACATGAAAAGATGCTCAATATTGCTAGATATCAGAGAGATGCAAATTAAAACCACAATGAGATACCACCTCTCACCAGTGAGAATGGCCATCATAAACAAAGCAACAAACAACAAGTGCTGGAGAGGTTGTGGGGAAATGGGGACCCTTGTTCACTGTTGGTCGGATTGCAGACTGGTACAACCACTATGGAAAACAGTACGGAACTTTTTAAGAAAACAAAATGAATGTGCCTTTTGACCCAGCAGTTCCAGTATTAGGAGTATACCCTAAGAACCCTAAAACACCAGTCCAAAAGAACCTATGCACCCCAATGTTCATAGCAGCACAATTTACAAGAGCTAAGTGCTGGAAACAACCTTCATGCCCATCAGTAAATGAATGGATCCAAAAACTATGATATATTTACACAGTGCAATTCTATGCAGGAGAAAGAGAGAAGAAGCTCCTACCATTTGCAACAGCTTGGATGGAACTTGAAAGCATTATACTGAGTGAAATAAGCCAGACCGTGAAAGACAAATACCACGTGATCTCACCTTTAATAGGAATCTAAACAGCAAAACAAACAAGCAAGCAAAATATGACCAAAGATCATGAAATACAGAACAGGCTGTCAGGGACCAGAAAGGAGAGTGGAGAGAATCACAGGGGAAAAGGGGAAGGATTCACATGAATAAGTATAAAGGACACATGGACAATAACTAAGGTGGCGGGTGGAAATGGGTGGGGGGGTGGGGAGCAATGGTGGGAGGGCAGGTCTGGGAATATGGGACATAAAAGTGTACTTGAACAATAATTAAATAAAAAAGCCTAAAAAATGATGCAAAACTTTTGTTAATAGTTTACTCTTGTGAGGAATTATAGGACTCAATATTAAAAGTCTGTAATTTTGCTTTATTTAAAAATTTTCATAATAAAATTTACATAATAAAAATGTACAAAATTTGAGAAATTTGTAATCTGACTTAAATCATGTCAACATTCATTTTAATCTAGAAATCAGTTTAAATCACCATTAAATATCCCAATGTTTTTCCTCAAATACTTAGTAAACTTGATTTTTCAGAAAGACTTGCCACCCCTTATACTCAGGTAAGAAGCCAAGGTTTCTTATATATTTACTCCATGATACACCTTCTCTGATTACTTTGTTCTTGCTCATTCTTATTTTAATGTTTTTCAATGTTATATGTTAACTAATTATTTAATAAGTTATGAGTTGTTATTGGACAATGATAGGGTATAATTGGTAATGACAGTGTTTGACAGACTTACTTTACCTGTAAGTTATGAGTTGTTATTGGACAATGATAGGGTGTCATTGGTAATGACAGTGTTTGACAGACGTACTTTACCTGTATTTTACAACTGCATCAAAGCACAGTATGATGCCTGATGTCGGCTCTGTAGCCTCTCTCCCCAGGTATGAATACTGGCTCCACAACTGCCAGTCGTGTAATCTTTGACAGTGACCCTTCTTTTAAAAAATATTTATTAAAGTTATTGGGGTGACATTGGTTACTAAAATTGCATAGATTTCAAGTGTACGATTCTATACTTCGTCATCAGTATATTACATTGTGTGTTCACCACCCATACTTGTCTCATTCTCTCACCATATATTTGACCCTTTTTAACCTGTTCTCCTTCCTCCACCTTTTTCCTCTGGTAGCCACAGTACTATTGTCTGTGTCTGTGAGCTTTTGTTTGTTTGTCTTGTTTTCCACTTGTTGCTTTCAGTTTTATATCCCACATATGAGTGAAATCATGATTCTTGACTTTTTCTGTCTGACTTATTTCACTTAGTGTGATAGTCTCAAGATCCATCCACACTGTTGCAAATGGTGGTATTTTATCTTTTCTTATGTCTGAGTAATATTTCATTGTGTGTGTATGTGTATGAATATCACATCTAATATAGCTAATTATCTATCGAAGGACACTTCAGTTGTTTTTATATCTTGGACACTATGAATAATGTTGCAATGAACATAGGAGGGACACCCAGGAAACAAAATTTATTTTAAAAATTGTGCATTTATTCTTACACATTTAAACTTCAGTCACCTTCACAGTACTGTCCATTTGATGCAATACACATGTCCTGATGTTATTTTTCCACCGCTCAAAAAGTTGGAGTTTGTTGATTTTTAAGCCTTTTAGTGCTTCTGCCATTTTTTTGTTTTCTTTCCCACATCGGCAAAATATTTCACTTTCAGGAATTTTTTCATCCAGGGAAACAAAAAAAAAAGTCACTCAGGGTGAGATCAGGTGAATAGGGAGGGTAGGGCACTAGGGTCACGCGGTGTTTGGTCAAAAACTGCTGAATTCTCAGTGTAGTGTGGGCAGGTATGCTCGTAAATCACCCATTGTGAAATGGGCAAACACTTTGAAAGAGTCCTTGAAAAAAGTTCACTGAAGCTGAAGCCAAATGCAGCCTCTCACAACAATGCCAGCTGCTATACTGGTACAGATAGGTTCCTAGAACACTCAACTATCAGGGGAAACTTGCACTACAAGGGGCCTACCCTCCAGAAGTTAACTCCATTTTTTAAAAAATTATATTTTATTGATTAGGTTCCACTTATAGGTGAGATCATATGGTATTTAATTACCTCAGCTTATTTCTCTTGCCATAATGCTCTCCAGTTCCATCCATGTTGTCGTGAAAGAAAGGAGTTCCTTCTTTCTTTGTGTTGAATAGTATTCCATTATACAAATGTACCACAGGTTTTGGATCTACTCGCTTACTGATGGAAATTTAGGCTGTTTCCAGCACTTGGCTATTATAAATATCACTGCTATGAACACAGGCATGCATAAATTCTTTTCAATTGGTGATTCAGGATTTTTAGGGTCTAATCCCAGCACCAAAATCTCTGGGTCAAAAGGCAGGTCCATTTTTAGTTTTTTGAGAAACGTCTATACTGTTTTATATAGTGGTTGTACAAGTTTACATTCCCACCAGTAGTGAATGAGGGATCCTTTTTCTACAAAACATCTCCACCACTTGTTATTTCTTGTGTTGATAATAGCCATTCTACCAAGTATGCTATCGCATTGTAGTTTTAATTTCCATTTCCCTAATAGCTGGTGAAATTGAGCGTCTTTTTTGTCTGTTGGGCATTTGTATGTCTTCTTGAAAGATATGTCTGTTCAGGTCTTGTATCTATTTTTAATTGTATTGTTGAGTTGAAAGAATTATTTATGTATTTTGGATATTAACTCTTTATAGGAGGTGTTTTGTAAATATCTTCTCCTATTAGATTGGTTGCCCAATTGTTTTGTTGATGGTTTCTTTGGCTATGCAGAAGCTTTTTAGGTTGATATAGTTCCATTGATTTATTTTCACTTCATTTCCTTTGCGTTTGAGGTCAAATTTTAAAAATTTTCTCTAAAACCAAGGTTCATAAGTTTGACAGCTCTGTTTTCTTTTTTAGTGTATTTTTATTGATTATGCTATTATAGTTGTCCCATTTTTCCTTCCCTTTATTCCCCTCTACTCTGTATCTTTCTCTCACCAGCGTTCTCCACCTCCCCTAGTTAATGTCCGTGAGTCGGATGAAAGTTCTTTGGCTTCTTCATTTCCTACAATATTATTAACCTCCCCCTGTCTATTTTGTACCTACCATTTATGCTTCTTATTCCCTGTACCTTTTTCCTCATCCTCCCCCCTCTACCTCTCTGCTGATAACCCTCCATGTGATCTCCATTTCTATGATTATATTCCTGTTCTAATTGATTACTTAGTTTTTGTTTTTGTTTTTTTAGGTTCAGTTGTTGATAGTTGTGAGTTTTTTGTCATTTTATGGTTCACAGTTTTTTGTCTTTTTTTTCTTAGATAAGTCCCTTTAACATTTCATACAATAAGGGCTTGGTGAGGATGAACTTCTTTAACTAGACCTAATCTGGGAAACACTTTATCTGCCCTCCCATTCTGAATGAAAGCTTTGCTGGATAGAGTAATCTTGGATGTAGGCCCTTGCTTTTTTTTATGACTTTGAATACTTCTTTCCAACCCTTTCTTGCCTGCAAGATTTCTTTTGAGAAATCAGCTGATAGTTTTATGGAAGCTTCTTTGTAGGTAAGTGTCTCCTTTTCTCTTGCTGCTTTTAAGATTCTCTTCTTATCTTTAATATTTGGCAAATTACGTATGATGTGTCTTGGTGTATTCCTCTTTGGGTCAAACTAGACTGGGACTCTCTGAGCTTCCTAGATTTGCACGTCTAGTTCCTTCACTGGATTGGGGAAGTTTCCTCTCATCATTTTTTCAACTAAGTTTTTGATTTCTTGCTCTTCCTCTTCTCCTCGTGGCACCCCTATAATTCAGATGTTGGAACATTTGAAGTTCTCCAAGAAGTTCCCAATCCTCTCCTCATTTTTTAAAATTCTTGTTTCTTCATTCTTCTCTGGTTGAATGTTTATTTCTTTATTCTGCTCCAAATTACTGATTTGAGTTCTGGTTTCCTTCCCTTCACTCTGCTTCCCTGTATATTTTTCTTTATTTTGTTTTTCATAGCCTTCACTTTTTTCTGTATTTTGCAACCATACTCAGCCTTTTCTGTGAGCATCCGGATTGCCAGTGTTTTGTACTCTGCATCTGACAGGTTGGCTATCTCTTGATTACTTAGTTCAATTTTATGGAGTTTTTATTTGTTCTTTCATTTGGGTCATATTTTTTGTCTCAGTGCACCTGTTACATTGTAAGGGGTGGAGCCGTATGCATTTATCAGGGATGGGCAACTCTTTTGTATTGTGGTGTTGTATGTATGGGAAGGGTCAGCAAGGGAACAATACCTCTTGCTCTGCTCTTGACCTAGTTTCAGTCACTTCCCCTGCTACCCACAAGAAAATTTGAGCCCTCTGGTGCTGATTCCTAGGTGGTGGGTTTATGTACATTCTAGGACCTTGTGTGTCTCTCCAACAAACTCTCCTGTGAGGCTGAGTTTCTTCCACCACTGCAAACCCCACAGAATTTTACAGCCAGAGGCTTTGAGGCTTTATTTTCCCTTGCTGGAACCTTGGGTTTCATGGTCTGTCTCATTCCCCAGTTGTTCCTCCTGGCTATCTATACACAAATGTGGGACCGCCAGTCACTGCATTTCCCACATGGTCCTCCAGCCACAGCCTTGCCTTGCATCCTCTCTGCCCAGGCTACCAATGTTTGTCACTCCTACCAGTCTGGATGAATTTTTCTTCTTTAACTCCTTGGTTGTTGGACTTCCATACAGTTTGGTTATCTGGCAGTTCTCATTTTTTTAATTTGTTGTTTTCCTCCTTTTGGTTGTGTGAGGAGGCAAATTTTATCTACCTATGCCTCTATCTTGACTGGCAATCTGATAGCTCTGTTTTCTTCTATGTACTTTATTATTCCAGATATTATACTTAAGTCTTTGATTAATTTTGGGTTAATTTTTGTGTATGGTAATAAAAAGAAATCTAGTTTTCCTCTTTTGCATGCGGCTTTCCAATTTTTCAGCACCAATGATTGAAGAAGATTTCTCTTCTGGATTGTGTGTTTCGGGCTCCTTTGTTGAAAATTATTTGCAGGTTTATTTTGGGGATCTTCCTTTTGTTCCATTAGTCTGTGTGTCTGTTTTTCTGCCAGTGCCATGCCAGTTTGATTATTATCACTTTGTAGTAAAATTTGAAGTCAGGGAGTATGGTACCTCAGGCTTTATTCTTTTTTTCTCAGGATTCCTCAATGGCTATTTGAGGTCTTTTGTGTTTCCATACAGATATGATTTTTTTTGTTCTATTTCTTTAAAAAATGCCATTGTGATTTTGATGGGGATTGCAGTAAATCTATATATTGCTTTGGGTAATATGGCCATTTTAACTATGTTGATTCTTTCAATCCATGAAAACAAAACATCTTTCTACTTCATTGTGTCTTCTTTAATTTCCATTAATAATGTCTTACAGTTTTCAATATATAGTTTCTTCACATCCTTTGTTATGTCTATTCCTAGATATGGTATTTTTGTTGCAATTGAAGGAAAAATTGTTTTATTTGTTTTTTTTCTGAAATTTTATTTTTAGTATAAGAATGCAGTGGGTTTTGTTCCTTGATTTTTTTCTACTTGCAGCCTCACTGTATTTATTTATGGTTTCTAGTAATTTTTGGGTGGACTGTCTAGGTGTTATTTACAAAGAACCATGTCATGTGCATAAAGTGACAATTGTACCCCTTCATTCCCAATGTGGATGCCTGTTATATCTTCTTGTCTGATTGCTATGGCTAGGACTTCTAGTAACGTGCTGAATAATAGTGGTTATAGTGGGTATGCTTGCCTTGTTCCTGACCTTAGGAGAAAAGTTTTCAGTTTTTCACCATTAAATATGTTAAGTGATTTCTTTTTCTGTGTCTATGTCTTCATTTGTAAAATAAAAATAAAACTAGCAGTTTATATTTAAAGACCCAAGTTCTAGGTAGCATGATTCACAACACACAAAGGTGAAAGCACGCAAAACATTCATTGATGGATAAATGGATAAAAAAATATGGTATTTACTTTCAATGGAAAATTATTCACCCTTAAAGAAGAAAAAAATTCTAAAACACGATACAACATGGATAAAACTTGAGGAGATTATACTAAATGAAATAAGCCCATCACAAAAGATGAAAAGATAAGTGATTTCATTTATATGAAGTACTTAGGGTAGTCAAATTCATAGACAGAAGGTGGGATGGTGGTTGTAAGAGGTAAAGAAGAGGGAAAATTAGAAGTTGTTTAATAGAATTTCAGAGTTCTGGAAGATGTAAACGTTCTGTGGATGGATGATGGTGATGGTTGTACAACAATATGGCTGTACTTAATTCCACTGAATTAAAGTAGTTAAAATAGCAATTTAGTGCTATATATATATCTTACTACCATTTAAAAAAAGAATGAAAAGCTTGAAAAAAGCCTAGCAACTCCTGTGTGGGAGCATTTAAGGAATGATTTAAAGAGTAGAGATGCGTAAATGAGTGCTTTAAGGATCTATAGGGAGTGCTCAATAGTGACAATTATACCATTATGATGTTTGCTATGATTATTTTCCTTTTACTCCAAAGACAAGCTAATGACCTATAAGGTTGGGACTCTTTTGGAGAGATGGGTGAGCTGAGACTCAGACTCTGAAAATTATGGTCTCTCTCTGTTTTTATTAAATAATACCTCCCCTGGTTACCACCATTATACTTTCTCTATGAATTTAACTACTTTTATGGACCCTATGTAATAGAATAATAGTATTCTACTACATACTATTTGTCTTTTTATTCCTGGCATATTTCATTTAGTATAATGTCCTCAAGGTTCATTGATATTATAGCATTTGTAAAAATTTAACTCATTTTGTAAAAGATTAAATACTATTCTAAATCAGGGGTCCATAATTCCTGGGCTGCAGACTGGTACCAATCTGTGGAAAAGTTGTCTTTCACGAATCCAGTCCCTGGTGCCAAAAAGGTTGGAGACCACTGTTGTAAATGATGAAAAGTTGACATTATGGTAAGGCTGAGGTGTGGGAACCTAGATGGAGTTTAGGTTGATATCTCTGAGGGAAAACATTGTCTCAGAGCTTTTCAAATTACATGGTGCAATTAGTTACTTATTTCACTGATCTCTGAAGCCAGTTGAGGCCTAGTTTTTAGAAAAAAGTGTTCCTTGTATTTATGAGCTATGGAAATGAGAAGAATTTACAAGAGGTCATGGAAACAGCATAAGTTTGGAGTCACTGTATTCCAGGTCTGTTCAAGATAGTTCTATTGACTGTGGAGCGTCAAAGCAGCTCCTCAATGTCACACTTGCTTATTACATTGAGGCTTTTCACCATGTGCCATATTTTTTGGCTCTCAATATGCTCATATATATTTCAAAATAATTTTTGGTCATGAGAGCAAATATTTACTGGGTTATCAGCCAAGTGAAAGAAAAATTGAGCATGACCTTCTAGGGCTGAGCCCATATCTAGAATGTGAGTTTGGGGAACATAATTTCTCCATATGGAATTTGAATATGTTGGGTGTGGGCCTGAATGCATAAATTCTGTGGGAATTTCCCCAGCTCTCCCTGCCTTGCTACTATTTAAGAAAAACAATGATGTGTGTGGAATTCAATGAGATTAGACTAAAGCCCAGAATAAATAAGGATTTTGATGTCATCCTTTCCTGACTCATGCTTTGCATGTTTTAAATTCTCTTGGCCCCATAAACACATTACAACTAATTATGGCTAAAGCTGAAAAGCCTTGGGGCTGAGTATGTAGTGGATTCCAAGACATGAAAACCAAGCTCAATTTCTCCACATTGGCAAATGCATACTCTACTGAAGGGCCAAAAGCACTGGGGAGGTAATTTGCAGCCAAATGTATACAGGGAAGTGGGAAAGAGAAATAGAAATCAATCATTCATCATTGAGTTGGTAAAGCCCCTGCAGGTTTTGGTTTTCCTTTATTTTGTCCATTTATTGTAACAGCTGGAAGCATGAGCTCAGGGGACCTCCAGATATTTTTTAGTTACTAACATATTTGGTGACAGCTCAACTGTTGGAAGCTTAGCAAAAGCAGAGAGATTAAAGTCATAGCTGGAGATTTGAGGATTCTCTGACATCACAGAGAAGAAACAGAAGTTTTTCTTCTTTGACCTTACGTGCGACAGGAGTATGCTCATTTATCGATTTTGAAAACTGAACTACAACAGCGAAGAACAATAGGGAATGTGGCCAGAGAATGTGTGTGACCTTGTGGAGAAACTAGAGCTTTGAGGCTAAATCGTGGAGCAAGGAGGATAAAAGGGCTGGGGACAGTGCCCACTCTCCCTCTGTGATTTTAGGGGTCCAAAATGTTTTTATTCCTTTTAAATTCAGAAAAATTTGGGGTTAAATAAAATGTTTTAATATATAAGATTAACATACTTGTTTTTGTATTAACACAGTTGGAAAATATAATTTTAATATTATTTTCTGTGAAGGAAAGTTCCCACAAAGGCAAGTGTCTGGTGCACATGATCACAATCATGCAATTGTTTCTGTGTGAAGATCTTGGCCTATGGTTCTATGCTGTCCCTCCCTAATGCTTCTATTGACAGCTGGGTCGTGAAAACAGCCCCAGGGAGTTGGGCAGTCTCCTTTGGCTATATGTCTTTTTTTTCTATCCACTGAGTCCATACAGGAGATTTATATGAAACAAGACAAACTTGGATTTTGGCCATTTTCCTTTGAGATTCAGTTATTACAAATCTATTTGAATTTCTTTCCCTTTTGAGGCTAGTATTCTTTTTTACTCACCAAATCTTAGGCCTTGGTGGAAAGAGTAAGCACTGTTTTCTGAGAGACAAGTAAAGGGAATCTCAATCCCCAGAGAACTAGACACTTGTTCCCTCGGGGGTCTGGAGCATCTCACCATAGGATTGTGACTATCCTTTGTTGTAAATGAGATAAAGGGGTTAAAGGGACACTGAAGGAGAAATGCACTGATTTGTGTTCTAATTCACCACTTAATCAACTGTGCAACATTAGCCCTTCTGAAGAATAATTATATCTGCCTAGGTCAACTCCTATAGTTGTTATGGAAATCAAATGAAATAACAGGTGTTTTGTAAATTTGGAAAGTTTTCTTCAACATAAGGATCAACAAGTCATTTCATACATTATGCCTAAGTTTTTTTACAGATGGAGAGAATAACTATGTTCTCCAGGTGACCTCAGAGGAGAGCTGCATGTCTAGTTAGCATGACAAAGTGTCCTAACGTTATTAAGTGCTCCCCACAGTTGAAAGGCATTGTGACGCTGATTAACTTGACCTGCATATTATCATATAGAATGTGGACTTTAGCTGGGACTCCCCAGCAATGTATGTTGGATCTAAAAATATGTGGGAGCAGAACCTTTGCATTGAGCCCAGCAGAGGGCTCTCCCCCATGGACATGCTAAGCATTGATTTGAGGAAGGGCCTGAACTTAGTCATGGCAATTACCTTCTTCTCTGGCCTGGTCTGACCACTGGGAGGAAAGGCAATTCCTCTTGCTTGTTAGAAAAATAGTCTTCTCAGGAAAAGATGAATGATGACCACTTCACTTGAGGAAATGGACTTGAAAATGGAGAGAAGGAGTGGTCAAAAGAAGACACTACCCATCTCCAGAAGGAGTAAGAAGATAAAGTAGTTGAGTAGGAAGGCAGGTAGGGTCTGCCCCAGATGAGTCTTACCATGTTCATCAATATATAAAGGTACACACTGTGTTCTGATTATGCACATTTTCTTTCTTTTTTTTAAAAAAGAATTTATTTGTTTTTAGACAGAGGGGAAGGGAGGGAGAAAGAGAGAGAGAGAGAGAGAGAGAGAGAGAGAGAGAGAGAGAGAAACATCAGTGTGAGAGAGGAACATCCATTGGTTGCCTCTCACATGTCCCCAACCAGGGACCTGGCCTGCAATCCAGGCATGTGCCCTGACTGAGAATCAAACTGGCAACTTTTTGCTTTGCAGCATTATGCCCAACCAATTGAGTCACACTGGTCAGGACAGGTGCACATTTTTTAAATAGGAGACATAGGCTAAATATAAATAATGATTACATTAAACTATCATTCCCAACTCCTTCCCAAAAACTGTTTGCTGAGTTCAACCATGAACTGGGCTCTGTTCTTGAGGACAGAGCATGATCTCTCTTCTCCTGCAACACACATCTACTCATCAGGGTGAAAGACAAAATGCGAATAAGCAGATAAACATGGAAAACACTCATACTTTGTGATAAATAGTGTTAGGAGATTGTCCATTTACTTCATCCTGCAGTTCTCTTGGTCTCTCAGTTATTGCTCCCACATCCCTTTTGCACATTCTCACAGCCCACTTGTACCTTTACACTCAGACTATGGCCCTTTTTAGTATTTTGTTCATTACCTGGAAGCCAGAAGACTCTGCCGACCTCATCGTCTCACCACCAACCTCATACACCTACGTGCATCTGTGTCCTCTCTTTTTGACAGCACAGGTCTGCCAGGCTCCAGCTTCAGGTGCTCTTGCTTTCTAAAGGGTTCCATACCTTCAGTGTCCCTGCCCCAAGCTTTTGTATTTCCATGTGTTCATACTAGCATACTTAGAATCTCCAACCCTAGGCATGACCTTATGTTTTCTGTCAGCTCCTGACCTTGTCTTCTCCTTTTCAAAGTTAGACTTTATTGTTGTATTGTCTTCACTAGGGCTGCTGCATGAATCTGCAAGACTTAGTGAAAAATGCAAGGCCCAGCCTAGGGCAACATCTCCTTCCCAGGGTCACAGCCTCAGTTCCTGGTGGAAGACATCCTTCAGCGATTGCAGCCACCCAAATTCAAAGATGAAGTCAGTAATTTCAAGGCAACCACCACAGGCCATTCAATTCTAAGTATGACTGCACTGGTCACATGCTGTTTCTCTACCTCTTGTGGGTCATCCTCAGGCCACATGGATGGGCTCCTGTCCCATTGCACTCTGGTCTTGACAACCCTACCAAATGCAGGGGCTGTTCTGTTCTTTTCCACCTTACTCAGCCTTTAGATGGTGCAGCAACCCTTGAAGACCTAGAAGCTTGCTCCTAGACTTTATGACTTTTGAGACAGCACTCTCTCCCTACAACCTTGCTCACCCTGACTGCTTTGCAGTGAGCCCAAGCCCTGGGGGACTATGTCCTAGCCTCATCTCTTCTCACTGGCATCTTCTCCCTAGTGTGCTCCTGCATGCTCCTGGATGGGACACGTGACTCCTACATTTGCAATCTCATGTGAGAGTGGTTCCATAGCCAGCCTTCTGTAACTGATTTTAGAGTGTTTGGGCCACATCTGTGGTCCTCGTGGTAGAAGAACAACAACTTTTACTCTATTCTTTGTATCCGGAACTAGGTAAAAAATTTTCAGGGTTTTCAGAGTAACAGCATTCAAGAATCTGTTCTGGAAGTTATATTTCTTGGTGTCCAATATGGTTATGGTGATGACTCATGGATGGTAATGACTTATGGATTCTCTCTTTCTTTTTAAAGATTTTATTTATAGTTTAGGGAGGAGGGGAGGGAGAAAGAGAGGAAGAGAAAAATCAATGTGTGAGAGAAACACTGATTAGTTGCCTCTTGTATGCTCCCACCTGAGGACTTGGCCCACAAGCCAGGCATGTGCCCTGACTGGGAATTGAACTGGTGACATTTTGGTTCACAGGCTGGCACTCAACCCACTGAGCCACACCAGCCAGAGCTTGTGGATTTGCTTTTCTAAAGAATTCTTTAGGAACTCTTGAAAATGGTTTTACCTGAAGATATAGGTAGGTGTCTCAAGAGTATTTTGGCTTAGGGGTGGAGGATGCCTGAGGGTCCCTCATGGTTTTCTCTGAGGGGCCCTGAGGCTGCAAGTTAAGGGTCAGAAGAAGGCTGACTGGGAGGCACCCAGCAGTTCCACTTGTTTGGCTTCTGTGTTGCAATTTCATCAGAAGCAAGAACATTGCAATTTGGGGACTTGTTAAAACCACACACTGTTGGGTGGAGAAGCTGGGCCTGGAAATTTTGGTTCCCATTCCAGGTTGCTCACAGAGGGCTTCAGAATAGTCTCAACTCTACATAAATGCCTACCTGTGACTCTATAACACTGAAAGTCATTTTGCACTGTGGGAATTCAGCCTTCATTTCTATTCTCAGCATTTTTAATTTTGAGGAACCATATATTTGCAGCTGTTTCTGTTTCAAATTTTGTAATGGCCTTTGAGGAAACACTGAAACACTTGGAGGGACTGGGTCAGCGTTAGATGTCCTTTAACCAGCATGACATCTAGGCTCTCAAACTTACACACAGGATTGGAGATAACCCAGCCTTCTTTTGCCAGCAGTGGACACAAGGGATGAAATGATCTACTGTGTTGCCTGCAGCTTAGGACGTAAGGCCTAGAGGCTTTAAAAGAGACACAGCTGTCACTCTTACCTATTTCCAGATCTTTTGAAACATTTTGTTTATTGTCAGAGCCATAGTCCCAAGAAATGAGTTTCCTTAATTTGTTATGTATTAAAGCAAAAATGCTTTTACGTTTTCTACAGTGAATAAAGATTATTTGGTGCAGGTCACTGGGGAGACTCTGAAGTGAGACACAGACAAGAATCTTAACTCTGAGCCATTTCAGCCATGTTATCTGTCCCTGTTGCCTTACTTCTGTAATATGCAGAATTTAATCCCCTCATATACTTATGCTAAGATTTATTAAAAATATGATATTAATTATAGCAGATAGTGGGTATGTAATAAATAAGAAACATAAATATAGCTGTCAGTGGTCAAATGATTAATATCTGACATACACATATATGTACCTATAAAATTTTCCATGTTATATTAGTTGTGTGTGTGTTTGAGGAATGCTTTACTGTATGTCCTATACACTTTAAGAAAAAAAGTTTTAGTCCTGGTATGAAATCCATTTATTTATTACTATTTATTTTATAAATGTTTATTGAGCAAGCGTATGTCTAAAAACACTGTGTTCAGGATTCAAGGATAAGTCTTCACACTTTGGGAGCTTAATATTTAGTAAAAATACTTTTATGTAGCCCCATGACTTTTTTATTTATCTTAAAAATTCCAAATGTCAAAGCAAAATTCTCTGCAAACTAAAAGACAATGCTTGATGAGTATTTGAACATTTTGTCTTGAATTCATATTATCAACTTGGTATCTCTGTTGTGCAGATATATCTCTCATGAAACAGCTGAAAGGGATCATATAAAACACACTAGGTGATTATATTCAGTGTCTATAAAAAGCTATAATCTAAAAACCTAGAAAGTTCATTCCTTTAACTATTAAAGTGTAAACAAACATCCAAATGTAGCATATATATTTTTAGCCAAACATGCCTTTATCACATATAAATAAACAAGTAATCCAAGATTGTCAAAGAAATTGTTAGAAGTGTAAAATGGCTATTTAAAATAAGAAATGCCAGTGTTATTACCCTGAAGTGATCTGGAACTGAATTGAATGCTGTTTGATTTAGGAATTAGAGCAATTCTTATCTTAAGGGCTCTGGAATCTTCATGGAACTACAAAAAATATGATGTATTGATTCTGAAGACCATACATAGTGATGCTAATCTAAGAACATTCTAACCAATGGAAATTCCTATAGAGGGGGCCATATATTTCACTTTTGCTGTTTATTTTTAGGTAAACTTTTTTCAACATCCAACATTTTAGTCAAATTTTTAAATGAATTATAACATTCTTTTTTTAATTTTTATTTTTAATATATTTTATTGATTATGCTATTATAGTTGTCTCACTTCCCCCTCTTTATTCCTCTTTGCCCTGCATACACCTCCCCCCCCCCCAGCTGCATTTCCCCTACCCCAGCCACCTTAGTTTATGTCCATGGGTCATACATATAAGTTCTTTGGCTTCTAGATTTCCTATACTATTCTTAACCTCCCCCTGTCTATTTTGTACCTCCATTTGTGCTTCTTATCCCCTGTACCTTTTCCCTCATTCCCACCCACTCCCTGCTGATAACCCTTCATGTGATATCCATTTCTGTGATTCTGTTCCTGTTCTAGCTGTTTGCTTAGTTTTTGTTTTTCTAGGTTCAGTTTTTGATAGTTGTGAGTTTGTTGTCATTTTACTGCTCATAGTTTTGATCTTCTTTTTCTTAGGTAAGGACTTAGGTAAGTCGTTTAACATTTCATATAATAAGGACTTGGTGATGATGAACTCCTTGAACTTGACCTTACCTGGGAAGCACTTTATCTGCCCCTCCATTCTAAATGATAGCTTTGCTGGATAGAGTAACCTTGGATGTAGATCTTTACCTTTCATGACTTGGAATATTTCTTTCCAGCAGCTTCTTGCCTGTAGGATTTCTTTTGAGAAGTCAGCTGACAGTCTGATGGCAACTCCTTTGTAGGTAAATGTCTTCTTTTCTCTTGCTGCTTCTAGGATTTGCTTCTTAGTTTTAATCTTGGGTAATGTAATTATGATGTGCTTTGGTGTGTTCCTCCTTGAGTCTGCCTTCTTTGGGACTCTCTGAGCTTCCTGAACTTCCTGGAAGTCTATTTCCTTCACTAGATTGGGTGAAGTTCTCCATTATTTTTTCAACTAAGTTTTTGATTTTTTCTCTTCCTCTTCTCCTTCTAGCAGCCCTGTGATTCAAATGTTGGAATGTTTAATGTCTGGGAGGTTCCTAAACCTCTCCTCATTTTTTTAAATTCTTGTTTCTTCATTGTGTTCTGGTTGAACGTTTATTTCTTCACTCTGTTCCAAACTGTTAATTTGAGTCCCCATTTCCTTTCTTTCACTGTTGGTTCCCTATAGATTTTCCTTTATTTCACTTTTTATTGTCTTCACTTTTTCCTCTACTTTATGACCATACTCAACCATTTCAGTGAGCATCCTTGTTACCAGTGTTTTGAACTGATAGATAGATTGGCATATGATGGATGGATTGGCTCTCTATTCATTGCTTAAATTGTATCTTTTCTGGAGCTTTGATATGTTCTTTCATTTGGGCCATATGTTTTTTCTCAGTGCACCTGTTACATTATAAGGGGCAGAGCCTTAACTATGAACTAGGGTGGGGCAACTTAAGTCACTGAGTTGTGACACCGTATGTGGGGGAGGGATCCGAGAGGGAACAGTGCTGCTTGCTCAGCTTTCAGACTGCTTTCAGACTGCTTTCAGTCACTTCCCTGCCTACCCACAAGCAAGTTGGGCCCTTCTGGTGCTGATTCCTGGGTGGGTGGATTTGTGTACATTCTAGGACCCTGTGGGTCTCTCCAATGAACTCTCCTATGAGGCTTGGAGTTTCCTCTGCTACCACAACCCCTACAGGTTTTTTCAGTTACAGGTTTTGGGGCTTTATTTCTCTGTGCTGGAACCCTGGGTTCTGTGGTCTGTCTTGCTCCCTAGTTGTTCCTCCTGGTTTATCCACATGCAAGTATGGGACCACCCACTCCTCCAGCCACCACTTTGCTTGCCTGGGTCCTCCAGCCACCATGCACTGTGAGTCCTTTCCACCCTGGCTGCCAGTCTCTGCCCTCCTACTGTTCTGAATGAATGTTTCCTCTTCAACTTCTTGGTTGTCAGATTTCCATATGGTCTCATTTTCTGTCAGTTATTGTTGTTTTTTGTTTTTAAATTTGTTATTGTCCTTCTTTTGGTTGTATGAGGAAGCACAATATATCTATCTATGCCTCCATTTTTGCCAGAAGTCCATAATTATAGCAAATTCTCCCATCTTAGAAAATTATCTATTCAATAGGCATATTTCCTCTTTCCTCCGTATGTGGAACTGAAAATCGTCAAGGTAACTACATATGTGCAGAACTGGATGAAAGAATAAACACTGGCTAACAAACCCAATCCTAACTTTTGGAATTAGGGATATAAGATTGCAAATTTTATAGAAAACACAGATGAGTTAGGAGAAATACTTTGTCTAAAACAAATCCACTACAATAAAAAAGGAGTGTTTTTGTCTTCAACTTAAAGATTTATATTAGTCTCTCAGAAGCTTTTTTTCTTGCTTTCCTGACTCCAGAATGTGACCTTTCTAGATCCAATTTCAATTTAAAATGACCCATTTTGCATTGACAAAGAGGTTCTAAAATTCCTTTGGTAGGCTTTAATTAACACTGGATAAAATTTTGACATAGATATTTCATTAAAGTGGGTTGGACAAGTAAAAAACCCAAACAAACTTGAACACAAGTTTGCACCATTGACACTCTCAGAACACCTTTGTTCCTCTGTGGTTGCTGCTCCTCTTTCCCTTCCTTATCTCCTTCCTTTCCTTTTTTTCTTCCTTCTTTTATACTGATATGAATGAATGAATATTTCATTTGTAGAATCCATTTTCACCTTAAGAGAATTGTCATTCTGCCTGTTCTTTCTGAAATAATTCAACATTTTGATTTTTTGTTAAATTTCTCTTTTAAAAATACATTATTACCTGTTAGAAGTTTTCTCATGGGCTAAAAATCTAGGCTTATATTTTCAATGTAACTCTCCAAATCTCAGTTAAATAGATTGATAATAGGTGTCTATTTCAGCAATTAGAAAAAAACATATTAATTTAATAGACATTTAATTTTTTCTCAAAGTCTTTGGATAATAATTTCTACAGAAAATATTTCTTGTATTTAACTTGAAACTTGTTTATCAAGTCAGTTGAATTTATTCAGTATTTACTGAGTGCATACCATGTGATATATAATAAAAACAAATAAGCAATGTATTCACATGAAATACTTGAACATAACACTCCAGGAGATTGTATATACATTTCTAATGACATTAACCTAGTGTCATTTAATATTCATCTCTGATATTGCAGAAATTGTCCTTTTAGAGAGAGCTAGCACTTTTTAAATAGGGCACATCATGATATGTCATGCAAAGAGCATATAAATGAAGACACTAAGGCACCACATTGGGTTGAATGACTATAGTTCAGTGTTTAGTCCTTGCTCTTTATATCTAGACAATAACACACAATTTGCTATCTAGACATATGGTCCATTTATTACTGAATAAAACCAGAGGCCCAGAATCAATACACCTCAAATAGAGAAAGAGCTGTTCTCATTTGGTTAACTATACTCTGTGAGCCACATCCATTGCAAGGATTCTTGGAAATTTTATCTTTAATTTCATATTTAGCAAACATTATATGAAAACTTTATTTCTTCCTCAAATGTTTTCTTAATTGATCCACAAAGTTGTGTATTTTTAATTATTGCATTATTTAAAAGTATCTGCATATCTTAAAATTTTTCTTTATGCACAGGGTTCAACTAAAAATCAAATATGAGCAGATATATGTGATAATAATGTAACTGTGAAAAAGTCCAAGTTGTAGAGTCCAGCTGCTGGACCTCACTTGGGAGTTACTGGTCCTCTCTGTGCTTTTGGAAGATGAGGCTGGTGATAGAGCTTATTTGGAGTTGTGAGGGTCAATCATGGAGAGCATTTAAAGCAGCTTCTGGGACATTATAAATGCTCAATAACTTTAAAAGGTATAGATTTAAATCTTAATGAATATAATCAAAGTTAGTTTTACAGGGACACTTTCTTTTGAGTAAAGAGAATACATTACTTTCTCATTATATGGACTGAATTAATCATCTCCAACAGCAAATGATATTTAAATACAGACACTGAGCAGAAAACAATAGATGGAGGGCAAGAGTTCTGTCATGACTTCTATTCTGTTGGTGATTTTTATCACAGTGCAGTTTTTCATAATACTTTGAGGTCCTGCATTTTGAAAAAATCCCCCCCTTTCTTCTTACTTTTAGCATCTTATCCTTCTATCAATTTCAGATCTTTTGGGGGTCCAGTGTGGTCTTCTCCTCACTTATTCTAGTTCCTTTATAGTTATTCTCTCTCTTTTGACAATCATCTAGAAACACGTCAAGTGTGTGCTGGGGCTCTCTTCATGTTCTGCTTGTAGATGTGGATCTGGCAAAGATGGCATTGTTGAACAACCTTGAGACCATGGATCTGTAGGTGTTTAGCTAAGCACTTGAGTCTGAGAGAAGATCTGATTGGCTCCTCATTAATATCCATGCACAAGCACAAATTCTTACTAATAAATTTATTGAGATGAAGGAATTGAATTAGCCACATGGAGTTTTCCCCATGCCAGGTTTCTGATTTCTAATTCAGGGATTTCTACATCAGCTCCCACAGCCTGGAACTGAGATTTGGGACTTAAATGTTACTTTCTGCCTTCTCAGAAAATAGTTTATTGGCAAACCCCAGGCACCTATGATAGCCACAGAAAAATAAAAGAATTGTGAGAATGGTATGCTGCCACAAATCCTAAGAGAAGCTTTTCTCATCCCTAAAATACTCAGTTCGATCCCAGACCTAACATTAACTATGTCTCTATTTGCCTTTATAAGATTACTACCTTGGTAATGGATTACTATTTTGTGGGTTTTTTGGATGAATTACATAAGTGCAATAATTTTATCTCTTAACAATGTTTATGGCCTATATACAAGCCAATTTATGAGTATTAATAATTTCTATCATGAAGTTAATTCAATATTAAAAATCATATTTAATGGGCTTTGCCAATCTAAGGAGATGTACTATTACAGGGTGTTAAATGAAGGCCACTTATTAAAACGTAAAGCATTGTCTACAGAGTCAATGCTTACAGTTTTTATTGTATTTTTCCCATAGTTCAGAAAAACACATTCAAAACCTCAATTATTCTCTGTGAATGCAGTGACATGAATGTCATATGGACAATAATTCAGATTCTTCCCATCATGACAGCAGGGGAAACCACTCTTCAGATGAATTTTGAAAGATAACTAAGTCACCCAAACTCACCAAAGTCAGAACCCAATGATTGAAAATTGATCTGCACCATAAATCAACTGCGTGTTGAAGTGTACAAATTTCCAAATGGTGAACATATGTCAGGATTTTTTTCATATGTACTTTCTGAAAAAAAAAGTACTGTGAAAACTTTCGTGTCCAAAGCAAAAACAAAAAACCAAAAACACCAAACAAAAGAACCCCATTCATACAAACTATACCACTATTGCAAAAATAGTTGTCCGGTGTAACTACTGCATGAGAAAATAATAATTGAAATATTACTAACAGAGCCTATAGCTATCAAAATATCTGTCTTCTGTAAACTTAGTTTGAGTGGGCCTATGGGTGAAAATGGGCTCAATAACAATGCTGTCAAGATTGAAAAGGAAGAAACCAATTTTATGGTAACTGGTAATGAGTGAACTGAAACATAAATTGGAACATGTAGACTCAGAATTACATTTAAAAGATTTTTAGCTATTGAAAAAGAAACTCTATTGCAATTAAAAGTCAGTCATTTTAATTTTCAACTGATAGCAAGAAGCCCTCTCCAGGACCAACCCAAAAAATAAATCAGAAAATGAAAGAGAAGTAATAACTGACACCGTAGTTATAAAAAGAATGATAAGAAATACTATAAATAATTACATGCCTACAAATTAGAGAATCTAGAAGAAATGAATAAATCCCTAGAACCATACAATCTCCTGAAACTAAATCAAGAAGAACCAGTCTGAACAGTCCAATTTCATGTAACAAAATTGAAGTAGTAATGCAAAAGAAAAATCACATAAACAAAAGTCCTGGACTGGATGGCTTCACAGGTGAATTTTATCAAACATTCAAAGAAGAACTAACACTTACCTTTCTCAAACTATTTCAAATAATTTAAGAGGAAGGAAACTCCTAAGCTCATTTTATGAGGCCAGCATTATCCTGATTCCAAAACCAGATAAAGACACTACAAAAAAAAAAGAAAATTTATAGGCTAATATCCCTGATAAACATAGATTCAAAAGTCCTCAACAAACTATTATCAAATCAAATCTAGCAATACATTAGAAAGGTCACAAACCATGATAAAGTGGGATTTATTCCTGGGATGCAAGGTTGGTACAATATCAACAAATCAATTAATGGGTTACACCAAATAACAAAATAAAGAACAGAATTGTAAGAGCATATCAATAGATGCAGAGAAAGCATTTGACAAAATCCAGCATGCATTTATGTTAAAAACTCAGCAAAGTAAGAATAGAGGGAAAATGGCCTTTTGTTGAAACATAATAATGGCCTTCTCATATATAATGGAAATATATGAGAAGTCCACAGCCAACATCATACTCAATGGGCAAAAGTAAAATTCTTTCCTTTCAGATCAGAAGCAAGACAGGAATTCTGTCTTTCATCACTTTTATTCAACATAGCATTGAAAATCTTATCCACAATAATCAGACAAGAAGAAGAAA
Organism: Sturnira hondurensis; assembly: GCF_014824575.4. Classification (NCBI taxonomy): domain Eukaryota; kingdom Metazoa; phylum Chordata; class Mammalia; order Chiroptera; family Phyllostomidae; genus Sturnira; species Sturnira hondurensis. Next base: position 412,529 of record NW_028091237.1, read on the forward strand.
TGAGCATCTGAATAGAATAGAAAGAAGTAAAACCATCATTATTTGCAGATGATATGATACTAGATACATGCATATAGAGAACCCTAAACATTTCCCCCCAAAATCTACTATAACTGATAAAGGAATTCAGTAAAGTGGCAGGATAAAAATTTAATATTCAGAAATTGGTTGCATTTTTATACACAAATGATGAACTATCAGAGTCTCAAAAAGGGAAATTAAGAAAACAATCCCATTTACAATTGCATAACAAAAAATTTTAGGAATAAATGTTAACAAGGATGTAAAAAGCCTATACACAGAAAATTATAAGATGCTGAGGAAAAGAATCAAAGAAGATACACACAAATGAATGGAATTATATAGTATTCATGTATAGGAAGAATTAACTTTATTAAAATAGCCATACTACACAAAACAATCAATAGATTGAATGCAATTCCTATTAAAATAACAGTGGTATATTTCACAGAAATAGAACAAATAATCCCCCAAATTTATAAAACCACAAAAGACCACAAATAACCACAACAATCTTGAGAAAGAAGAAACAAGTTAGAGGTATCATACTACCTGATATCAAACTATCAGGGCCATAGTAATCAAAACAGCGTGGCACTGGCATAAAAACATATACATCAATAAAACAGAATAAAAAACCCAGAAATAAACCCATGCTTGTATAGTCAATTAATATTTGACAAAGAACATACAATAGGGTAAAGACAGTCTGTTCAATAAATAGTGTTGAGAAAATTGACAAATATGTGCAAAAAGTGAAACTACACCACCTTCTTACACCATATACAACAATCAACTAAAAATTTATTAAAGACTAAAATGTAAGCTTCAAAACCATAAAACTTCTAGAAGAAAGCATAGGCAGTAAAACCTGACATTTCTTTTAGCAATATTTTTTTCTGATGTATCTCCTTGAATGAGGGAAACAAAAGAAAACATAAACAAATGGGACTATATGAAACTAAAAAAGTTTTTGCACAGCAAAAGAAATCATCAATGTGGTTGAAAAAACAACCCACTGAAGGAGAGATCATATTTGCCAATTATACATTTGATAAAAGGTTAATATGCAAAAATATTAAAAAGTTATAGTATTTAACATAAACCTCAAATAATCCAATTAAAAAATAAGACGAGGACCTGAGTAGATGCTTTTGAAAAAAGTACATACAGTTGGCTAATAGACCAATGAAAATATGTTCAATATCACTAATCATCACAGATGATTTTAATTAGATTATGTAAATTAAAACCACAATGAGATATTAGCTCACACCTGTCAGAACTGATGTCATCAATAAATTCACATAAAAGCAAGTGGGTGAGGATGTGGAGAAAGGGGAACTCTCATGTACTGTTGGTGGAGATGCAAATTGGTGTAAGCACTATGGAAAACAGTACGAAGGGTCCTCAAAAAATTAAAAATGCAACTGTCTTTTGGCTCAGCAATTCAACTTCTGGGAATATATCTGAAGAAGCCTGAAACACTAATTCAAAAAATATATGCACCCCTATGTTCATTGCAACATTATTTAGAATAGTCAAGATCTGGAAGCAGCCCAAGCATTCATCAGTAAAAAAGTGAATAAAAAACAAGTGGAACGTTTACAAAATGACATATTACTTTGCCATAAAAAACAAAATCTTACAACTTGCAACAGCATGGATGGATCTGGGGGGTATTATGTTAAGTAAAATGTCAGTTAGATAAAGACAAATGCCATATGTCTTTACTTATATGTGGACTCTAAAGAACAAAATAAATGAACAAACAAAACTGAAAGAAATTCAGACATAGAGGACACACTGGTGGTGTCAAGAGGGGAGCAGTTTGTAGTCTGAGTGAGAGAGATAAATGGATTAGCAATACAAATTTGTAGTTAACAAAATAGTCGTGGGGATGTAAAATTCAACATTGGGAATAGAGTCAATGATATTGTAATAACTATGTATGGTGCCAGGTAGATAATGATAATATTGCGGGAACACTTTGTAAAGTATGTGATTGTCTAAATACTATGCTATATACCTAAAACTAATAAAAAATAATATTGATGCGGGGCCTGTGCCAGCTCTCGGCTTGGGGAACTGTGAGTCACCCATGCTTTCCCGGTGGCGTGCGGCCTACCTCGGCTCTTGGCTGGAGGAACTGCGAGTCGACCGTGCTTTCCCAGGGGCGCAGGGACTGTGCCAGCTCTTGAACACTCTTGGGGAGACTCGGGATGCTGGTGGGAGCCCTGGAAGAGAACCAGTAACCAGCTCCATCTCTACTCAGCAGGCGCAGACTGGGAAGCACCAAGAGTGAGGCTGTGGTTGTCAGCTTGGGAGAATTGTGAGTTGCCCTGTGTGTTCAGCCATAGCACAGGGAAAGGTCCACACCCAAGCCTATGAGAACAGGAAAGCCTGGCTGGGAGCATGCGCCCTCACGCCAGACCAGGGCTGGAAAGCCTTGGAAAAAATCCGCTCTCAGTGGGGCGCGGGAGATCGGTGCCAGTCTGGATCTTAGGAGGGCACTGGCGAGACCAGTTGAGCTCATCAAGGCACAAGAAAGGCCACACTAACAGCCCCTCAGGCTGCTGCAGCTAGGGAGACCAGAAGAAAAGGTTTGACGAGCTGGAAACCAAACAGAGGAGTAGGTGGAAGTGGAGAACACCAAGATACCTGCAGGAGGATGCACCACTGAATTTCACAGGTATCCTACCACAGAAGTTAACACCATAAACTCAGGGTACCAGAACAGATCAATTCAAGAAGCTGAGGCCAACAAGAAGAGCATCAAAAACAATGGGAAGACAAAGAAACAATCCCCAAATGAAAGAAAAGGAGGAAGTCTCAGAAAGAATGTTAGATGAAATAGAGGCAAGTCAACTATCAGATATTGAATTCAAAGCACTGGTTATCAGGAAATTCAAAGACCTTACAATGAGCTACCAGAAACTACAGGGGAGCTACAATGAACTCTCCGCAAAATATACCAACATGAAAAAGAAAATAGAAACCATCAGAAAAGGCCAAGAGGAAATGAAGAATACAATTTCTGAACTGAAGAACACAGTAGAAGGTATGAAGAGCAGGATCGATGACCCGGAAGACCGGATAAGCGAGCTCGAAGACAGGGTAGAAAGAATCTCCCAGACGGACCAAGTAAGGGAAAAGAGAATCAGAAAAATGAGGAGAGTTTAAGAGAAATGCAAGACAATATGAAACGAAATAATATCCAAATAATAGGAATACCAGAAGAAGAAGAAGAAGAAGAAGAACAAGGGATAGAAAACCTACTTGAAAGAGTAATAATGGAAAATTTCCCTAAGTTGAGGAGAGATAAAGTCACACAAATCCAGGAATTGCAGAGAGTCCCAGTCAGGTGGAACCCAAAGAGGCCTACTGCAAGACACATCATCATAAAAATGGAAAAACTCCAAGACAAAGAGAATCCTAAAGGCAGCAAGGGAGTAAAAGGGATAAAAGGGGATCCCAGTAAGCTTGGCTACAGACTTCTCGATGGAAACATTCCAAGCAAGAAGAGAATGGCAGGAAATATTCCAAGTAATGAGAAACAGAGACCTACAACCAAGGCTACTTCACCCAGCGAGGCTCTCAATCAAGATAGAAGGCCATATAAAGAGCTTCCAAGACAAAAGAAGTCTAAAAGAATATGCCTCCACCAAATCAGGTCTACAAGAATTACTAAAAGGGCTGCTTTAAGGAAAGGAAGGAAAAGAGAGAGAGGGAGAGGCATGCAGGTAGATAAATGGCAATGAATAAGTACCTTTCAATAATAACCTTAAACGTAAATGGATTAAATGCACCAATTAAAATTCATAGAATAGCTGAATGGATAAGAAAGCATGACCCACACATATGCTGGCTACAAGAGAACCACATCAGGTCAAAAGACCATCACAGAATAAAAGTAAAAGGATGGAAACATATATTCCAAGCAAATGGACAAGAAAAAGAAGCCGGGGTAACAATTCTCATATCAGACAAAATAGACTTCAAAAAAAGGACCATAAAGAAAGAACCAGAAAGTCACTTCATAATACTCAAGGGAAGAATCCACAAATAAGACATTAACATCATAAATATATATGCACCCAACTTAGGAGCACCCAAATACATAAATAAAATCCTAGAGAACCCCAAGAAAGATACTGACAGCAACACAATTATAGTAGGGGACTGAAACACCCCACTGTCAAAAATGGACAGATCTTCCAAACAAAATATTAACAAAGATATTGCAGCATTAAAGGACACTCTAGATGAAAGGGACCTAATTGATATATATAGAGCCCTCCATCCCAAAGAAGCTAAATACGGATTCTTTTCAAGTGCACATGGAACATTTTCAAAGATAGACCACATGATAGGACACAAAACGAGTCTCAACAATTTCAGAAAAATAGAAATCATACCAAGCATTTTCCCCAATCACAAGGGACTGAAATTGGAAATCAACCCCACAGGAAAAAAACAAAAACACCCAAAAGCATGGAGACTGAATGGTATGCTATTAAGAAACTAATGGGTCAAGATTGAAAGGAGGGCAATAAATCAAAAACCTTCCAGAAACAAATGAAACTGAACTCAAAACAACCCCAAAACTTATGGGACACAGCCAAGGCAGTCGTGAGAGGGAAGTTCATAGCAATACAGGCTTACCTAAAGAAGATAGAAACATTTCAAACAAACAACATAACCCGACACCTGCAAGAACTTGAGAAACAACAACAAAGACAGCCCAGAGTAAGTAGAAGGAAGGAAATAACCAAGATCAGAACAGAACTAAATGACATAGAGACTAAAAACACAATTCTAAGAATCAATGAATCTAGAAGTTGCTTTTTGAAAAGATAAAGAAAATAGACAAGCCTTTAATTAGGCTCATCAAGAAAAGAAGAGAGAGGACACAAATAAACAGAATCGGAAATGAAAGAGGAGAGATTACAACTGATACCACAAAGATAGAAGGGATTGTAGGAATTACTATGAAGAACTGTATGCCAAGAAATTTGAAAACCTAGGTGAAATGGATACATTTCTAGAAAAATATAATCTTCCAAAACTCAATGAAAAAGAAGCAGAAAACCTGAACAGGCCAATAACAGCAGATGAAATTGAAGAAGTAATCAAAAAACTCCCATCACACAAAAGCCCTGGACCAGATGGTTTCACAGGAGAATTCTACAAAGCTTTTAAGGAAGAGCTAACACCTATTCTTCACAGAATATTCCAAAAATCCAAAGGAAGGAAATCTCCCCAACTCTTTTTTATGAAGCCAGCATCACCCTAATTCCAAAGCCAGATAGAGACACAACAAAGAAAGAAAACTTCAGGCCAATATCACTGATGAACATAGACGCTAAAATTCTCAACAAAATATTGGCAAATCACACCAAACAATACATCAAAAAGATGATACACCACGGCCAAGTGGGATTCATCCCAGGAATGCAAGGATGGTTCAATATTCGTAAATCAATAAATGTAATACATCACATAAACAAAAAGAAAGACAAAAACCACATTTATATCAATGAACGTGGAAAAACCTTTTGATAAGCTACAACACCCATTTATGATAAAGGTACTCAGAAAAATGGGATTGGAGGGAACATTCCTCAATATAATAAAGGCCATATGAAAGACCTACAGCCAACATCATACTCAATGGGCAAAAACTGAAAGCTTTTCCACTAAGATCAGGAACAAGACAAGGCTGTCCACTTTCAGCACTTCTATTTAATATAGTATTGGAAGTTCTAGCCACAGCAATCAGACAAGAAAAGGAAATAAAAGGCATCCAAATCAGAAAGGAGGAAACAAAACTGGCATTGTTTGCAGATGACATGATAGTGTTCATGGAAAAGCCTATAGCCTCTACCAAAAATCTGCTGGAACTAATAAATGAATTTGGCAAAACAGCGGGATACAAAGTCAATATCCAGAAATCAAAGGCATTTTTGTACACCAACAATGAAATAGCAGAAGCAGAAATCAAGAAAAAATCCCATTCGACATAGCAAAAACAAAAAAAATTATCTGGGAATAAACCTAACCAAGGAGGTAGAAGACCTGTATGCAGAAAACTACACAACACTGAAGAAGGAAATCAAGGAAGACACAAACAAATAGAAACATATACCATGTTCATGGATTGGAAGAATTAACATCATCAAAATGTCCATACTACCCAAAGCAATTTACAGATTCAATGCAATGCCTATTAAAATACCAATGGCATATTTCACAGACATAGAACAAACACTTCAAAAATTTATATGGAACCATAAAAGACCCCGAATAGCAGCTGCAATTTTGAGAAAGAAGAACAAAGTAGGAAGGATCACAATACCTGACATCAAACTGTATTACAAGTCCGCTGTAATCAAAACAGCCTGGTACTGGCATAAAAACAGGCACATAGACCAATGGAATAGAACAGAGAACCCAGAAATTAACCCAACTCTCTACAGTCAATTAATATTTAACAAAGGGGGCAATAACATAAAGTGGAGTAAAGATAGCCTCTTCAACAAATGGTGTTGGGAGAACTGGACAGCTACCTGCAAAAAAAATGAAACTCAGGCACCAAGTTACACCATACACCAAAATTAATTCAAGGTGGATAAAGGACTTAAATATAAGCCATGAAACCATGAAAGCCCTAGAGGAGAACATTCGCAGGAAAATCTCAGATATTCCACACAGCAATATTTTTACTGATATGTCCCCTAGAGCAAGGGACATAAGGAAAGAATAAACAAATGGGATCTCATCAAACTTAAAAGCTTCTGCATGGCTAAGGAAAACAGTATCATGATAAAAAGAGAAGCAACTGTTTGGGAAAATATATTTGCCCATGATACCTCAGACAAAGGTTTCATCTCCAAAATGTATAAAGCACTCACTCGACTCCACTCAAAGAAGACAAGCAACCCAATTAAAAAATGGGCGGAGGACTTGAACAGACATTTCTCCAAAGAGGACATACAGAGGATCCAGAGACACATGAAAAGATGCTCGATATTGCTCGATATCAGAGAGATGCAAATTAAAACCACATGAGATACCACTTTACACCAGTCAGAATGGCTATCATAAGCAAAGGAACAAACAACAAGTGCTGGAGAAGTTATGAGGAAAAGGGCACCCTACTTCACTGTTGGTGGGATTGCAGACTGGTACAACCACTATGGAAAACAGTATGGAACTTTCTAAGAAAACTAAAAATGAACGTGCCTTTTGACCCAGAAATTCCACTATTAGGAGTATATCCTAAGTACCCCTAAACACCAATCCAAAAGAACCTATGCACCCTGATGTTCATAGGAGCACAATTTACGACAGCCAAGAGTTGGAAGCAACCTAGATGCCCATTGGTATATGACTGGATCAAAAAGCTATGATACATTTACACAATGGAATTCTATGCTGCAGGAAGGAAGAAGGAGCTTCTGCCTTTTGCAACATCATGGATGGAACTGGAGAGCATTATGCTGAGCTAAATAAGCCAGGCGGCGAAAGACAAATACCATATGATCTCACCTTTAACCAGAATCTAAACACAAAACAAACAAGCAAGCAAAATATGACCAAAGACACTCAAATACGGAACAGGCTTACAGGGTCCCAAGAGGAGAGGGGAGAGAATCATAGGGCAAAAAGGGAGGGACTCACATGAATAAGTATAAAGGACACATGGACAATAATTAAGGTGGGGGGCAGAAATGGGAGGGAGGTGGGGAGCACTGGGTGGGGCAGAGCAGGGAATATAAAACAGAAAACTGTACTTGAATAAGATTTAAATAAAAAATTAATAAAATAAAGTTATTTAATTGTAAAAAAAACAAGATAATGTTGAATGTAAAATGTCATTGAAAAATAAAATTTCATTTCTGGTCAAGTGAAAGACATAAGTAAACATGGCTCACCTCCTAGCATAATCACAGCTAAAATTACATCTAGACTACAAAACCTATATCACCCATAATTGTCAGAAAACTGAGCTATATGTTAGTCTGACAACCAAGGAAGTAAACAAGCCACACTTTTCCAGATGGGTAGAAGGGTCAGAGACTCATGGAGAGGTATGGAGATGTAGAATAGGTTGTCCTCCACCCATGTGTGGTAGATAACAATCAGGAGGGATACCTTGGGAGTGAGGGACCTGAGCCCCACACCAGACCAACCACCTAACCCGGGATTCCAGCACTGAAAAGATAAATCCCCATAACTTCTGGCTGTGAAAACCAGTGGAGGTTGGGGTGGCAGAAGAAACTGCAGAATTCTTAGGAGTCTCCTCTAAAAGGGCCCACAATAGACTTAGGGCTTACACAGGTTCACTCCCTCTGGGTTTCAGCATCAGAGCAACAGCTGGAATGGCACCAGTGGCATATGAGGAGAAATTGAAGTGATTGGCATCAGGGCAAGTGGTGGGAGACAGCTTCCTCTGGACAAAACTTCAGAGGCCAGACAGTGGTATTGCCCCCTCTCTGAGCCCTCCCTCACACAGAGCCACAGAGGGGTGACATGGGTTGCTTATGGGTTGCCATGGTGATTACTTAAGGGTCTTCCCCATCCAACTAACAATGTGCTTCTCTACAGTAGGCCAACCTTCCTTAAGACAGGGAGTCAAAGCAGGTTTACCTAATATACAAAAACAAAATAGGGAGTCTGCCAAAATGAGGAGACAAAGAAATATGGCCCAGGTGAAAGAACAGAACTAAACTCCTGGAAAAGGCCCTGGCTAGTGTAGCTCAGTGGATTGAGCATAGGCCTGTGAACCAAAAGATCTCAGTTTGATTCCCAGTCAGGGCACATGCCTGAGTTATAGGTTAGTTCCCAGCAGGGGATGCACAAGAGGCAACTATACATTGATATTTCTATCCCTCTCTCCTTTTCTTCTCTTCTAAAGATAAATAATAAAATCTTTAAAACAAAACAAAACAAAACAAAAACTCCCCCAAAAAGAATTAAATGAAATGGAGATGACAACCTATCAAAGGCAGAATTCAAAACACTGGGTGTTAGGATGCCCAAGGAACACATTCAACAGCATAAAAAATACCTAGGCACAGATGAAGGTTATATTAAGTGAAATAAAAAGAATTATAGGGAACCAACAGTGGAAGGGATAAACCTGAGTATCAGATCAATGATTTGGAATGTAAGGAATAAAAAAGCATTTTATCAGAACAGAAAGTAGAAAAAAGAATCCAAAAATAAATAAGGATTGCCTAAGGATCCTCTGGAATATCTTCAAACATGCCAACATTAAAATCATGGGGGTATGAGAAAGAGAAAAGAAAAAGCAAGAAATTGAAAATTTATTTGAAAAAATAATGATAGACATCTTTCCCCAAATGGTGAATGAGATAGACACACAAGTCCAGGAAGCTTGGACAATCCCAAACAGGGTGGACCCACAGAGGACCACACCAAGACACATCATAATTAAAATGCCAAAGGTTAGGTTCTGGCCAAGATGGAGGTGTAGATGAATACTCTTTACTTCCTTGCACAACCAAAAGAAGGATAACAGCCAATTAAAAAGAAAAAGACAACCAGAACTGCCAGGAAAATCAAACCATATGAAGGTCCAACAACGAAGGAGTTAAAGAAGAAAAATTCATACAGACTGGTAGGAGGGAAGGACATGAACAAATGGGGTGGAAAGGACATGTGGTAAGGTGGTAGCTGACAGACCAGGCAGGTGAGGCAGTGGCTGGCAGATGGGGGCTTTGCCACATTTGCGTGCAAATAAACTGGGGGCTATATTTGGAGTGTGAGACAGGAAACCCAAACCAAGGTTATAGTACCAGGCAAATAAAGCCTCAAAACCTCTGGCTATAAAAATCCACGAAGGTTACAGCAGCAGGAGGAACTTCCAGTCTCACTGCCAGCAGGAGGAGAGACTGTTAGAAGGGCCCACAGCATCCTAAAACATACACAAGCCCACCCACCTGGGAATCAGCACCAGGGCAGCACTCAGTAGGGCACAATTCACTTGTGGGAAAAGCGGGAAGTGTATGAAAGTGAGGCAGGAACAGAATAAGTAGCACTGTTCTCTCTCTGACCCTTTCCTCACATATAGCACCACAACACAGCAGAGTGGGCTGACCTGCCCTGATTATTACCTAAGACTCTGCTCCTTACAATGTAACAGGTGCACTGACACAAAGAAATATGACCCAAATGGAAGAACAGATCAAAATTGCAGAAAAACAATGGAGGGATGAGGAGATAGCCAACCTACCAAATGCAAAGTTCAAAACACTAGTAATCAGGATGCTCAGAAATGATTGAGTATGGTTGCAAAATAGAGGAAAAAGTGAAGGCTATGCAAAGTGACATAAAGAAAAAATACGCAGGGAAGGACACTGAAGGGAAGAAAATGGACTCAATCAACAATTTGGAGCAGAAGGAAGAAATAAACATTCAACCAGAACAGAATGAAAAAACAAGAATTCAAATAAAATGAGGACAGGATTAAGAATCTCTGGGAGAACTTGAAACATTCTAACATCTGAATCAGGGGTGCCAGAAGGAGAAGAGGAAGAGCAAGAAACTGAAAACAATTGAAAAAAAATAATGAAAGAAAACTTCCCCAATCTACTAAAGGAACTCAGCGTGCAAGTCCAGGAAGCTCAGAGAGTCCCAAACAAGTTGGATCCACAGAGGAACACACCAAGACACATCATAAATTAATTGTCAAATATTAAAGATAAGGAGAGCATCTTAAAAGCAGCAAGAGAAAAGGAGACTGTTACCTACAAAGGAGCTCCCATAAGACTATCAGCTGATTTCTCAAAAGAAACCTTGCTGGTAAGAAGGGGCTGAAAAGAAGTATTCCAGGTCATGAAAGGCAGGAACCTACATCCAAGATTACTCTATCTAGCAAAGCTATCATTTAGAATGGAAGGGCAGATAAAGTGCTTCTCATACAAAGTAAAGCTAAAGCAGTTCATGAACACCAAACCATTATTACATGAAATGTTAAAGGGACTTGTCTAAGAAAAATATAAAAAACTAATCAGTAAAATGACAACAAACTCACAACTATCAACAACTGAACCTAAAGAAACAAAAACTAGCAAACAACTAGAACAGAAATAGAAAGGAGATCGCATGGAGGGTTATCAGCAGGGAGGGAGAAGGGAAAATGTACAAAAATGTGCCAGGAATAAGAAGCATAAATGGTAGGTACAAAATAGACAGTGGGAAGTTAAAAATAGTATAGGAAATGGAGAAGTCAGAGAACTTACATGTACAACCCATGGACATGTACTAAAGAGGGGAATGCTGGAGGGAATGACGGTGCCAACCAGAGTGGGATAAAAGGGAGAAAGAAACAGGACAACTGTAATAGCATAATCAATAAAATATACTTATAAATGCCAATAATTAAGGCTAAAGAGACTATTTGTTTTTAAAAGTATATTTTATTGATAATGCTATTACAGTTTTCTCAGATTTCCTCCTTAATACCCCCTCTGCCCTGCACCCCCAACCCTCCGGCATTCCCCCCCACCTTAGTTCGTGTTCATGGGTTGTACATATAAGTTCTTTGACTTCTCTGTTTCCTATACCATTCTTAACCTCTCTCCATCTATTTTAATCCTACCATTATACTTCTTATTCACTGTACCTTCCCCTCATTCTTCCTTTCCCCTTGCCCAATAAAAACCCTCCATGTGATGTCCATTTCTCTGATTCTGTTCCTGTTCTAGTTGTTTGCTTAGTATTTGTTTTTGTTGTTTTTTTAAAATTTCAGTTGCAGATAGTTGTGAGTTTGTTGTCATTTTACTGTTCATAGTTTTTGATCTTCAATTTCTTAGATGAGTTCCTTTAACATTTCATATAATAATGGCTTGGTGATGATGAACTCCTTTAACTTGATCTTATCTAGGAAGCACTTTATCTGCCCTTCCATTCTAAATGAAATCTTGGCTGGATAGAGTAATCTTGGATATGGGTCCTTGCCTTTCATGACTTGGAATACTTCTTTCCATCTCCTTCTTGCCTGCAAAATTTCTTTTGAGAAATCAGCTGACAGTCTGATGGGAGATTCTTTGAAGGTAACTCTCGCCTTTCCTCTTGCTGCTTTTAAGATTCTCTGTTTATGTTTAATGTTGGGTAACTTAATGATGATGTGCCTTGGTGTGTTCCTTTTTAGGTCCAACTTCTCTGGGACTCTCTGGGCTTCCTGGATTTCTTGGAAGCCTATTTCCTTTGCCAGATTGGGGAAGTTTTTCTTCATTATTTATTCAAATAAGTTTTTCATTTATTGTTGTTGTTGTCCTTCTGACACCCCTATAATTTGAATATTAGAATGTTTAAAGTTGTCCCAGAGGATCCTAAGCCTCTTTTCATTTTTTCAAATTCTTGTTTCTTCATTCTGTTTCAGTCAGATGTTGATTTCTTCCTTTTTTCCCAATTCGTTGATTTGAGTCCTGGTTTCCTTCCTGCCACTTTTGGTTCCCTGAGTATTTTGCTTTATTTCACTTTGGGTAGTCTTCATTTGTTCTTTCATTTTCCACCAAGCTCAATCAGTTCTGTGAGCATCTTGATTAGCAATGTTTTTAATTCAACATCAAATAGGTTGGCTATCTCCTCATAGCTTAGCTCTTTCTCTGGAGTTTTGCTTTGTTTTTTCATTTGGGCCATATTTCTTTGACTCGGCACACCCGTTAAGCTGTAAGGGGGGCACAGCCTTAGGTATTTACCAGGGCCAGGCAACCCTTTTTGCTGGGTCATGCTGCTGTCTGTGGGGTCAGAGAACAATGCAGCTCAATTGCTGGGCTCTAGCCCCACTTTCCAATGAACTCTAGTGTGAGACTAGGAGTTTCTGCCACCGTGGCAACCTCCACCATAGTCTGCAGTCAGCTCTGAGTCTCAGTTTCCCATCTGCCCAGCCCCACTTGTGCAGTCCACCACCTTACCCTGGGTTCTCTCAGCCACATGGTCTGGTCAGCTGCTTCTCCTTAGTTCTTTTCAGCCAGTCCTGCCTGCATGGTCCACTGCCTTATCCTGGGTTCCCTCCATCTGCCTGTTTGCTCATCTCCCTCCTACCATTATGGTTGACTGTTTCTTTAATTCCTTGGTTGTCAGAGTTCTATACAATTTGATTTTCTGGCACTTCTGGTTGTTTATTGTTTTTAGATTGGTCATTATGCTCCTTTTGGCTGTGCGAGGAAGCAAAGGGTTTCTACCTACACCTCCATCTTGGCCAAAACTCCAAAATAAGGAGAGAATCTTAAAAGTATCAAGAGAAAAGCAGATAGTTACCTACAAAGGACTTTGCATAAGACTGTCAACTGATTTTTCAAAAGAAACTTTGCAGGCTAGAAATAAGTGGCAAGTAGTATTCAAAGCAATGAAAAGCAAGGATCTATAACTTATATTACTCTTTCCAGCTAAGCTATCATTTAGAATTGAAGGGCAGGTAAAGTGATTCCCAGACAAGGTAAAGCTAAAGAAGTTTGTCATCACCAAATTACCATTATGTGAAATGTTAAAGGAAGTTATTTAAGAAAAGGAAGATCAAAACTACAAACATTAAAATGATAATAGGCCCTGGCTGGTGTAGCTCAGCGGATTGAGCACAGGCCTGCAAACCAGAGGATCTCGGTTTTATTCCCAGTCAGGGCACATTCCTGGGTTTCAGGCCAGTTCCCTGCAGGCCAACTCCCAGCAGGGGATGTGAGAAAGGCAACCATACATTGATGTCTTTCTCCCTCTCTCCTTCCCCTCTAAAGATAAATAAATAAATAAATTTAAAAAAATGATAATAAATTCACAGCTATCAACAACTAAATCCAAAATCCAAAGTAAGTAAACAAACAGGATAGAAACAGAGTCACAGATATGGAAATCATTTGGAAGGTTATCAGTTGGGCAGGGGAAGAGGAGAATGGGAAAAAGGTACAGGGATTAAGAAGTACAAATTGGTAGGTACAAAATAGACAGGGGGATATTAGGACCAATATAGAAAATGGAGAAGCCAAAGAACTTATATGCATGACCCATGGACATGAATAAGGCGGGAAGATTGCTGGAGGGAATGATGGGTACTGTGTAGAGAAGGTCAAAAGGGGGAAAACTGGGGCAACTGTAATAGCATATCAATAAAATACATTTTGAAAAAGAAAAATAAAATTGAAAGTTATTTAAACACTTCTCGCGGTTTTCTCTGTGTGAACACAATCACGTCATACCAAATTATCCAATTAGTTAATAAATTGGTTTTTATTAAAAACCAACTCCTCTGAAATTACCTGTTTCCGAGGTGATTCACGTTAATGGCTGTCACTTCAATCAGAGTTTGGAGGTTCCTAGTTGCAATGGAGTCTTCGGAAAGGCCTGTTGTGCTGTAGGCTCTGTGAGTGCCAGCTGGGCTAAGAGAAGCTGGTGGCTTTAGTGACTGGCTTTTTTAAATAGTCTGGACTCTTCTTTCTTCAACATGATGACAATAATTTCTGGGGAGGTTAATGCTTAGATACTCATGGTGTTTAGAACTTCTTTGAACCTTCCTAAGTCTCACCTACAAGCCCAGAAATCACCAAGTTCAAATGCTTCCCTTAGCCTCTAGTTATTCACTCATGTATATGTGATTAGCTTTGAACCAGAGTTTTATCTACAAATTCAACTTTAAGATACAAAGGGTTCAAGGCTACCTGCTGGTCCTCGCTGTGTAAGCCATTTACTTTCCTCCTTAGTTTGTACTATATATAGGGAAGCAGGCAAACATGTGTTTTTTGTTTATTGGCAAGGGGTCTTGTTGAAATGAAATTACTTAAGAATGTGTCCATTGCAATTAAAAGATGTATGATGTTTACATTAACATGTTAAAGTTTGGTTGCTCTAGGAACATTGGTTTACATAAGTGTAAATAGGCTATAATGAATATAATGAAGTATTCCATATAAAAACTGTAGCTTTCTAGGAAAATGTTGGTGTGGCTATTTTCCCTAGTACCAGCTGCAAGACAATGTAAAATATTACTCTTAGGGTTGAGTTTCTATGTGCTTTAAATAGTAGGTAAAAAAATTGCTCCATAAAATTTTCTCCCCTGAAATTTTAGCAAATGCATTGATCACACGTTGTGTAAAATCTGATTATGAAGAAACTAGATCAGGAAATATTTGTGGGAAAATAAAACTAATTCCTTAGATTTAAATACTTTGCCTCAAATTTTGATTAAAATCATACTGGTTAGAAGAGGAAGGTTCTGGATCCAAAGGTACATTCCATGTTGACCTGGGGCCCAGTGCCCAGAGCACTTACTTTTTTTCTTTTCAGTGACTTGGTTATCTCCCCAAACACTACAGGTGTCTCTCCCTTCTGCTTCTGACTCATTTTCATTTCACATTATATGTTTTACTGTCCTTTTCCCCAAGTCTTTGTCTGTTATCTGGAATTTCTATGCTCCAAAGCAGGCAGAACCTGTAATCAGGGAGTAGAGAGTGTCATTAATTCCATGAAGACAGAATACGGGGTGGAGGGAGAGGTGAACAGAGGGGTGGGTGGGGACAATTGTGATGGATTTAGGTGGAATTCATGGTCTAAATCAGAGCCACTAAAGGATTTTCCAAATATTTTATTTTTTGAGAAAATGATATATACAAGCATAAAGCAGAAGTTACCCTCATAACCTTCCTACCTATAGGGAAACCACTATTGATATTTGGAGATGTTTCCTGCTCATTTCTTGTCTGTGAGTTTAAGAAAAATAATTAACATCATATAATATGAATTTTTGAATGATTTCTTATTAAACTTGTATAAATTCCATGAATTTTTCTTAATATTCAATCAATATAATTTTAATAGCCATATAATATCCAAAATATATTGGGATATTATTTCCAATAATATTGGGATCTCATTGGGATATATTTTCCCCTCTTGTAGGGCAACCTGTTGAAATAGTATTGCCTTTAAACATTATTACACCTAAAAAGAGAGATTTTTTTCTTAAGAAATCATAATTAAATCTTTCTTTAATACTTTTCACTATTAGACATCCACTCCATTTTACTAACCTCACAGCAGCTTGGAGCCACCAATGCTTCCTTGACCTCTGCCAACTTCCAAGAGAGTGAAAACCTGCCTCATCTTTTTGTCTACATTTCCCTAGCATTCCCAGTGTAGCCTCTTCAATTTCTTCTAGCTTGGATGCAGGGGTCTTTCTATAGACTTATTTGTTTTTGTAAAGAAACTTTTATTTAAATTTCAGAAATTCCTTTGGTTTCAGAGTGGGTTCTATTTTCTGTTAAATTCAAGAATAATCAACATATTCTTACACATAATTTTTATTAGCCTCTTGTTATTATCATCATCATTGTTGACACTCTGTAAACTTCTTCATGAAGTCTCTGAGTTTGCACTCTCCCTTGGCCACCACCCCTTGCCAAGCAGGCTTTCCTTCCCTGGGAGGGCTTTAGAGTAGTCCCTCCTGCACACTCACTGCTCCTTCTGTCTGCCACAGTCTTCATGTTTAAAACATACTCCTGCCCAGCTGGTGCTCTGGAGAAGAAACCTATCAATCTTCAGCCACAGCACCATCTTCCACTGACAGGACCCGACACACACATCCCTACTCCCTCCATCAGTTATAAGTGTGGGCACCTTAAATAAAGCTGTCTCTCACTTGTATCTCATACCACTGCTAGCAGTAGCCTAGCCAGAGCTACTGGGCAGAGTGCCTTGAGTTCAGGTGCCCAAATTCAGCATGGTCTTCTCCCTGTTTATTTATTCTTTGTTATCATTATTAAAAATGATGACATTCTACTATTACTTACTTTAATTGACTTATCCCATGGCAGTTATTCAGATCTTTTACTCTTCTTAACTCCAGTTTTCACCTGGCTCAACTCACTCTGAGAAGCTTACCATATGTTTCATGAAGAAGCTTGAAAACACCTGGAAGGATCTCTGTATCTTGACCCATCCGTTAGTATATCTCTGAACAATGCTTGTCTTCTGCTTCAGAAAATGCAAAATTACATAGAATAGTGCCAAAATGTAAAAAGACAAAACAAGATGTTCATTATCAAAAATTATCAAAACCTAAACAGTAATTAAAGAATGTAAAAAACCCCCCTGTTTTAACAAATAAAAATTATTTTAACAAATAAAAATGTAGTTTATTTCAATAAGCATATAATAGTTTAATTTCCATCATAATGCCAATTACTATCCTTTTACACACCATTAAAAACCTTTTAAAATCTTATTATAAAAATAAAATATTTATTGAGAAAATGTAGCCAAAAATGTGAGGAAAAAGTAACCCATAGAACAACATAGTGGCTACATAGTTTTTGGTAGAACCTAGATTATATAGGATTAAACATTGACTACTTAACTAATTAGCTGGATATTTTGGGCAAATTGATCTCTCTTTGCTCTGATTTCATCATTGCTAAAATTAGGATCAAATAGTATCTGTACTGTGAATTATTTTGATGACTAAATAAAATAATTCATTAAAAGTTTTACCACATTCCCTGGTACACACCTCAATGTAGTTTTTATCTCTTCTTCCAGTTTTCATATATGCATGTTACATATCATATACACATGCAAGTATTTACAAAACTGGGGACATGCACATTCAATGTGTTATGCTCTGTTTTTTAACTTAACATTATCTTGTAGCACTTTTCTGAGCTATTTTGCATTCTTTGAGCACATGGTTTTTAATAGCTGAAGAGCATTCTATTCTATGAATTATTTACTGAAGTAAATCTCTACTGTTGGTTAATTAGGCAGTGGCAATTTTTTGCTAATATAAATAGCATTGCAGTGAACATCCTGGTACATAAATCTTTGTTTGTTTATCTGGTAATTTTCTTGGGATAAATGCCAAGACATGTAATTATTAGGTCAAAGAATCCATACATTTGTAAGAATCTTGAGCCATGTGGCCAATCTACTCTCCAGTAAATTGGGCCTAATTTATGTTCTCCACAGCACTGTGTAGGGGTTTTCATTTCAGCATACCTTGACCACTAATGAATAAGGCACACTATCCCATTTGGAAGATAGCTAGTCTCCCAGGAACAGGGGACCTTGCAGCACTTTACTTTTGCCCATTTTGCTCGTAGGCATGAGTTTTGGGTGACACTAGGAGACTAGACTTAGGCACAGCTTTCCTTTAAGCAATCATTCCCAGAGTATTAAAATGAACTTGAAAGTCTTTAAGACACAAATTTGAAAAAATTAAATGCAGATCTCAACAATTATTTTACAGAAAAATATAGTTATTTTAAAAATGCTTATAAAATCAATATTGTGTATTTGGTAATTAATGGATCCCAGCCATTTTACCTTCCCTGTAACTTGCAGATGACTAAATCCCCAGGCTGAAAGTGAGCCATAGTTTCTCTCACAGTGAGACCTGTTTTAACCTCTCTCATGGTTGGGCACCAACCCTGGGTACATGCCACTGGGTATACCTGAGTTTGCTCTTGACATATTTAAAAAGGAATCAAAGGGAAGTCTTTCTGCCTCATAAGGCAAGGCTTCTTTCTTATGGTGGGGAAAGAAGTTGGGGACAGGATTATGTAAGTGGGGTAACTGAAAGCAGGAAAGCTGACCCCATCAAAAGATGCCGGACTTACTACTCCCAGATGCCCTATTTTTGAGGCCCTCTACCACTTGCTCTTTAACCGGTAAGTATAACACATTATATTTGCCATTGTAATGGTGTATTTTATATGACCATATAGGTGAATTGTATGTGTGTGTTTAAGCCACGTTTTTTTTCTTCAGAGAATATGTACTGTTTAGAAAGGAGGAGACTTATGCTTGACTCTGTGAGATGAAGATTTTAAGTTTGTGTTGAATCTAGGTGTTATGTACTGAGTAGGGTAAAAAAGAGAATCCTTCATTTTAGTTGGAAGTATGATGGCAATTAACACATTTGTCTGAGTAAACAAGAAGCAGTCTGTACTTTGGATAATTCATTAGAGCCACTCATGGTCTAGGGAAAAGACAGGTGGGGGAGTAGGGAAGTTAGTATGAATCAGGACTGCCAGTACATGGGTTTGGCCAGACAACTGAGAAGAGACTGGGATAGAAAGGAAATCATTCAGGATAGTAAAAATCCATAGCTGAAATGTCAAGAAAAAGGCAAGGCTTATGTACATAAAGCTCAGGAATAGTTTGTTTTAAGAAAATGGTGCTCATAAGTTAGATTTAACTGATTTTTCTCATAGCCTGCTTAATTTGTTCATACTGCTGTTTTGGTCTGGGTTTGTTCAATATACATATTTTTATTAAAAAAGGGCCCAGTTAGATATTGTCTGCTGTATCAACAGGGGTTAATTTTAACTTAGATCCTTTGGGGGTAGGTGTGCTGTACTTAGAAAGCATAATAATTGGTGTTTTCATATCACACCATCATCATTGAGATAGAAAGAATGACTAGATAAACACTGCAATTTTTCTAACTCTTTGGTAGATTTGTTCAGCAAATCCTCTAAAAGATGTGATGTTTTGCCAAATATAGCCTTTTATTTGGGTTTAAACTGTGATTCAGGTCAAGGGCTGCTTGGGACAATACTATGTTAGCGTGCAGTGTGGCACTGAGGCAGATGGAAGCACAGCTTCTCACAGCACAAGGGTCTGCAGGGAGAATTCTGGGGAGTCAGTCCAGTTTGGGACTTAGGACTCTGACTTCCTCTCTTAGCCTTGAATTTGTGCTTTTGGCACATGAATCCTTCTTGATTCTTATCTTAGTCTGTAAATAGCACATAAATTGCACATGGAAAAATGGAACAAATCATACTTTCTTTCAAAGGGTAAATTAAACATTTCATAGAATAAGGGAAGAGTTGTTACTGGGGGGAAAAATGTGCCCTTGCTAGCGCCAGTGTGAAAAAAGAGAGTCAATTGGACTCAAACTGAACCTTAAAAAAAGTTTTGAGCATTTGCACTTTTTCCCCTTTAACCACACTCTTAGCCCTCCTGCCAAATATCAAATCCTGAGTTTTCTGAAAGTTTGAAAATATTCCCGTTAATTTTTTTCCTCTCATAGCCCTGTATTTACCAGGGCTTGAAATGAAAATACTAAAAACTAGTAATAAAGGGCACTATGGTATTCCCGGTCTGTCTGAGGCCAAGCAATCCTGGCAAAATCCTCAGGAAGTTTTGTTCCTACCAGGCTACAGTGGAGTTTTTAGTTATAGACTGTTTTGAAAATTCAGGTAAATTTAGAATAAGCAGTCTTCCTAAAGAAATGGAGGAAGCTAGATGGATAACTTAAAAAAATAAAATTGTGGATAAGATCAGAAACTATCTTCTTGAAAAGAGAGAAGATAAACTGTCTGTGATGATGATCTTGGAATTATAAGATTTTCTTTTCTTGTACAGGAGACACTAGGTTCATCAATTATAATTCTGTCAGAGTTCATGAACACACATGGATTGCTGCTCACCTGGAATTCCAGGATGCTCCATTTCTTATCCATAATGCCTTCAAGAGGCAGCCATTATGTGGATTCCTTGAGAGAGAGTATTCTGGGTCACAAATCTCACCCACCCAGTACAATGCACAGTCCATAGCACACACTGGATTATGATTGCTCAATGAATCACTAGAAAAATTCAAAGGAGGGAAAGAAGAGTGGACTTGGAAGAGAATGCCTGGCTATAGCACTGAAGAAGTTGCAGTGCAGGAAGGCTATCTTGGCCATATTTGTACAGCTAATTAATGATCCAGTTAGGTCTAGAGCCCAGATGGTGATATCGATTCTCTATCCCTTCACCTACTATGCCAGCTTGTCTTTCCTGAAGATGTGACTGGTTCCATCACACATTGCTTATCTCAATATGGCTCTTAACTAACTTTAAACCCATCCCACCCCTAGTCCACTTTTTCATTTATAACGGCAACACCACTCAAGTCTCCACCCTACCCCTCCTGTATCTTTTAGCTCACCCTAAGCTACTTCAGCTACTACTCTGTGTCTTTAAACAAACTCTCTTCACCCATTTGTTCTTTCTCTCTCTGGAGGGGTATCTGAGGGGTAGAAAGGAAGGTATCTCCCCTCATTCCTTTCTAGGGGAGATACCTTCAGCAAAGGTCTCAATTCCATCCTTTTCCACCCTTTGAAGGTGTAGGCCCTCTTTGGGCTTGAAGCCAATTGCTGGGCAGTCTGTACCTCACCAGAAAGCCAGGGATGCTCAGATCTTGCTACCTCCCTGTAGAGAACCCTTCTAGAGCTTCCTTCCTCTTCTGCTTGTTTATTGCTCAGTTGTTAAGAAAAAGCTCATTTCAGAAAGCATGAGAAAACAAATCATACAGTATAACAGAAAATATCATTGTTCTATATACCACTTCAATTAGTTCTTTTTTTCCTGGGTTTTTTCATAGCAAAAATCACAATCCTATGGAATAAAAAACCCAAAGGTCTGTGCTATTTGCTTGATTTAAAAAGCATGTTACACTCTTAGGAATATGAAAAAAGGTAGAAAATTCTAATGGAAAAAATATCCCAGAATTTCATCTTGCATTTCAGTGTAATTTCTTAGAATATTTTTCTAATGCATTTATAGAGAGCATACTATACACAATACTTTTTGAGAATACCTGGTCCTGGAATAGTCATAGGTTCTACAGGGAGGAGTATGTTGTAGAGAGTTTAATGACAGAAAGTAGTTACCCTTGGGTGTTTTAGTACTCTACCAATTAAAAGAAAAAAAAATCCAAATGCTTTAGGTTATTTCTCTAAAGATGCAGTGAGTCATTCCTCAAGTTTTTTGGCAATGAAAATATTCACTATATTATTTTATTTACAGATTTCATAGAAGAACAGACTTTAAAAATTTAATATTTTTCTAGTGTCCCAATTGTGTTGAGACACTAGAAAAACTTAACTGGAACTGAACTCCATCATTTACCACACTGAGAGGTAGTATAATTTAGTGGCTAAAAGTAGGATGCCCCTGGCTCCATGGCCCAGCTCTGCAACTTATTAGCTATAACTTACTAGTTCGTGATAATAGGAATTCTCATCTTTTTCATCTTTGTACTTATTTTAGCGAGAAGCGGGATGAATCAATGTTAATAGAACAGCTAGCTAAATACCTGACTTCTTTTCTCCACTTTAGAGTTCTTTCAGGTGTCCCTGATCTGCACCCCTCTCCAGTGAAATTAATTTCCCCTTTTTGGAGCTCTTAACATAACTTCATCTCAAGCCTATCATAGTATTTATTTCAATGTCTATTCTATTTGTTTGTCATTTCTCTCTCTCCGCTTGGCAATACTGTGAACCTGTGAGTATATTAAACATGGGCACTTTTTTTTTTTACACTTTTGGGTTATCACATCCCAGCCTGATCCTAGTGGCTGCTTAACAAAAATGCCTGTTAAATACACAAATTCTCCACTTCTTAAGGTCATTTTCAGACTTAAATAAATGCATAACCTCATATTTATTCCTTTTGCACTTTACCTTTTGGGCCACAAATTCCCAGTTTTGTTTGTTGTTACTTTTTTGGGAGATATAACCAGGAAAAAGTCAAAACAAAACAAACCTGTGTACCACTAGAATTCAGTGATTTAGCTTGCTTATTTGAATATTCCATATGTAATTATTGATTTATACAAACATTACTCAGGTCAGTGAAAAAGGTGTGATGGAATTTACACACCTGTGTAAATGGCCAAATAACAAAGAAGATGTTGCTTATTATTATAATTTATTGTACAAATGAGCATTCTAGACTCAGAAAGGCTAAATGATTAAGGGAGACACAGAGACTTAATGGCAGAACTTTTCTAATGCAGTTTCTAAGTACTGTACTACCAATTGATAAAATGTATGCCATAGCAAATGTTTGGTAAATATTTACTATAGTTATTGAATTGTACTTGCCTTGAATTTTTCCCCTTCCACTTCTGAAGAAACATGATGTAGTTTGCAGTAGAAGTTGCCAGCCATACAGATACTCAAGTGTAAATTTTGTATGTTTGTAGTTAGTAAATATGTGGAATTTTGATCTTGCATGGGAGTTTAATATCACAACCTTACATGGTGGAAACATTGTACAAATAGCAACAGTTTCACGTTTGCATAAACAGCTTTGTAATAGTTGGAATAATATATAGAAGGAGCACAAATTACGCTGACCAGAGTTAAACCTATAAAGAAATCACATTTGAATGGGGATTTTACTTAAGATCATAGACTCATCGACTTTGAGGTGTTTTTATCTTTCACAAGAGATAAATTTAGCCTGCTATAAATAAAATACCATAATATCTACATTTTATGGCTGGCATATATGTATTGGCTCGGGGGAACTTTAAAGTAAGACCCCATGTGAAAAAAATAATAAAAAAAGAGGCAAAGAACTGAAACATTTGGCCAGGAAATTCTATTTTTTTACTCCAAATAGTAGAATAATTGATTCTAAAGTGCTTCTTTTGATTGAATTTTAAGCTTCTAAGCCCTTTAGATTCTTGATTTCACTTCGAGGGCAGAGAAACAGCTAGAATCTTTTGAGGTTTCTCATTTTTATATCTTCTGCTGGTGTTGGCACCATTTCTCTTTCTTTGCACAGTGGCAGTACAGTTCTGGTGGTATAATTTTACAAGTGTGTTGTTAGAATATTAAGGGAGTTAGGTAGCTACTTTCCAAATGTAGCAAATCACAAAGTGTTTTTATTGATTAATCTGAAACTTCATGACACACCTTTTTAAGCTTAAGGTTGAAAACAATGTGTAAATCACCATCAGAGGTATGATACTAATATAAAGAATTATGTGAGTTAGTTCAGCATTTTGGATACATGTTGGAACAGTTATTTGGCTCCTGGGAAGTTTCAGTTAGGCATGTTTTAATTGTCTACAATTTGAAAATAAAAGTAATTGAACTGAGAAATACAAATTTGGTATTGTACAATATTACCATTTTTATTTTAGTTCTAAATTTTATGTAGCAAAAGTCAGAATTTTTATTGAGCAAACCTTGATAATTTTAGTTTGTTTAAACTCACCTGGTTTTAAACTCCATCTCTTAAAATATTAATTTGTAAATTTGAAGAGAATGAAACAAGATTGTCTAATTATTTGAAAACTGGTAGAATAATTTAAAACAAAACCACTCCTCTACAGAATTTTATTTTTCTGTTGTTATTCAAATTGATGTTAACTTGCCAAAGCCATTGTAATTTTTGCATATCTTATTTGCTCTTAAAACACTGAAAGGTGCGTTGATTCCTTAAAATCAGAAGAGGAGAGTTAATTCAGGAGATGGAGTTACAAAAATGTAAGTATTTGTATTTTTCTCTTGACAAATAAATGGCTTGTGCAGAAATAAAGAGAAGAAATGCATTTTCAAGAAAGAGTTTCTTTAAAAGAAGGATGAGCAAAAAGGAAGCAAATACTGCTAACGTTTCTTCAAACATTAGCTGGAGATTAGAATACAGGTGGCTGATTTTAGTCTTTATTTTAAATTTGAAAACTGAAATAGAGCTAGAATTTATTGTTAAATAAACTTATTGCTAGCTAGATTTTCACTTCTTTACAATTTGGATTTTTATACACAACCCTATGAAGTAAATATGAATGGTATTCCCATTTTATAGGTGGATAAATGGAGAAAGAGAGAAATCACTGGTCATACTGCTAGCATTTTGAATTCAGGTGGACTGCCTTCTAGAGTATTTAATATGTTATCTTGCTCTCTTATAGTGGAAATTAGTATGATTGTGTATTGTTTTGAGCCCTGAGCAAAGGGTATGACTAATAATTTTGAACATCATTAGTTTCTTGAAGGTGATTTAAAAGTAAAAATAGGCAAAAAGAGTACATTTGAAATGACATGGGGTCCCATTCTTGAGTGAAGGATATGATAAAGCTTTTGGAGTATGTCACTCCAGGTTTTTCAATATGTTTGGACATATCTGCACACTAACATACACTTGCTGACCCTCTCAGCTTTCCCCAGGAAAAGAGTATTCATAAATCAACCAGTCCTTGTCACTTCCCATCTTGGGGGAAACTACAGACAGTTGCCTAGTTGAGAAGTAACTCAATAGCAAATTAATGTGTGTCCTCTCTGCAAATGTCTGACTTTGTGCATGCATGTGTGTGTATTTTAACTTTTCTTCTCCAAATTATTGGTAATCTGTTTTTCTTCTCTCCCCATAGTATCTTTTATTGATTGATTGATTGAAAAGAGAGAGAGAAAGATCAATTTCTTGTTTCACTTATTTATGTATTCACTGGTTGATTCTCATACACACCCTGACTGGGGAATGAACCTGCAACCTTGGAATATCAGTACAGAGCTCTAACCAAATGAGATGCCTGGCTAGAGCTTCTGCCCATAGTTTCTTAATATATATAGTATTTCTCTCTTTATCAGCACTTACAGGGTCATCTCTTAACTCTTTTTTAGTTCCTCTAGAGGTTGACTGCTTACATCTTGAAGGTACTCCCAAGGGATTCCAATTAAATTTTAGATAGCAAGTAGCCTATATTTAACCAAATTATCTCCAACATACTTTTCAAAATTTGTGCATGCTCTTTCTCTTTCTATCCTTCTCTTGTTCTCATTGTGTGGCACTTACTAGGACTACTCAGCAAATATTCTGTTTGCTGCCTTCTGGATGCATTGTAAAACTGCATTTTTTGTGCTTCGTGTGACTGTGTGGGGTTATATGACTCGCTCTAGCTAGAAGTGTAGCATTTAATTGCTAGTACAAGACACTCAACACCATGGCTCACACAAATGTAAGTCACATATGTAATTTTAAGTTTCCTAGTACCACATTAAAAAGTAAACAAAATAGGTGAAATTAATTCTAATAATCTGATTTCTTTTACCTAAAATATTCAAAATATCATCATTTCAACACTAATCAACATCAAATGATCGAGATAGTTTATATTCTTTTCGTATTACAATTATTATTTCTATAAATATTTAAAATCATATTTTCAAAGGTTTGCACATTTTACACTTGGAGCAATCTCAAGTCCCACAGGCTCCATTTCAAGTAGTCAGTAGCTGCATGTAGCTAGTGGCTACTGGATTGGACAGTAAAGCTCTTTCCCTTCACCATGGTGTTGGGCAGTGTTTTAGACAGTGCTGCTTTACTCTGGGTCACAGGGTGAGACAAGATGGGGAGTGGAGTTCCCAGCTACTACAAGAAGAGTCTGAAATAATCTTTGTTGTTATAAGACATTAAAATTCCAAGTATTGGTTATATTGCAACATAATCTAGCCTATTCTGCCTGATACTTCTTCCTTCTTTCCTCAAAATCTTACAGGATTATACCCTTTATATTGTTTTTCACCTACTTTTGCATCTAATCTATTTTAAATATCCTTCAACTTAGTATGCATTCTTCTACAACTACAGTATCTTTTTTGTTATCTAGACAACAATGCATTTTATGCACACCATATTTTATTCATTCAGTTGCTCCATTGTTGTACTTTAGGAGTTACTTGCAGTTACACAATATAACAATCAATGCTGTAATAATCACCTTTATAGTTAAACATCAGGGTACAATGATGATTTTTTAAACATAACTTCTAGAAGTGAAGTAGCTTGAATAAAGGCACAGTATTTTTTATAATGTTTAATAATTACTTCTGGTTATGTCCTCAGAAAATATCAGTGTATTCTTTTCTACCTGAAGCATGGCCCAGGGTATTTTAATTTCTTTTTTTAATTTTTAATTTTTAATTTTTTAATTTTTATTTTTTTAAATAATTTTTTAATTTAATTCTTGTTCAAGTACAGCTTTCTGTCTTATATTCCCAACCCTGCCCGCCCACCCACCCCATGCTCCCCGCCTCCCTCCCATTTCTGCCCCCCATCTTAGTTATTGTCCATGGGTCTTTTATACTTGTTCATGTGAGTCCATTCCCTTTTCGGCTATGATTCTCTCCCCTCTCCCCTCTGGACCCTGTCAGCCTGTTCCGTATTTGAGTGCCATTGGTCATATTTTGCTTGCTTGTTTGTTTTGTTTAGATTCCTATTAATGGTGATATCATATGGTATTTGTCTTTCACCACCTGGCTTATTTCGCTCAGCATAATGCTTTCCAGTTCCATCCATGATGTTGCAAAGGGTAGTAGTTCCTTCTTCCTTTCTGCAGCATAGAATTCCATTGTGTAAATGTACCATAGTTTTTTGATCCAGTCATTTACCGATGGGCATCTAGGCTGCTTCCAACTCTTGGCTATCGTAAATTGTGCTGCTATGAACATCGGGGTGCATAGGTTCTTTTGGATTGGTGTTTCAGGGTTCTTAGGATATACTCCCAAGAGTGGAATTGCTGGGTCAAAAGGTACGTTCATTTTTAGTTTTCTTAGAAAATTCCATACTGTTTTCCATAGTGGTTGTACCAGTCTGCAATCCCACCAACAGTGAACTAGAGTCCCCTTTTCCCCACAACCTCTCCAGCACTTGTTGTTTGTTTCTTTGTTTATGATAGCCAATCTGACTGGTGTTAAGTGGTATCTCATTGCGGTTTTAATTTGCATCTCTCTGATAGCTAGTGATATCGAGCATCTTTTCATGTGTCTCTGGATTCTCTGTATGTCCTCCTTGGAGAAATGTCTGTTCAAGTCCTCTGCCCATTTTTTGATTGGGTTGCTTGTCTTCTTTGAGTGGAGCCGAATGAGTTCTTTGTATATTTTGGAGATTAAACCCTTATCTGAGGTATCATTGGCAAATATGTTTTCCCAAGCTGTTGCTTCTCTTTGTATCTTGATACTGTTTTCCTTAGCCATGCAGAAGCTTTTAATTTTGATGAGATCCCATTTGTTTATTCTTTCCTTTATGTTCCTTGCTCTAGGGGACGTATCAGTAAAAATATTGCTGCGTGGAATATCTGAGATTTTCTTGCCAAGGCTCTCCTCTAGGGTTTTAATGGTTTCACGGCTTATATTTAAGTCTTTTATCCACCTTGAATTTATTTTGGTGTATGGTGTAAGTTGGTGCTCAAGTTTCATTTTTTTGCATGTAGCTGTCCAGTTCTCCCAACACCATTTGTTGAAAAGGCTGTCTTTACTCCATTTTATGTTATTGCCCCCTTTGTCGAATATTAATTGACTGTAGAGAGTTGGGTTTATTTCTGGGCTCTCTGTTCTATTCCATTGGTCTATGTGCCTGTTTTTGTGCCAGTACCAGGCTGTTTTGATTACAGTGGCCTTGTAATACAGTTTGATATCAGGTATTGTGATCCCTCCTACTTTGTTCTTCTTTCTCAAAATTGCAGCAGCTATTCGGGGTCTTTTCTGGTTCCATATAAATTTTTGAAGTGTTTGTTCTATGTCTGTGAAATACGCCATTGGTACTTTAATAGGTATTGCATTGAATCTGTAAATTGCTTTGGGTAGTATGGACATTTTGATGATGTTAATTCTTCCAATCCATGAACACGGTATATGTTTCCATTTATTTGTGTCTTCCTTGATTTCTTTCTTCAGTGTTGTGTAGTTTTCTGCATACAGGTCTTTTACCTCCTTGGTTAGGTTTATTCCCAGATATTTTATTTTTGTTTTTGCTATATCGAATGGGACTTTTTCTTGATTTCTTCTTCTGCTGTTTCATTGTTGGTATACAAAAATGCCTTTGATTTCTGGATATTGACTTTGTATCCCACTGTTTTGCCAAATTCATTTATTAGTTCCAGCAGTTTTTTGGTAGAGGCTATAGGGTTTTCCATGTATACTATCATGTCATCTGCAAACAATGCCAGTTTTGTTTCCTCCTTTCTGATTTGGATGCCTTTTATTTCCTTTTCTTGTCTGATTGCTGTGGCTAGAACTTCCAATACTATATTAAATAGAAGTGGTGAAAGTGGACAGCCTTGTCTTGTT
This sequence comes from Sturnira hondurensis, assembly GCF_014824575.4. Classification (NCBI taxonomy): domain Eukaryota; kingdom Metazoa; phylum Chordata; class Mammalia; order Chiroptera; family Phyllostomidae; genus Sturnira; species Sturnira hondurensis. Next base: position 441,415 of record NW_028091237.1, read on the forward strand.
CCTGATCTTAGTGGAAAAGATTTTAGTTTTTGCCCATTGAGTATGATGTTGGGTGTAGGTCTTTCATATATGGCCTTTATTATATTGAGGAATGCTCCCTCTATTCCCATTTTTCTGAGTGCCTTTATCATAAATGGGTGCTGAACCTTATCAAAAGGTTTTTCCCCATCTATTGATATGACCATGTGGTTTTTGTCTTTGTTTTTGTTTATGTGGTGTATTACATTTATTGATTTGCATATATTGAACCATCCTTGCATCCCTGGGATGAATCCCACTTGGTCGTGGTTTATGCTCTTTTTGATGTATTGTTGGATGTGATTTGCCAATATTTTATTGAGGATTTTAGCGTCTATGTTCATCAGCGATATTGGCCTGTAATTTTCTATCTTTGTTGTGTCTCTATCTGGCTTTGGAGTTAGGGTGATGCTGGCTTCATAAAGAGTTGGGGAGTTTTCCCTCCTTTTGGATTTTTTGGAATAGTCTGTGAAGAATAGGGGTTAGCTCTTCCTTAAAAGCTTTGTAGAATTCTCCTGTGAAACCATCTGGTCCAGGGCTTTTGTGTGATGGGAGTTTTTTGATTACTTCTTCAATTTCATTTGCTGTTATTGGCCTGTTCAGGTTTTCTGTTTCTTTTTCATTGAGTTTTGGAAGATTATATTTTTCTAGAAATTTGTCCATTTCACCTAGGTTTTCAAATTTCTTGGCATAAAAATATGGAACGCTTCACAAATTTGCATGTCATCCTTATGTAGGGGCCATGCTAATCTTCTCTGTATAGTTCCAATTTTAGTATATGTTCTGCCGAAGCAAGCACGTATTTTAATTTCTTGTTGAGGCTAAATAATTATTCATATGTGAGTTGGACAATTGTATTTATTATTTTGCTAATTGCTTGTTCATGTCAATTGGCTTTATTTATCAACATTCATTTTTGCCGCAGCCCGCTGCAGCAAGGGTGATCGCGAGGTGAGGCGAGGGACTGAAAGAATGGAGAGGACCAAGTGCTCTGCTGGCAAATGGCAAATTTATTCAAGGAACAGCTGTCTTATATACAAACTGTTAATGCCTAAAGCAAGACTGCAGGGAACTAGAAACAATGTTGTTTTTCAAAGTTCGTGCACTCCCTTAAGCTATCAAAAGGGCAAGAAGTTCTCATAACCATCTGGGAACATGACACCTGCGCCAGAGTCTTGTTGTGTCCTTCAAGGCTGGGAACTAGAAGGTTAGGAAAGTGTCAAGGTACCCGCCGGCTCCAGGGACCAGAAACCAAGCTCATCCACCATTCTCACAGTGGAGAACTCTGTCCTTGGTCCCCTTATGGCCTGGCGGGCCCCCACACATTTTTTAACATTTGTTATTGATTATGCCATTACAGTTGTCCCTTTTTTCCCTCCTTCATCCCCCACCACCCTGCACACCCCCTCCCACCCACCTTCCCCCATTTAGTTCATGTCCATGTGTCCTAAGTTCTTTAGCTTCTACATTTCCCACACTACTCTTTTCCTCCCTCTATTTTCTCCCCACAGTCTATGCTACTTATTGTCTATACCTTCTCCCCCCCCACCTCTTCCCACTCCCCTGTTGCTAACCTTCCATGTGATCTCCATGTCTGTCGCTCCACTCCTGTTTTAGGTGTCCTCTTAGTTTGCTTTTGTTTTAGGTGTGGTTGTTAATATATGTGAGTTTGCTGTCCATTCACTGTTCATATTTTTTATCTTCTTTTTTTAGATAAATCTCTTTAACATTTCATATAATAAGGGCTTAGTGATGATGAACTCCTTTAACTCGACCTTACCTGGGAAGCACTTTATCTGCCCTTCCATTCTAAATGATAGCTTTGCTGGATAAAGCAATCTTGGATGTAGGTCCTTTCCTTTCATGACTTGGAATACTTCTTTCCAGCCCCTTCTTGAGGAATCAACTGACAGTCTTCTGGGAACTCCTGTGTAGGTAACTGTCTTCTTTTCTCTTGCGTCTTCTAAAATTCGCTCTTTCATTCTAATCTTGGGTAATGTAAGTATGATATTCCCTGGTGTGTTCCTCCTTGGGTCCAACTTGTTTGGGACTCTCTGAGCTTCCTGGACTTCCTGGAAGTCCATTTCCTTTGCCAGATTAGGGAAGTTCTCCTTTATTATTTGTTCAAATATCTTTTCCACTTGTTGCTCTTCCTCTTCTCCTTCTGGAACCCCCTGGATGTTGGAACATTTAAAGATGTTCTGGAGGTTCCTAAGCCTCTCCTCATTTTTTTCAATTCCTGTTTCTTCATTCTGTGCTAGTTGAATGTTTCTTCCTTCTTTCTGATCCACATTATTGATTGGAGTTCCAGTTTCCTTCCCACCACTACTGGTTCCTGTACATTTTCCTTTATTTCACTCATTGTAGTTTTCATTTTCACATCTAATTTGAGACCAAAATCAACCAATTCTGTGAGCATCCTGATTACCAGTGTTTTGAAGTGTGCATCCGATAGGTTGGCTATCTCTTCTGATAGGTTGGCTATGTCTTCATTCCTTAGTTGTATTTTTTTATGGGGCTTTGATCTGTTCTTTTATTTGGGCCATTTTTATTTTTGTCCTGATGTGCCTGTTATGCAGTGAGGGGCAGAGCCTTAAGTGTTCACCAGGGAGGGGTAACCCATGTCTCTGGGTGGTAATGCTGTATGTGGGGAAAGGGTTGAGAGGGAACAATGGCACTTGCTCTGCTCTCTGCCCGTTTTCAGTCACTTCCCCCACTTCCCACAAGCAAATTGGGACCTCCTCATGCCAATTGCCATGTGGGTGGATTTGTTTACATTCTAGGACCCTGTGGGTCTCTCCAGTAAACTCTCCTGTGGTGCTGGGAGTATCTCCTACTGCCACCTCAACTCCCACAGGTGTTTCCAATCAGTGGTTTGAGGCTTTATTTCCCTGCACTGGGGCCCTGGGTTGTGCAGTCAGTTCTGCTCCCCAGTTGTTTCTCCGGGTTTATCTGCACGGGAATGTAGGACCACCCAGTTCCCAATCCGCCACCTCACCTGGTCCTCCTGCTACTGCCTTACCAGCCATCTGCAGCCTTGTGCACCTTGCTCCACAGTCCGCCATTTCGCTAGGTCTGCCAGTGGCTACCTTGCCCACCACCACCCTCTAGCCACTGCCTTGCCGTGAGTCCTGTATGCTCATCTGCCTGTCTCCACCCCTCCTACCAGTTTCAATGAATGTGTTTTCTTTAACTACTTGGTTGTCGGACCTCTATACAGTTTGGTTTTCTGTCAGTTCTGATTGGTTTTTGTTTTTAAATTGTTGTTGCACTTCTTTTGGTTATGTGAGGAGGCACAGTATGTCTACCTACACCTCCATCTTGGCTGGAGGCCTCCACATATATGGTTTTAAGTGTGCTTTTCAATATAACGTGTTTTCAATCAGGTAATTTTGATTCTTCATAAGTAAACTAAAGTAAAACATTACTGAAAATTTAGTTAATCATTACAGGTTCTCCTATCCTCTTAAAAGGCAAGATATAAAACCCTCCTTGATCACAGAACATGATATATAGATACTAAACAGGACATTCTATATTTTTAAAATGGAATATCTTCTCTAAGTTGTGTAGATCTATTTTCCATATGTAAAATATACAACACTCACTCAATATTTCCCAACAATCTTAGGTTAACTGTAATATGTCTTACAATTTGTTATGTTCAAATCACTTTTGACAGTAACTTACATGAAAAAAAAATGACAGTTAATTCTCCTTTCCCATGTCCCTATTTTGCCCCAGTGACTCATCATAGATTCTTTCTAAAGGATTCTCTTGGTTTTAATTTGCTTGATGGTTCCTAATTCCTGTTATCATTCCCTGCTTGCAGGATCTGCCTATTGTTTTTGGAAAAGTGTATTGTGAACTACAAGCGCATGATATTTCATAGCAATTGTAGGTCATTCTTAATACACACAGGATAATTTGCATTTGTTTGTAATCATTGTTCTTTGCAAAATACTGGTAAAAGCATTATTATAATAACTGTTATTTTGCCCATGGGGAAACTGAGACCCAGAAAGGTTAAGTGACTTACCCAAAGGCATATAGTGAATTGATGGCAAAGCCAGGGTTGCAGGCAAGAATCTTTAGAGGTTGCCCATTGTTCAGCACACTCAGTTATAGGGCCTCTTGGCTGTGTTGTCCTTCTTACACATGTTATGTTTTATTATTCCTTTACTACACCAACAATTCTTTAGGAGCATGTGACATGTGTATAACAGAAGGTTGGAATAATAATGTCTCTTATTCTATTTTTCATGTATTATTGCAACAACTTTGAAAGAGGTGAGAGATAGAGAAATTATTCAAGCTTTTATGTGGAACAACTCAGTGGAATCACCAAAGAATCCAGAAATGTGTCTAGTCCTTTCTGTTAAGGGATGAGAAATTTACTCAAGTGAAAAGGATAACTATGCACTTTCCTCTACTCCCATATGTTTAAGTAATAGGAGGCAAAGGATATTTGTTAACAGTATCACAAATAAATGCTGTGATGTCTAAGTTCTTTTTGTTTACTCTTTGTTCAGAGTAAATAAACAGTATATAATGAAAAGTCTGCAGGAATATTAATTTTAATTTACCCTTCAAGTTCACTTTGCATCTCAACTTTTTTAACCACTCCAGGTAATAGTAATGTTATTCAACTATTAAATGAAGCTTGTTAATTAGCAGAAAATAATTTTTTCAACCTCAGGTATCAGAGAATAGAACCCTTTGCAATGTTCTTTTAAAATGCACACCACTGTTATCTTCAACAGAAGATTTTGGAAATAGGAAACTCAGCATTTGTGTATGTGTCTGAAAATCAGTATCGTGTTCATAAAAATAACAGGCTATAACCTACAAATTACTATCTCCCACTACCCCATACCATAATTTCATTTTAAAGAAATTTTGTGTTTGTCCTACTTGGACAAACACAAAAACTATCCCTGTTTGTGGATAGTTTTCCCATAGTTTGGAAGACGTGTTTTTGGTATCTCCTTCTATATGAATTATGAGAAAATGTGATTTAAATAGGAATCTTTGGAAAGCACCTGAAGGATGGGAACAAAACTGTTGTTCAACTTAACCTAGGGCCCCTAATGTAGAACGTACATCTTGTTTCTTGCCTCCAAATGGTTTTTTACTAACCCTTGGCCCCATTTATATCCCACCCTTAGGAATCAAGCCAAGTGCACAAATGTAATCAGATTAAAAGGAGAACTCAACCTGACTTACTTAGAAGTTTTAAGTTTTTTCTTCAGATTTTCAGGAATAACACTTCAATATGTATTTATCTAATTCTATAGTTCTGTATGGAGTATTAGGTCATAATACTTCCTGGAAAGGTTCCTCAAACCTATAGTTTTTTTCTTTTTACTTTGCAGTGCTCCTCCTATGCAAGGAAAAGTAAGGAATAAGAAAAAAATCACCCTGTTTTATGTAACTTGAGGCTTTAGTTTTCAGAGAATACAAAACAGGAAGATCAAACATACCAAAGGTCCTTCAGTTTATACCCAAGTTAAGTGGGTCATGCATTTTATTTAACAAGTGTAACTCCCTTCTCTCTTGTCATCTTATCTTTTCTCTGCCTTTTTACCTTTATTTGTGGCTACACCCCTCTCTACTCAGCAAAGGAGGGAGGCTTTCTCTGCTGATTCTGGGGTGTTGAAGGATCAGGGGCAGGTAGATCAAATAACACACCTGGCCTTTTTCCCCTTTGCCTATTTCTTGTTGCTGAGGTACCCCATGGCAGTGGACACTGAGGGCTCTGCCACCAGGGAGACAAGGGCCGATAGTCTTTGCAAACTCATTTCTTAGCAGCATACCCTGGGCCCTGCCCATTCCTTATGTGATGTGAGTTAGAACCTTTAAAGAGATCAGAAACAGGGACTGGGGGATGAAGTGTTTGTTCTTACTTAGGATAGTAACAAGCCCATCCTGTCATCGCCTGTCTGGAACTAAAAAAAAAAAAAAAAGGAAAACTCCCAAACTCCTTCAACCACAGCACATGCAAACACAATTTCAGAGGTAAGTAGTTACCATGTCTAGCAACCAACTCTTTGAATTCATTTAAGTGAAATTCATGTTTGGGAAAATAAGCCGTGATTGATGGAGGATGTTGGCAGCCCCATGCTTGCAATAGAGGGTAATGCTTGAATTCTCTTGTTAAAACCAGATAGCTGGCTACATTTAATGATGTTATTCTGGTAAACTTTTCCTAAAATACAATTTTTCAAGTTAAAAGCTCTCTTAAATCTTTCTCATATAAGCTCTCCCCTCCCTTCAGCCCTAGTTTCTCTTCTTTTCTCCCTCGGTTCCCTGGAAAGATGAAAAAAAAAAACATATTGACACTAAATACAAACCAGAAAGTGCACATTATATCCTTTACTTCTCTGAGATTAAAAAATATATAGATATTTTAATTTATATATATTTCCCCAGAAAATTGTTTTGGTTTAAACTAAAAACACTTCAAAAATATGTTTTGCTGTCTATCTATCATCTATCTATCTTTTATGAGAAAAAAATCCTCATCTAGTGATTTTCTCATCTTGCCCCTGTGCGACAAGATATGTACTAAAATATCTTTCAAAAAAGAAACAAAAAGAAGATATAGAAAGAACTGTCTGTGAGCAGCAGCAATCGTGTTTTCAATCTAGGCCATTCTTTCCCTTGCTGTGGGTGGGAGGCAGGGGCCCAGGACATGCACCCCACCCCCACCACCCTCCCCGACTCTGGGGCCACTATGGGCTCCCTGTTTTTAGCTCTCACTCCATTCATTCTGCAAAACTTAGAGGGCTGCGTTCAACTTTCCCCATGGAATTCGCCCTTGTATTCGGTTATTGTCCCTCTGCTATCCTAAGCTCCAGCAAGGTGATCTTGAAAGAACGCCCCTCAACCCTGGCAAGCTCCGGACTGGCCTTTTTTTGCTCTGAGCCGCGGTCTTTTCTTCAGGGGACCACCAAGTGCTTGGCTTTGCAAGGCCAATTTATGACGCCGTCAGGGTCTCGGGCGCCACGCCTGACCCCGCCGGTAGCCCTGGGGAGCTCAATTGTTCCCTTATTAGGCAGCCGAGAAAGGCAGAAAGGTTAGCAGCTCTTTCCCACAATCGGCGACAATGTGTGTCCACAGACGTGTCACACTCACAGGCAGGGAAACATAGCGAGGATGTGTCTCTGAGTGGGCGCCAGGGACTCCTCATTGCCATGCGAGGAAGGGAACAAAAAGAATTCCCAACTCCAAATATCTAAACCCCCAAACCCTCCCGGGGTATAGCTATCTTTAAGAAGGTTTTAGTGGTTGCTCTCAATACCCATAGGAAATATGCCAGGGAAAAATCAAGAAAGCCTTACAAAGAACTGAAACAAGAGTCACAAAGGACTAAATGGTAGTCGGTGAACTTGGGCACAGTAGGTCTTTGTGCACGGGGGGCCAAGACTGCCCAGATGTAAACAGAAGGCTGAACTCTGCCCTGCTAGGAGCTGAGACTGTGGTCCTCTGGAGAAGGCAGACGCAGGGATGAAGGGGAGCCACTCTAGTCGCTAGAAGATGAGCTCTTGCAAATGCTGCTTTTTTATTTTATTTTTTTCATATCCAGGAGGGTGCTGTGCGCAGAGGGCACCCTTTCTGGCCTTGCTTCTAGAGCCAGTTACTTTTCCCTTTTAAATATTATTTGTCCAAAATGCGTGTGTTGCTGCTGTTCTTTCTCAGTAAAAGTGTCTCCCAGATTGGTGAGGGAACATAAGGCCAGACTTTCACACTCTCACTTTTCCTCCTGGCCAGGAAAGAGGAGAGCAGCACAAACAACCCGCGCCGGTCCTCTCGTCTGCCTCCGTGTTCTGTCCCATTGAAAGGGCCTGCCCTAAAACTGCAAATAAAGAAGACAGCTTCTGAGAAACCTGGCAAAGGCTCAAAGGGAGGGGTCAAAATGACTGTATCTGTGCTCCCCTCTTAGATGTATACAAAAGGCTGTGCTCAGATTCTTAGGTCTGAGAAGACTTTTTGAGTTGAAACATAATAAATATCCTTCTCCCAGGACTTGCATGGAAAGGGAATGGTAAAGAGCAAAAACTTAGGATAATTCTCTTTATGTTATAAACACTACCAACTCATCTTATGAGATGATGCAAAAATATTTAACATTTTTATTTTACACTTTTTAAAATATGTGGATTCTGTAGCTAAAGCTGTGTTTCTGCTTCAGAAAGGAGCCACATTTATTAGCAGATAATTCAAAATTGTGCCCTTGAAGGAAAACTGACTGCAAGTTTAGGGAATAACATGCACAGTGTTTCCATTTAAAACTCTTCTCAACACAGTGTTTTTAAATAGTGAGTGTGTTAATTTTTTAGTAGAATATAAAATTAGAGTTAAAAAGAAAATGTTTCAAGATTATATTTATATAATATATATTCAAATATGTCAATTATTTATATTTTCAATCCATGTAGAAATTACAAGTACTCCAAAATTTAAATTATTCTTAAAGCAGTGCTTAAAATATTTTCATGATAACAAAAAAATGCAAATTAAACTTCTTAAAAAAATTCAGTTTCATCTCTGGAGTGTGTTGTTCTGTGATTTTGTCTAAGCTACCCAAGCTTTCTTGACATGATACAAAGGGATCTAGGTTCTTGTTTTTAATATTACAACAAGAACTGGGAATGTAATCATAATGATAAGGCAATTTGTGTTAGTTTATAAAATCCGTTGCAAATGGTAATTTTGTTGTGCCAGGTCTTCTTTTCTTTTCTTCCCTCCACCCCCAGCTGGCTTTCTGTTCACTGTTAAGCTTAAAATTAAACATGTAAGGCTTTTCCTTAAATAAATTGTGGTCTTAATTTGAGGTTGGTTATTGGTAGTGATGGGGTTTCTTTCTAATTTTTAGTTTTCCCCAAGTCTGTTCAATTTCACTGTTCTCATACTTCTGAACTAGTAAATCTGCACTTGATCTAGGTCCAAACATAGTTTCATTGTAAATAAAAAGTCGTCTTTTATGAGGATGTTCACTTCACAGCTTGAGCAGTGTAATTTTTATACAGGTTTCAGCAATCAATAAAAAAACCACAGGAGGAATGATTTATCTTGTTGGTTTCAGAGACTGTCACTGAGAGAAATTGTAAAAGATCAATTTACACAACCTGGTGTGAGAATGTTATTGATATAACACAGTTGATCAGTTTCTGGTTGTCTCTGTGCAGGCCCTGTGGATGAAGCACAGTCCTGTGATAGGCCTGCTCTCCAAAACGTGAATAGACTCCACGTTCCACAAAATGAACACAGAGCCAATGGCAGATGGCCAGGTGGGGGTGGGAGGTTCCTGGAGGGGGGGACCTGGCATTGGCTGCCTTCTATTACTTCTTTAAGTGTGTCCTGCTTCCTCCTCCTCCTCCTGTTTCTCTCTCTCTGTCCCTTTCAAGCTCTCTTTCTCTCTCTTTTTAAAAACATTTCCTCTCCTACTGCGAGAACTGTTCACTTGGAGACTCCCTGTCTTAATTACAAAGAGCCCTTTTAACCATAGGTCATAAGACTCAGCTGTCTTAACAGGAAATAAGGAAAAAGCTACCTTCCTGGAAAAAAAGTCAAACTTCCACTTCTCAAATTAGTTAAATGAAGCTTATCAATGGTTAGGAGTTGAGTCTTTGACAGTTGGCTAATTGCAGTTGGTACATTAAGTATGTTTTAACCAGAGCTGTTTGGCATGAAAGTAGTAAATAAGTAAATAAAGCCTGGGCGCTTCCAGTGAAAGGCAAAGTGCTATATCAATGAAAAAAAATTAAAAATTTTTATCTTGGTCTTGCTGTAAATATATCAACACAAGATGGAGGTCTAGGCTTTTAACATTTTAATTAATATTATTTATGAACATTAACACAATTTAAAATGACATTGAAAGTACATCTGTTGTCTCTCTGTTATCCCTTCAAACTTTCCTCTGCCTATATTTTTATATTAAATAAACTATGGAAATATACCTACTAAGTATCTGGTTTCAAGTCTGAGTACACCATTCTGAAATGCAGAACTTTTCAAATGAAGGTAAATCTTAGTTGAATTGGTTTACTTTCTGATTTATAATTCTTTAATATTATTACAGAAGACAGAACATCAGTTACTGTAAAATAAAGAACAACAACAAAAAACAACCACTCCAGTGGTTTCCTCATTGAGTGTTTATAATAAAGTGAGCAGAAGAAAAGCAATCACAATTTAGAAAAATGTAATAGTGCTTTTGATTATTTAATTTTTTATTTGCAATAAAATGTAACATCAGAATGATAATTATAATGTGGCTTGAATTACAGGAATATAAAAGAATAAAAAGTCTAACAAGACAAATTATTATGCACTTACAGCTTAGACTGTTAGCTATAATTTTAGTAATATTCTCTCATGCTATTTGCTTTTTAGCAGATTCCACATTTCCTTATTTCTTTATGTGTTTATATGTGTATATACACATACATATACACATATGTCTTCTACACAGAGTCTGTCTTTGCTTTTTTCATTTATTTTAAACACACACTGTTTACTTGGGAAATGGAGAAATGTTATGCTTTCTGAACACTTATTTAAAAGGTAAGAATCAATTAGTTCTATGCATTCCATTAGATGAAATTTTAATTGCTGTATGTCCAATCAGTATTTATTTGCTTTTGTTTACAGAAAAGTGAATAAATGTGATTTTCTTTTCATATTCCTATATATTAGAATTCCCTAATATACTCTCATTGTCTTTTCATTAGCTAAAATTAGCCTTCAAATCTCTTACCACATTCATTGTAAACAGAACACAAACAAAAGCCTGCTCACAAAATGTGCTTTCCCTTCATCCCCTTTTCCCCACCTCCAAGCTCTTTAATGGCAGGTAGATATTCCTATCTCAATGTCAATGATGCCTGTAAAATGGCCTCTGACAATTTTGCCACCTATTTCCTCTTCTGGGCTATAACTAAATCAGCATTCATATTATGTAGTTGGTAAGAACTCTACAGGGGGAACAATGCTTTCCTGCAGATTAGAAAAATAGCTAGTCAGTTTCTTCACATCTGGAAAAGACAAGCTTGCTCAAGTATTCAACCACGGCTTTTTTTTTCTAATGCAGTTTTTGTTCCTGCCAAGCTCCTGATGGCTGTAGGCCCTGCAGTGGTATAGTACTGACTGTTCTCTGCCCTGGTCCTCCTCCCACCTCTACCTTCATAACCAGATCAACTCCTCCCCAGCAGGCATCCTACAGATCCAAGTTAAAATGCAATTTCCTGCTTTTGATAAGTAGACACTATCCAGCCAGAACAAGACAGAACACTCTGACACAATTTTCTAATGGCCAAGGGGGGAGGCAACTCCCACCCTGCAAGTTTCCCTTCATTTAAGCCAAGCAGGAAATGCAATTTCTGATCTCTATTCCTGTATTTTTCACCAGACTCTCCAGAACATTGACAAGGTCTGTACATGTAAATCATTCAGGAAGCTAAGGCCAAGATCTAAGTCATGGGGATATTATAGACAACCCTGCCCACCATATTAATTCAAACATTATGAATACTTTCAATCTTGAATAGGCAAATGACATAAAGACCCTTAGTTTAGCAGCTCCAAAAATGTAGTATATTCATACCAGAGAAAATTGTCTACCAAAGTACGTCTTATCTTGGGAGGGTGTCAAATATCTAGAAATGTGTATGACTTTTGCCAAATTACTTTCTGTAGGAGCTGTCCAGCTGCTTTCTATCTACCAAAGACAAAAGTTGTATTCAACAATCATTAGTAATATGAGGTATGGCCCCCCCAAACAAAATTTATTTATAAAAATTGTGTATTTGTACACATTTAAACTTCAGTCACCTCCAAAGTACTCTCCATTTAATGTGGTACATCTGTCACGATTTTTTCCACTGCTCAGAACAGTTTTTGAACTTGTCACTTTTGATGACTTTTAGTGTTTCTGCTGTTTTTTTTTAACCTCTTCTCCATCAACAAAACGTTTCCCTTTGAGGACTTTTATCACTTGGGGAAACAAAAAAGAGGTCCCTTGGCCAAGATCAGGTGAATAGAGAGGATGGGGCATGGGGGTCATGCCATGTTTGGTCAAAAGCTGCTGAACACAGCATGGTTTGGGCAGGTATGCTTATAAATCACCCATCATGAAATGGTCAAATGAATTGAAAGAGTCTTCAAAAAGCTTTCACTGAAGCCGAATGCAGCCTCTCACAACAATGTCAGCTGGTACACTGATACAGATGGGTTTCTAGAAAAATCACTTATTAGGGGAAGCCTGTACCACAAGGGTCCCACCCTCCAGAAGATAATTCCAGGTGTTTTGGGCCCCCCACACTTCCTCCCCCCTACTTTTTTGACATTTCTAGAGGAGATATAGCTATTTATAAAGCTTCCTAGGCACACATTAGTCAGCTAAAGAAGCTAAGTAATTATGGAAGGTAGCTAAGTAATTAATCAAACAGCATGTTTTCTGTACATGCAAAGTGCTCTGGGTGCCCTTAAAGGAGTTTCAGAAGAATGAAAGATATGGACTCTCATCTGAACAAGCTTATGAATTGGTTGGCAATTAATTGTTCTCAGTGATAAAGAGTAAGTATGAAATTGGATTGAAATGACTAGGTGTTTTCCAGGGTAATGGAACATCAATAAAATTTGGGCTTATAAGGAAAGTTTTCCAAGATAGAAATGATTTGGCTTGAAGGAAAGACGAATAAAGATGAGAGGCCAAAAAAGGGGCAGGAGATATGGTGTGGAGACACAAATGAATTCATCATGTCTAGACTCCATGTTATCTACTGGGTAGTGATGAGAACAGTTGGGAAGATAGGAGGCCAGGTTATGAAAAGTCTTGATAGGTAAATCAGATGTTAAATAAATATCTACTGATCAAGAAAATGAGCTTATATCCAAGGATATAATGTGAATCAATGAGTGCTTCTGGATAGTAGCATGACTTAATGAAAGAGACCTTTTCAAGATACTGCTTAGACATTATTGGTCTTAATGTTTGATGGTGTGCATGTGTTGGAGTAGGTGTGGGAGACAAAAGTGGCAACTGTGAAATACACTGCAGTTATACAGGTGAGAGGTGATAGGAACCAGAACTACAATGACAGGTCCCTTTCTTTTAACTACAAAGCAAGGGTTGGATTTTAGCAATTTCAGAGACCAAACAAACAAATAAAAACAAAGCCTGCTACTCATAAGGTGGTCAATACAGTATTGATGACAGCCTAATGTTATTGGATGAATAATTGGAAGTAAAGAATGAATCTGAGACAGCATTAGGTTTGGAGACAAGGATCATGGTTGTACTACTGGAAGAGATAGACTTCCTGATTTGATTGGGAAAGATCTGGGGTGTGTATTGGTAAGAAATATTAACTATTTCAACTAAAATATCCTATAGGATGTTCGACATAGACTGACCTTGGTGGAGACATGAAGATTTTGTATTAATTGCTAAATCCAACAACCCTATATGTACATACTTCTAGATCGGGTTTGAAGAGGAATGGGAAGCATTTACTCACACACTTTTTTAATTGAATATATTGGGGTGACATTAAATAAAATTATATAGGATTCAGGTGTACATACAATACATCTTGTGTAAATTGTATTATATGTTTACCACCCCAAGTCAAATCTTCTTCCACCACCATTCATCCATGCTTTACCCTACCTCCCCTACTTCCTTTCTCATCTGGTAATCACCATACTGATGTCTGTATTTATGAGTTTTTGTTTGTTTGTTTGGTTGGTTGCTTAATCTCTTTACTTTTCCACCCATCTCTCCAATCCTCTTCCCCTCTGATAGCTGTCAGTCTGTTCGCTGTATCTATGAGTCTGTTTCTATTTTGTTTTTTAGCTTATTTTTTTCATTAGGTTCCATATATAAGTGAAGTCACATGGTCTCTGCCATTCTCTGACTGACTTATTTCACTTAGTGTAATGTTCTCCAGGTCCATTCACATTGTATTATAGATTTCCTTCTCTTTTTTACAGCCAAGTAGCATACCATTATGTAAATGTACTACAACTTATTTATCCACTCAGGTACTGGTTGGCACTTGGGCTCACATACTTTTAATTTTTAGTTGTAAAAGTGTGCATGCAGATTAAAGTAGCATAGAAATAACATAGCAATATAATGTAATATAAAGTAAATAAAATGAAATCTTTTTGGACTGAACCATGTTTTCTTATATTTTTGAAAGTAAAAGACTCATTTTATTTTAGCATTTTTTGATAAACTGTAAAGATATGTGCATAGAGAAACATGAAAAATGGAACCATTGAACAAAGTTCCACATAATGGAAGCTCTCCACACTGATTCATGTTTTACAACCAGCAGTTTGTGAACACAGAAAAAACCTTTTGAGGAAAAAAGGAGTTGTTGAGTGAGTGATTGATCTGATAAAAGCAGGACTCAGGGTCAAATGATCAGGCAACAAATTTCAAGCATGTAACTGGGCAGCAGGGTGTTCATCAAAGGCTGGCTTGTTTAGGAGAGCTATGAAGATTTTTCTCATATAGTACCTTTGACTTGATCTTTGACAGAATTAGGTATAGAAAAGAAAAATTATTTATGTAACAAACATCCTAATGACAGTAACTGCTATATTTGTCAGCTCAATTATGAAATTATTTTCTGATCATATAGAAATGTTTTACTTTTAATTCACATTGACACCACTCAAGACACATATAAATGATGTTGATAGAGCAACACTGAGAAATGAGCACAAATCAACTATAAAATTGAACTTTGAAACCCTTTAAAAAACAAATGCATAGGTGTGATCTGGTCTTGGGTGACAGAACTTTAAATTATTTGTGAAATAATGCTAGGAAAGGTAAGGTTGTGATGAGCATGCTCTACAGGACATAGGTACAAGAATGAAGAAAAAAAGAAAATAAAAATATATTCGGGACTGCCCTGGCAGGTGGCTCAGCTGGTTGGAGTATCATACCACATAACAGAAGGCTATGGGTTCAGAGTACATACCTAGGTTGTGGGCTTGGTCCTGGGAGCATATGGGAGATGACCCATCAATGTTTCTCCCTCACTGTACCTCTTAAATTAATTTGGAATTAATTTAAAATTCTATGGCACAGTGGATGAGGATGTTCAGCCTGCTGAGATGAATTGAAAACACTTTCATATGACTAAACCTAAAGGGTATGTTAAGTGTGAAAAACTAATTCACATGACTATCCTAAAAATCTTTGTTATCAAAAACAAAGTTACATGAAACTAAAAAATATTCACATTCCCAGAGAGTTACAAATGAATTTGTTCGATCAGTTTAATGGGATAAGCTATTCATGCTTAATAAAGATTTAATAAATTGGGAATAGGAAAAAATGTACCAGACATAGGGAGGACTTATTAGAAATCAACACCTTTGAACTTCTAGAGATATCTTATTTAGAATCAAGAAGAAGACAGAAGCCTTCTGACCTAGCAGAGGTCTATACAAGACAGTGTGACAGAAGTAACAGGAAGAAATAGAGAGTAAGGAGCAAAAATATTAAATAGGACTTATTATTTTGGGCACACTTACTGGCTGGAACATAGACATTTGCTCATATTTGTTTTTTGACTTTTGTCATGAGATACCAGTTAGTGGCTCTGGCCTTTCTTTTAAAAAATTTTTAGTAAATATAGTTAACATAAAATTTACCATTTTAATCATGTGTAAGTGTACAGTTTGGTGGTATTAAGTATGTTTTTATTGTTTTATAACCACCACCACTATCCATCTCCAGAACCATTTCATCTTCCCAAACTAAATCTCTATACCCATTAAACAGTAACTCTCTGTGTCTCTCCACCAACCCCTGGTAAGCATCATTGTACTTTCTGACTCTATAAATTTGACTAGCCTAGGGACCTCATATAAGTGGGATCATATACTATTTGTCCTTTTTTACTTAATTTTTTCACTTAGCATAATGACTTTAAGTTTTATCCATGTTGTATATGTTTCAGAATTTTCTTACTTAAGCCAAATAATATTCCATTGTAGGCATATACCCCATATTGTTTATTCCTTCATCTTTCAATAGACAGTTGGGTTGTTTCTACTTTTTGGCTACTGTAAATAATGCTGCCATGAACATTGATGTTCAACTACCTGATTTCAATTCTTTTGGGCCCAGAAGTAGAATTGCTGGATCTTTTGCAATTCTATGGTTATTTTTTTTTGAGAGCCACCATAGTGTTTCCACAGTGGCTGCACCATTTTACATTTCCACCAGTAGTACACAAAGTTTCCAATTTCTCCAGATCCTCACTAACATTTATTTTCTGTTTTTAAAATTTTGGGGGTGGATAGCAGTCACCTTAATCATTGTGGGGTCTGTTTTTTCAGAATCCTCTTTCCATGTGAATTGGGGCACACACCATTAGCCAAATGGTTCCTACAGATAAAATTCTAAATATATGATGAAAAAGCATAAACATGGGAAATGAATATAAAGCACAGTCACTTGCTTTTTCAAGAAAGAAGAATGCAATCATGCAGCCATTATGCCATCATGCACTTGTGCACGAAGACAGTGACCTATGCAAAGGATTGTTCCAGCCTTGAGGCCCAAATGCACTAGTGTGTCTTGTTGAGTTTCAGAATTTCTTGAAGTAGCTCTTTTAAGTTCAGGGACATAGGGATATTTACTTTTATGGATGGTCCCATTGCCTGATACTTGGTGAACTTTCTTTCCTTCCTTCAAACACTGAGTTTTGTACTCACCCACGTTTTTTCAGCTATTTCTTTTCTCTCTTCTCAAATCCTCTATATTTATTGTGGGAGAAACAAGCATTTTGCTTCTTATTTACAAACATTTTTTTGTGTGTCATTCCATGCCAATTTCCATTTGGCATCTCCATTTATGTCTTTATCGAGAAACTCAGAATCCAGCCACCATGACAGTACAATGCCTGGTACCTGTGGAATTAAAGAAGCTACCTGGAAGAGGGTATGCTAGCCCAAGTAACGTTTGAGAGGAGACAGAAGAAGAGGATAGAGTCTAATGGGCATGGAACTGGAGGAAACAAAGACATTTTAAATGTGGGGTCACCAGCAGGAGAACTTTCATGAACAATATTAGAACATTTTATTTTTGGAGTAGGTGATGTGTGACTGGGAAGGGAACACTACTTGATTCTGATGTTTAAATCAGGTCGAGTTTCCCAGCAACAAATGCTTGTAATAATCTACTGGGCCAAAAGGGAAAATTGGGTTTCTAAGGAACATAATGAAGATCAGATAAAATCCTTTGCCTTCACAAGCTGAAATTGTAATAAAATAATGTCCAAATGCAATCGAGGCTGTGGTAGGTATACATGAGTAGTTAAAATGTAATTTTAATGTATATTCTTGAGATATACAATTTATAAAGTACTCATAAAAATTAACTTACTTGAGCTATGTAATTTGAGCACGTCTTAGGTAAATATAACAATAAAGATAAATTTTTTACTTTAGTATTTTCATCATAAAGAAAAAACTTTAAAATATGTATTCATGATATTGGCAATAATGTTATATAATGTAAACATTTTGTGTTGTTTGTGCATTTTTCCAACATGGTAAGCCATGTTGAAAATCATTTACTCAGCTCTGCTATTATTACAAGAGAGAAGTCACCAATAAAATTATTTATTTAATAAGTGTCTTTGAAAAAAGTTTAAGTAAAAAATGTTTAAATAGTATCTTGCTATTTTATCTATGAAACTTCAGAAGAATTGCACTGAATATGGCTCTGAAGTATCTTACATAAATATAAAATGCCAATTCTGTGTTCTTTTATTTTAATAGCATGAATATTTAAACCTTTTT
Source organism: Sturnira hondurensis (assembly GCF_014824575.4). Classification (NCBI taxonomy): domain Eukaryota; kingdom Metazoa; phylum Chordata; class Mammalia; order Chiroptera; family Phyllostomidae; genus Sturnira; species Sturnira hondurensis. The sequence goes on from NW_028091237.1 coordinate 459,274, forward strand.
TTTGTAAAGAGGAGGGAGAAAGAAAGGGTTAGAAAGAGTTTTAGGATGGAAAGTAGTCAGAAGGGCTACAGAAGAAAAAACTGTCATTTCCAATTGGTCTTAATGTTTAAAATCTCTAAGATTTCTTTGTGTATTATGAAAAGCTAAAAATTTATCTTTTTCCATTTTCCCAAAGGAGGTTGACCCAAATCCATCAGCAGCAGTTGAAAAATTTCTCTGAGCTTTATCAAATGGCCCCTATGGAGCTCAGCTTAAAATTAAAAGCTTCCATGACCAGAGGGAATATATGTGACTTTAATAACTGAAATGTGTTTTTACTTTCTATTACCGAGGTCAAAAGGTTTCTAAACAAACCAAATTTATCAATTATTTAGAACCGATTTTTTCTGAAGTGGTATTTCTGAGATATTATTTGGTGGATAAATTCAATGTTCTAGAGGCAACAGCAGCATTTTATTCATAACAAATTTCTGCTAAACTGAATTTGCTGGGACAACTTAATTTCCACTATTGTATTTGAACTGTGGAAATATGAAGTGTTATAGTGCCTAACTATTGGGCTTTTCAAAGAATTCCATATAAGCACGCTTATTCAGTTCCTCCACCCACTGTTTTCTGTTCATTGCTGAAGAAATGAACTGATTTCTCTATCTATTGGAGAAAAAATACATTTCTGTGCATATATATTTCTGTGTTTATAATCTCCTCTGAAACATTCTTCAAAACTGCAGAGACACCTTTAAAGTTAAAAACAGTATCTTCAACTACATTGCCATTCTAGCAACCAAACAAAATGAGATTGCTGTCAAGATCTTGATTAAATATATTTTTTTAAATGAAGGAGGCATAGATTTGCATGCCCACATGTGTGTGCCAACAAACACACATGTGTGTGTGTCTTTGGAGTAGGTCAGGGTCTCTTCTTAAACATGCTTCTGGAATCTTGATGGACCACTTGACTTGGTTTAGAGCTCTGTGTTAAAGAATTCAATAACAGTTTATAGAGCACCTGCTCCTGATTCTTAACACAGTGCATAGCCCATGTAAATATTATGTTTATTATATACTAACTAAACATATATTGGGTTTCTGCCTAAAGTCTGCCATTTGGTGTATGCAGAAAACATTATAGAACAGTTCATAAATTCATTTGAAGCTGTGTTAAATGAAAGCAGCCATCCAGAAGCTGAAATTTTTTCCTCTTTAAAATAGCAGCCTTTCCAGCTCAAAAGCAGTAGGTTTATTTATGCTGGTGAGTGCAATACACCAAAGTAATCAAGGAACTATGCTGTATATTCTATTTTAATGAAAGCAAATTTTATTAAGACAAAAGTGGTATTTCCCTTATCATTATGGGCTCTTATTATTATTATTATAATTATTTTTATTGTACATTCAGAGAGGGGCAAAAACAAGCTCTTCCCTCTCAGATACCTATTAGCCTGTTCAAGATGGAAATAACAGCAATTAGGTGTTCCAGATGTCTGCTGATAAAGATAAATGAAAAATGAAGGCAGAAAAGAGAAATGTGGTAAGCACAGGCAAGCCATTTTACCTCTCAGGGAATTGGATAGTTTTGGGGGTTGGTCAGAGGCTAGATGTCTTTCACTGCTGAGTGGCTGGCTGACATCCAACTGGAACCCATACAAGACCCCAAAGGCTACTCTCCATCCTTGTATGGGAGTGGTCTGTGGAGGTGAGGTGGCAGTCTCAGGTTAAATACACAGAGGGAAAGCATCTCTATCAGAGCTGCTGACTATGTGAGGACTCACTGGGGGCTTTCAACTCTCACCTGTACACTTCATTCCTGGGATGGGCTCATGGCCATGTTTGGTTGAATTCAGGTCCAAATATAACATTTGTAACTTTCACTAGTTCACTGAGTTGACAGTTTCAGCCTTGCAGAAATAGAAGAGTAGTGCTCTGTACCACTGTTACCATTTTTTTCATGCCTTTCCTTCTAAGCAAAGCCTGGAAACTGTCACTGCACAAAAAAGGGAGTGGATTGTCTTGGTAACAACTTCATGAGGATACTGGGACTGGAGATGTTTTTATCAAATCCATTAACCAACACTTCTTTGCTCCAGGAATGCAGAGGTTTTGTCTGTTTTGTTCACTGGGATATGTTAAGCTCCTGGGACAGTGGCTGGCACACAGTATAAGCACAATAAAGATCTGTTGACTGAGGGGATCAGTTAATTAATTGTATGAACAGTGATTTTTAAACATCGAATCTCAGAGCATTGCTTTTCCCAAGTGTTCACCACTGCAATGGAAATTTGAGGCTTTTGGTTTACTACTGTGAACAATTGTGCCTTTACTTCTTGCCCATATAAAGAAACTTGACCCTCTGCAGACAGATTCTATTATGACACTGCTTCAATGAAATATTCTCTTGAGTATCTGGTCAACATTTGGTAAATTCTCCCTTGTAGACAATCTAGGGTAACAATGAGATTTCAGTTTTCTGGGTGCTAACTTTTTAGAAATTGATATTTGCAACTGTTCAATTATGGAACTTGGGGTCAAATGGTGGTGCTTACTTATGAGATTACAGCAATCCAGTCCATAAAAATATTCACTCCAACCCAGAGTTTCCAGAATTTTTCTTCTTTCCCCCATAGTCTTTCCACACATTTTTGAATGCCTTGGTTACAATAAAATTCTTCTCAAGAATTTAGATTTCAAAAAAAAGAATTTAGATTTCAGGTCCTCAATGAGGTAATTAGTGAACAAGGAACTTTCAAACCCAGAAGGAGTGTCCAGGGTCTGGATCTGGATTTTCTTAAAATGTCACATGACCCTGGGACCCTTCTCTTTCCAGTCTGAGGGTCTGCAGTGCCTATACTGTCCAGATGTTTGATTTTTGAGATGTGAACAAAGACCATGAATGTAATGATTTTTTCATCCTAAACTACTCTTGCACCTGTGCTTGATAATCATTTGCAGATAATGGGCCCTGTCAGTGCTTTGAAAATCTCAGTAGGAGGACAAGGTGTCTGATCAACATCTATTTTTTTTTTTTTGCTGTTTAGCAGGAAAAACTACAATCCCAAACAAGGATGAGCAGGGATTAAAAACTGACCTTGGTTCCTAAATTTGCCAGTAAGGCTTTGATGTTGAACTTGAGATTGGAGGAGAAGGGGAGAGTGCAGCTGCTAGGTAGGATTCTGCCAGGTCCTTCCCCTTCCTCACTCAGTCTGCCCTGGAGGGAAGGAAGAGTTAGAGGTTGTTTCGAATAATGTTGCCTACTCAGACAGTAGCAGCTATAGGTTCATCTTGTGAGCACTGGCACCTCTAATTTAAATCCCCCACATCTTCCTGCTTCCATACCCTGTACTTCTTTAGAATGTTCAACCGTACTCTGATATAATGCTTAAATAGAAGTAGAAACTAAAAACTGCAAGGTTTTCTAAGTTGTCTGATTCTTCAAGTAGTTCTTATTTTCAGTCTTGATTCTAGATAGGGAGAGAATAGCCAATAAGGCTTTGGCTAAGTCATGTCATTTGCCAAGTTAGAAAAAAATGAAACTACACATGGATTAATTTTTAAGAAATATGACAATAATAGGACATGGCACTCTGTAAACACAAAATTGAGATAGCAGCTTTTGGAGTGACGATAATTATTTTTATTATTGTTAATATAATTTTCCACTTAAAGAACAATTTTCGTAAGTACAGAGGGAAAAAGTCAATAAATTGTGGCCAGTTGGGCCTTAATAATCATCTTTAGTTGTTAAATCAATAAATAAGTAGCCAATTAGCATACTGTGTCCCAACGTGAATAACACATACTCCCCACCACCCCCCTCACACACACACATGCACACACACACACCACTACTGCCATGACAAATGTATTGTCTTGCTGTTATATTTGAAGAGGTTCACAGAAATATGCAGAACCTAGGAATGTGTAAAGTGCTAATAGAACAGCCTCTGCCAATATGAATTATTTCTCTCTAGTTCTCAGACCCATTTTACCAATCTAGTATTTAATATTTGTAAGGTAGGAAATAGGTCTAATTCCTTCTGGTTTGTGAAACTTGCTCAGTGAGTATTTTAGTCTAGTTGGATTCAATTTTCTATTGATAAATGTTTTACCCAACTGTAATTATCTTAACATAGGGACAAGTGGATACTAGACTAATCCAAATGTTTTTAGAGACAAGCTGATAACTTTTGGAGAGAAGTGTTGATTTTATTTGTAACACAGAACTAGTAAGACTTAGTAGTTCTAAGTTTTATTTTTCTAAGACTTACAATATGAACAGTATGGGAGGGAGGAACAATATGTACTTGTCTTTCTACACAAATGTCCGTCATAACCCCATGTCATTTTCTGCTTTGTACTTTCTTTAAAAAAAGAAGTTATGAGATAGTGTAACTTTATTTTTCATTATTACCAGTTATTAACATCCTTGGTTAAAACCATCCCTGGTTAAAAGTTATGACTAAATTTTTGTGTCCCCTCAATTGATATGTTCAAGTCTAACCCCCATTGTGATGGAGGTGGGCCCTTGGGAGGTTATTAGATTGTGAAGATGGAGCTCTCATGATGAAATTAGTGCCTTTTAAGAGACATGAGAGAGATGGTCTCTCTCTCCAACATGTGAGGATACAATGAGAAGGCAACTGTCTGCAAATTAGGAAGAGTTCCTACCCAGGAACTCAATCTGCTGATACCTCGGGCTTTCCAGCTTCTAGAACCGTGAAAAATAACTGTTTTTTGTTTAAGCCACTCAGTCTCTCATATTTTGTTATAGCAGCCTGAGCTGAGTAAGATATTGGATAACTGTGAAGTGGGTAGAACAGCTGCACAGAAGACCACAACTTACATACATATGTGGCCAATCTGAAGGTCACCCTCATGAAGTCATTTAAAATGAGTGAATTCTCTTTAGCCCATTATATTTGGAAATCATCCCATTATGAGATTATCATGGTCTTGTTCACTGTCTGGTCCTGAGAACCCAGTAGGTGTCACGTGCTCAAGACCTCTGTGTGGGTGGTCAAGTGTTCACTCCCTGCTTCTGCTGCCAACCTTCCCATCCCACCTCAGCAATCCCAAGAAGGAGCTACTGTTGGCTGATGGTATTGCAGAATGCTGTTTTTCCAGCAGGAAAGGCCACTGTAAGATAAAATCCAGAGCCATGGATTTGCTTCTTTCTGGTTTTCTCTTCTTCCTTTTCCTGCTGGTTGTAGGAGGAGTAATCAGGTCTACTCTCCCTTCCAGTGACCCCATCTCCACTCTCTTACGTGCACACACACACACACACACACACACACATTCTGATTCAGCCTTCTCCCTTGATCTCTTTTATCTACTGTTCTACTAGGAGTCAGGCTAGAATAACAGACTGGTTTGGGGCACTGTCATTGCTCAGGCTCAAAGAAGAAAGATTACTTATTTCCTGCCGCCAGCTGAACATATTGGATTCTTTATTCATCACTATCTCTGAAGTGTCCTGAAGAGTGTTAGCATCTCAATTTGACAAATGAGGAAATTGAGGTTCAAGAACTTCTCAAGGACTCCTAAGAGGGGATATCAAATAATATAAAGAGGCAAACAAAACAAAAAATATAATTTCTGTATTTATCAGTGCTATAAAGACAAGGTGGATAAAGGCAGAGTCAGTGGCAAGGGTGGGGCTGTTTAGTTTGGAGTTTTGGAGAAGGCTTAGATCACATAAAACACCAGTATGGTTTGTAGTTGAGTGGGTCCTGTGTCGAAGTTACCTCAAACTGATTTAACTCTCAGAAGGGTCATTTAATAAAGGAATATTTCTAAATAATTTGATCCTCCCATTGTGTAAGATATGTTTTCATTTATGAAAACTTTTTCATGCATGCACATTTATGTTGTGAATTAAAAATCAAGGCTATGTTTTTATGGGCTAAAATTTTAAGAATTATGTTCTTTAATCAAAATGCATTTTTCCAAGATATTATAGCTTGATGTCAAAGGCCCACAGAGAATGTAACAGAAATAAGTGAAGGCTCGAGCACTTTCAGTTTATGGAAATGCTCAATGGTGGAATGCTTTCAGGATATGTTTTGATATACTTTGCACATTTGCACACACTATTCCTAGCCCATTTGGTGCATATGTGCAAATTAGGAAAATGTGCCTCTTCTCCAGTGATGACCCAGTCCCATGCCTGATCAATCCCATGGCTTAGAGAACCAAGAGTGGGCTGTATTTTAGCTTGCCTTTCCCCCTCAATTACATGCCCTTGGGCAGGGCAAGGTGTCCATAACTCTATCATAGGTAATAGAGTACCCTTATCTTTCAGGTAATAGTAATAATGCCCTATATTCTATGACACATCAAACTACTTGCACAAATACCATCTCATTAATTCTCAAAATTATCTTGAGTGATGAATGAGGCAAAGATTCTTATTCCCATTTTACAGTCATGGGACTGAAGTACAGAGAAGTTAAGTGACTTTCCCAAAGCCACACTCATTCTAGGTGGCTCTGACTTGCTCTTTCAGACTTGTTGAGCATCATCTGGGCCAGAGACATTCATCCATTCATTCATTTAGTCTTTAGTCATTCAAGGTTGCAGATTCTTTTTCTTTCCTTTTTAAAAAACTTCATAGTTGTTCAATTAGGGAAGGGATTTGCTTTGTTTATCTATGTGTTCTGCAAACTTATCATAACGTGCAAAGTATACAATTAATGTTTATTAATGAACCACAAAAAGCAATGGTTGTTCTGGTCATGTCATGATAGACCTGTTTCACTGATACATGTGGCTGCAAATGATTCCTGCTCTATTTTCTTTCTTTTCTTTTTTTATGCCAAAATTGTGAGTGTGGCTGGCATCACACAAGCCTCTTTGTTTTACTGCAAATACAATTCACAGCTGCATTGGTCAAAGCTCTGTGAAAAGGGAGGCAGACAGATAAAGCTTACCCTGCTAAATGGATAAAGGCAGGTCTTAGAGGCTTCTCAGACAGAAAGGAATCTAAACCTTCTACCACCTTGAGAAAACACATTATTGAAGATGTGGGGTTACAGAGGCAGGTATCTGGGAACTTGGGCTCCTTTTACAGAAGATGTATGACTACTGAGGTTTTCAGCTGCATTTTCCCCTGCTTACTGCCTGCTAGTTTACCTATTACAACTGCCAGGTCCTTCAGAAGTTGAAAAAATAACTTTGGAGGGCTCAGAAGAAGCTGGCTTAGGCCTCTTCCACACTGCCATTTGTTGGATTTTTAATAACATTAGTTATAATCTTTGGAGCCCACCAGAAGAGGGAACTTTGTTTCTTCTGGTGTCCTAAGCAACAGGAATTGCCCTTCTGAAGATGCTCACAAGATTATCGTTGAAGTGTCAGCATTCATTAGTCAAATGAGTAGTCAACCCTTGTGAAAATGAAGGGCCTTTTGTAAGTCTCAGTCAAAATAATGAGGATCTCCCCAAGTTTATTTTCCATAGGTCTAAAAATATAGGGAACTAGTGAGCTACTCTTAATGCTGCTCATAATAATGTCATAATTGAACCATCTATAAATGGCATTATGCAAAGGAACATTGAACAAATGCAGCTGAATGCTCTTCTAGTGAAATCTTTTCTTTCTCACAATTAAATATCATTATGAGAGATTCAAGTCTATTTTATATGTAATCAGGACTTGTGAAGTCTCAATATAAACAGCATTTTTATTTGATCAGAGTTCATTACGAGAAGCAACTATTATATAGGAAAATGTCTGAAATGGTGCTCTGGACTAGATGGAAGCCAGGATTTGCTAAACGGAAGGGTAAAAATGGCTGTCTTGCCAGTCAGGCATACCTTCACAATCTGGTACATTTCCTTATGTGGCCTTGCTTGGGCTTATAAACCACTGGAATCAATTGCTTTTAAAAACACGTTTTTCAGAAACTTATTACGCACTTTAGAGATATATTATATACCTTCAGCAGCAAAAGAAGAAAAATTACAGGTGTAAAAGCAGCCCATTTTTCTAGCAGCTGAAAATGATGCTGTGTACTAGTCCCAGGAGAACAGTAAAAATTACACTCCGACAGCAACAGGGCAGAAGCCCCACAAAGGCACAGCCGAGCGAGGGGCATGGCCAGAGAGTGTGCTAATAAATCAAGATAATTCTCTACCTGCCTTGAACTTAGACCCGGCTACAATTCACTGGTACAGCTAGGAAAAAAAAAGGGTCTGTTAGCGAAATTCGGCTTTACTGGGGGGATGTGATTAGTCACTGGACAGATTGAGCCTCGATTGCATCTAAATGGTCCACTTTATGAACCATTTATCTTCTGCTCAGACCATTTTCATTACACCAAAAACTGATGCTGAGCCACCAGCTGTAAGATATAGCCTGGTGAAAATTAATAATCGTTTTTTTCTCCCCCTTCTGCGGGACTTCTGCATATGTGAGCAGGAGCATTTATCCCTGTTTTGTTGCTATTTGCATCCCAGCATCCCTGGCAGTCTTTCAATTTCCTCAAGTCTCTTAGCCTTTGCCCCCTGTTTCGCTTTTGCAACACAAACAATCCATCCTGTGCATTTAAAATTCTCTTAGCGCCCTGACATCACGCTATAGCCTTAGAGCAGGGAGCAGTTTACACAGAAAGGGCTCTTATTAATTCCTCTGTCCTGCTTTCCTGCTAAAATATAGGGATCTTGAGATTACTGCTGGGTCCCTTAAAGACCATTTAGAGCTGTGCAATTTAAAAAAGACCTTTATTAATACCTGCTTAGGCTACTGACTGTGGGGAGGGCAACGGAGGTCTGGCTGTGATGGAAGATATAGTCTCTCACTGAAGCAGAGTCATGTGACCTGTAATTCATGAAAGCCCATTGAGCCTTGTGTGGCCACTGAGATATATGCTGATATGATTACAATAGCATACAATGAAATTATCGAATATTAATGGTGCTTAACCACTGTCAGGCATTAGGCGGAACTAACAAGAGTCTTTTTCTGAGTAGACATAGTTTTGATAGCTCATTATAGTATTAATTGGCATACAGTGAGCCCAAACTGTGTTGTTTTGGCACATTTCTGCATGGGGCCACAGATTTGGTGAGAAGCTTTGGGTCTTATGGCTTCGGACTTGAAGTTGTTGGATGCCATACAACTTTTGTTTTCTCTAGCAGATTTTCAGGCTTCTTCTGCTTTCTTTTTTTCTCCTTTAAAGCATGCCGAAACTATTTTGATAACCAGTGTTCTTTATCCATAACTAAGGCTAGCTTGTCATTAAAATTGCTAATCAGTTTTCAGAGAAACATTTAAACCAGAGGGAGGATTTTGTGATTTTTGAGATTCTTTGAAATAGATTTTTTTAAATATGGTAAAGTTTAGTGTGAAGGTAGAATGGTCAGTTCAGTCACATTTTATACCTGTGACTATATTATACTTTACAGGGTTCCCCCCCCCCTCAAAATATGTCATATGATGGAAGTTTGGAAAAAGTCACTACTTCCCCAGTTTTTAAAAATATCCCTTAACTACATAGCTGATCTTTAATAAAGAAAGAGCTCCTTGACTTTGGGGCACTGAATTTATTGTAAGGCAGAATGCTCAGCAAAGTTATTTCAGAAAAAGCTTCTTGAGATGGACTGTTCAGTGGTGAGGACTTAAGATCAAAATGAGCCACCGAGTAGAATGAAGATGGACAACAGCAGTTCTGGTGTGAGTCTTCCCCTTTGTCAGCGTAGTGTGTGGAGCCCACCCTGGGCAGGCAGGGACATAGAGTGGCTGTTTGTTCCACTCTGACAAGCACCATGTTCCCGCGCTCATCTCTACAGTTGCAGTAGCCCTGGTCTGATCCACATCGAATGCTGGGATGGCCAAATAGAACTCATGAGCTGTGTCCATTCATTTTGTTTAGATGTGGCTTCAATTGACCAGCTGGATGTGCTCAGCCTGTCTGCTTTACAGCTGCTAACTGTCAATGGGCCATATGTACCCATAGAAAGTTGAAGACTTTGGAATGCTCAAGGGTGTGGACCAGATTCCTTGGGGAGAGAAGTTTTCCATAAAGATGTTTCACTGGTCTTCCTTTTTAAAAACTTATGGCCAAAAGGGCAGTGGCTAGTCTCAATTAAAAACCTTGACCAAACATTGTCAAAATGATATTAAGTGTTAAAGTTTCAAAAGTGAGGGAGAGTCTAAGAGATTGGATGAATATTAAAAAAATCTTTGGTGCCTCTTGCCTTAGATGCTTCTCTTCAAGAGTTTGGATCTGACTTTAAGTTTAGAATTTGATATAGAGAAAGACACTTTTTTTGGCTTCTTAATATAATACCCTGGTCGAGGTTATCTCCAGTAAGAATGCAATTATATATGATGTCTATTCAGAAAGTATCCAGCCATGTAATATGAAAAATAGAGACACTGAAGATGATAGAAGATAAAAGAAACATTGTACATAAGAAAATGACACCTCAGTCCCCTTCGAAGTAGTCACCTTGGGACTTCACACAGTTCTCCTCATCACCATCAGCTACCCCATCATATTTTTCTGAATCTCATCAATGTCTGAAATCTTTACCCTCTCAAAGGTGATTTTAGTTTTGGGAAAAGACAGAACTCACAGGGCACCAAATCTGGGCTGTAGGGGTTGAGTCACCTAGGTGATTTGGCATTTGGCCAAAAATCTCCATAAGAGAGGTGATACATGAGTGGGCACATTTTCATGATGAAGCTACCAATCACCAGTTGCCTGTACCTGCAGCCTTCTAAATAACTGAAATAGTTTTCTCAGAGGAATGTTCAAGTTTAATGCAAAATTTGATGCAGATTTGTTCCTCTACTCACTCAGTCATTTTGTTTTTTTTATTTTATTTTTTAATTTTAATATATTTTATTGATTATACCATTACAGTTGTTCTATTTCCCCCTTCATTCCCCTCCACCCTACACACCCCTCCCCCACCCTCCCCCCTTTAGTTTATGTCTACGTGTCTCAAGTTCTTTAGATTCTATATTTCCCCTATTATTCTTGCCCTCCCCCCATCTATTCTTTACCTACTGTCTATGCTACTTATTTTCTGTATCTTCTCCCCCCTTCTCCTCCTCCCACTCTCCTGTTGCTAACCCTCCATGTGTTCTTCATTTCTATGATTCCGCTCCTGATCTAGCTGTCCTCTTGGTTTGTTTTTGTTTTAGGTGTGGTTGTTAGTAACTGTGAGTTTGCTGTCCTTTCACTGTTCATATTTTTTTTTAAGATTTTATTTATTTATCTTTAGAGGGAAAGGGAAGGAGAGAAATATCAATTTATGGTTGCCTCTCGTGAGTCCCCTGCTGGGAACTGGCCTGCAACCCAGGCATGTGCCCTGACTGGGAATCGAACCGTGATTGTGTGGTTCACAGGCCTGCGCTCAATCCACTGAGCTATACCAGCCAAGGCCACTGTTCATATTTTTTATCTTCTTTTCCTTAGATAAGTCCCTTTAACATTTCATATAATAAGGGCTTGGTGATGATGAGCTCCTTGAATTTGATCTTATCTGAGAAGTACTTTATCTGCCCTTCCATTCTAAATGAAAGCTTTGCTGGATAGAGCAATCTTGGATGTAGGTCTTTGGATTTCATAACTTGGAATACTTCCTTCCACCTCCTTCTTGCCTGTAAGGTCTCTTTTGAGATATCCACTGACAGCCTGATGGGAACTCTTTTGTAGGTAACTGTCCCCTTATCTCTTGCTGCTTCTAGGATTCTCTCCTTCATTTTGCTCTTGGCTAATGTAATTATGATGTGCCTTGGTGTGTTCCTTCTTGGGTCCAACTTCTTTGGAACTCTCTGAGCTGCCTAGATTTCCTGGAAGTCTATTTCCTTTGCCTGGGCGCCTGGGGTCAGGGGATCTTTCCTGCCCAATCCCGCTCTGCTGCTGGCTCCACCCATCTGGTAGAACGGTTCTTACGTGTCTGGTAGAACGGTTCGTTGTTGTCGAACTTCCGTATAGCTCAATTTTCTGTTCTTTGGCTGCGTCTTTGTTCTCCAAATCTTTGTTGTATTCAAACTTGGTTGTGGGAGAAGACACAGTGTTTCCACCTACGCCTCCATCTTGGCGGAAGTCTTCACTCAGTCATTTCGAATGCAAAGGCCACACAGTACACATACTCACTCAATGGTGTCTACTGCCCCCACTGACTAGTACAATGGAGGATCACTGTTCACACATGTGCACTCCAGTCTGCTCTTCTTGGCTGCCAGGTTTCATCAATGTCATGCAAATCATTCTTATTGTATTAACAATGGTTGGGCTTTTTCCAGACAGACCTTGCATATTTAGTCCTAACCCAAAGATATGTTTATTAGTGAGAGAGTAAGAGAAAGAAAGAGAAATAGAGAGAGAGAAAAAAAAAGAGAGAGAGAGAGAAACATTGATGTCAGAGAGAAACATCGATCAGTTGTCTACCGCACACATTCCAACTGCAACCTAGGTATGTGTCCTGACTGGGGATCAAACCTTCAACCTTTTGGTGTACACAACATTGCTCCAACCAACTCAGCCACCTGGCCAGGGACAAATCACTATATTTTTTAAAATAAATAATTAAAACATTAAATTTAGTAATGTGAAGTAAGAATTAGCTTTGACCTTGCTTTTCTTTAAATAAAGTTGACATCACATGAGAGTCATTTTCAAAAAATGTCTCTTCTTTGTGTTAAAAAATAGGCAGTTGAATAATTGCCTTCCAAGGGCTATTTTTAGTTAAAAATGATAGTTTTACTAAAATAGTATATAACCTTGATGTGAAACTCATTAACCTACATAGTGACATTAAATGTTTCAGAAGATAGTGGGCTTTTGGGGGGTAATGTTTTCTTTTTTACTTCAGTCAAAAATGTTTCTACCTCACCAGGAGCAATCAGCTGGTAGCAATTTTCATAATCAGAACCTCAATAAGTGTAGTTTGACAAGGAGATAAGCAAAAATTAAAAAATAAATTGGATGTGGCTTATTCTATACTGAATGTGTAGAGAGCAAACGCAGAATGAAAGGCAGTGGTGGGGAAGGGTCTCATCTCTTTCCTTTCAGATACTTGTGCTTAGGTCTTTTATCTGTTCTGCTCTTTGCCTCCTCTTCACAGAGGAGTCCAAGGTTCACAATCAACAAGGACAGAACTAGGAACCTCACAGAAGGTAAACACCCCTTCAGAGGACTGGCTGGCTTGGTATAGAAGCTGTAAGCAAGCCAAAGTTCTTCTCTGGGAGGCTGCAGGCATGGTAAAGGCCACTTATGGGGAACAGGTTAGGAGGAGGTTTTTCTGCTTCTGAAAAGATATAATTTTATCTCCTCTATACAAGTATGAGGATGAGGCCCTATAAAACTGAGAGTTTTATATGCCAATTTGAAAACTGGATTATTACAATCATTCTTGGAAACTGTGTGTGGGTTTGCTGTGACTCTGAGATTATGAATCATCTATCCACCAAAGCTCTCCTATGATAGGAATCAACTCAGTAGCTCAGTAAGCAGATGTCATTTTGGTCAATGTTTACTGAGTGCTTGCTATGTATGTTTCAGGCACAATGCCATGGGCTGAAGATACAGAGAAAACATACAAAACTTAGTTGTTCTCAAGGCAATCAGTCTAGTAGAGGAAGAGACCTTTAGTAACAGCAATTTTCAACCTTTTTTTGTCTCATGGCACACATAAACTAATTACTAAAATTCTGTGAAACACCAAAACATATATTTTTGGACAATCTGATAGAAATAGTAAGTACAATTTTGATTCACTCACACTGATGGCTATTGTTGTGCTGACTATTGTCATTTTTTTACAATCTAAGGAAAAAGAGGCCAGTGTCCGGGCCTAAATAGTCAGATATCACATGTTTTCAAAGTTCTTGTGGCACACTGGTTGAAAATGATGCTCTACATCATTTATTAATCACTGCACAGTGTGAAAATTTCTATCAGAGAATTGGCGAGTAAGTGTCAGAAGAGTGTACTGGCCCAAAAACGAGTCAGAATGGGTTTTCAGGATGTCATATGTGGCAGCTGAGAGCATGTCTGCCAGAACAGTGGAGGAAGCAAGGTCACAGACAAAAGGACCAGTACATACACAGGCATTGTGGCTGGAAAGCAGAGTGCTTGCAGTGCAATGAGCAGTTGCCATGGTCCTCCAAGTAGGAGAGGAGAATGATGCCGGGCCTAGTCATGATGACTTCACAGACCATATATACTCAGAGGGTGATTGGGGCCATGACAAATTTTAAAACAAAGAGGGAAATCGACAAATTTATGTGTTTGAAAACCCTGGGAGCTGTAGCACAGAGGATTATATGTAGTAGGAAAATGGCAGCCGGAGTTTTCTCACTCTCTGTTGCTCTTAGACTCATTTTTAGGCACACATGAAAACTCTGCCCTTAAACACTCATGCCATCAGCTCAGCTCTCTCCATCCCTTCTCTTCAGTGTCCTCTTTCACTTGGTCATTGAAGAGTTTAGTTCCAGCTCACAACCTTTCTTCCTTTCTATCCCTTCCATCCCATAATCCTGGGTAATGTTATTAAATGTTCTCCCAACAAACAAAGTTCGAAATGCTTTGGCCATTTTGTATCCAGAATCTCACTCCCATAGCCATTTGGAACTGCTTCTGAAATTTTAAGATGCTACTTGTAGAACTCCTCCCATCTCTAACTCTCCCATCCTCACTGGAATTACACTTGCTCTTTAACCCCTACCTTTGATTTTCATCCATCGAGGTCTATTCTTCCATTTTCTTTCCAATGGAACTTGAACATCATTTCAGCCTCCCTCATGACAGCCCTTCAACTTTCTTACTTCCTTGACCTGCCTTTCCCCTGCATCTTGTAAAAATCTCTCAAACTTGCTTTTAACTATTTGGTGCTTCTCCTGTACCTACACGTGATAGTTGCAGAACTTCTGCAGAAAATTGCACAGCTCAATCTCTTTTGGTGTCTCTGATTCATACTTTTCCCACTTTTCTCAATGACTACTCTGAACTCTCAGGAAGTTCCTTTTTCTCATACTTCAAAAAAGAAAATTGAGGCGATTTACTGCGAAATGTATCAACTTTGCCTCTTATGTCCTTCATTACTAACTTACCCACCTCTCTCCTCATCCATCCTTTTCTTTCTGTCTGTCTCTTCCTTGCATTTAAGATGAATTTCCTTTGAGGTGCTCCAGATCTCATACCACCAACTTTCTCAAATGATCAGGTTAGTGGTTCTGTCCCCTCAGCTCTGTGTTCAGGCATCCTTACAGTCAGTTCTACCTGTGCTGTCATGACATTCCTCAACTCAGTCCATCTTGCATGTGACTCCTTGTTCTTGTAGGTTTTCTCCTTTTACTCGACTCCGCTTTTAATGCTAGGATGATGCATATGCTCTGTTCACAGTCTACTTTTATCTCATTCTCATCATTCTTCCTGGAGAATTTCACTCAATTCTAGGAGAGTAGTAATGCTTTTAAAATCTAATTAAAAAATGTAAATGTTAAAGTCAAGACAGGTATATTAAATTACCTCAACAATTTTTATCCCTGTGATTGCAATCCTGTGAGGGGTTCCAAGGTCCAAGCCCAGACAATTTGGCTCATAAGCTTTGGGTTGCGTATGAGAGGAGAAACAAGGATATCTACATTTTCTAAAGCTTCATAGATAATGATGCATGTAAATCCTTGAGAAATATTGAACTATCAACTGGATCTTACCTCTGAACCTCAACATGTGAACCCAAAATAAACCCATTACCTCTTCCCCAAGCATGATATTCTAATGTTTCCTTTAATGTTCCACATTCCATTAGATCACTCCTAGTGAGAGAATCAGTAGTCATCTTAGATTCCTTTTTCTTTACCCTAAGTCTATTGATTCTAATTCCTAAATATTATAGTTTTTTTCTTTTCTTCTTTGCCCCCACTCCTATTAAGTCTCACCTTGTTGCCTAGATTGGATCTACCTCCAGCTTGCTTCTCCGCATCCATCCTCCAAGCCGCTGCACAGAGCTCACTAAAATTCCTGTCTGATCATGTGCTCCTCCTGCTCAGATTTGCAGCAGATCTCCACAGTTTACAATTTCTGTGGTACGCAAAGTGATCAGTAATTTCACCCCTGTCAACTTCTCTGATTGTATCTTCTGCATGTCAAGATGCTAGAACTCTTGGTCTGGTTAAAACAAGGATCATGATTGAAGAGAGGATTTCTGTTGTATGCATCATATGGCAATATACAAAAGTGAATTAGTCTTTTCTTTTATAGGAAAAAAGTCAAAATATTCCTGAATCTAAATTATCCTCATCAAAATGTTAGATACTCATTCCTAAAAAATAGAGGATTAACAGAAAAAGAAAGGAAAGAGTAAAGTGATGGCAATATTGCTTTTAAAAATATAAATGATGGATGAGTAACTAAATGAAGGCATTAATGAAAGAACAAAGTTAAGTTAGAAGCTTTATAATAGTCTAAGAAGGAAAGAATTAGAACCTGAATTTAATTTGTGTTAATAAAGTGACATTAAATTAAAGTGGATGTCAATTAGGATGGGGAAGTTTTCTGTTCATTCATCTGGGCATGACTTTGCAATTTTGAACTTTTCTTTACCTATCCTTAATGATATTGGACCTGATGAGGTGATGTTGTGGACTATTTTATTAGTATGGATCATGTTACTAAGAGATGAGCTGAGAGATTTATGCTATTTGTGAGGAGCATGCTGTTGGCTCTCATTAGCCTGTGGAACACAAGGTTCCTGGAGAAGTCAAGGTTAAGTTTGTGGAAAGCCAGTGGTGTTGAAGAAAAGAAAGGCTTTAAAAAATTAAACATTGTGTTTGAAAAGCATAGATTACATATCACATGTATATTTGGAGGTAATTTAAAGCACATTATCTTTTTAATGCTTGAAAAGATAAGCAAAAATGGGAGGAAAGAACAGTTGCATCTGTGCTGACAAGCTAGGCAAAGTAATTTTGGCTTTCAAAAATCTCATTTGAACAACAAAAACAACAAAAGAAATCTGGGCTCTTCTCATAGCTCTATTTGGAAGGTTACTTAACCCCCCCTCTGCTTCCATTTCTATGTTTGTGAAAAGGGTATGATATTCATTTTCTCTTTTCTTCTCATAATCATTAAGAGATTATATGAAATAATGTATATGATGTATATGCTATGAAAACAATGAAAGATTCCACAAATATATTGTCATTAAGAGGAAACATTATATACACACACAACCCAGGCACATGTCCTGACTGGGAATCAAACCCCCCACCTTTTGGACAGCAGGACAAGCAAACAACTGAGCCACATTGGCCAGGGCAGAAACATGACTCTTAAATCACAAGCTGACCAAAATAATGGCAGTGACTGCATAAATGTAATCTTTAATTAAAGATCTTATTTTTGAAAACAACCATCTGAGAATCACCTTGGCCATAACATCCCACATAAACATCAAACTTGAGATGTTGAGTAAAATGAATTAGTGCCTACAATGTATCTTCTATAAAAAATAATATGGGAGCCCTCACTGATGTGTCTTGGTTGGATATCATCCCCCAAAGCAAAACATCTCCAGTTGATTACCAGTTAGGGTACATGTCTGGATTGTGGGTTTGGTCCCTGGTACATGGTTGGGGTGCATATGAGAAGCAACCAACTGATGTTTCTCTCTTGCATCAATATTTCTGTTTCTCTTTCTCTTCCTTCTCCTCTCACTAAAAATAACTAAATAAAATATTTTAAAAAATCCAGGAACCCAGGAAATGTACTTGAGTGTAGGAACTGATTATCAGGCATCTTTGTATCTTTAGCACCTACTTGATTATTTCATGTTCAGCATGTACTATGTAAATGTGTTTTTCAAAAAGATAAAAACCATTGAGAAATTAAGATGTAAAAAGTTTTGAGAATCCTATATATTTAATTTGTAGGTGATTTTTTTAGCTATGTGTGTGATTTAAAAATATATTTTGTTGTGATAAAACACAACATAAGATCTAGTCTCTCAAATTTTTAAATGTACAAAACAGTATTGTTGACGATAGGTACAATGTTCTACAGGAGATTCTAGAGCATATTCATCTTGCTTAACTGAAAAATATTATGCCTGTTGATTAATCACTCCTCATTTTGTCTTCCTCCTAGCCACTGGCAATCACCATTCCACATTTTGATTCAATGAATTTGATTATTTTAGATACTGCATATAAGTGGAATCATGTAACATTTATCTTTCTGTGACTGCCTTATTTCACATAGCATAATGTCTTCTAGGCTCATCTATGTCACCACATATTCCAGAATTTCTTCTTTTTAAGACTGAATCATATTCCACTGCATGTATGCACTGCACTTTCTTCACCCATTTATTTGTCATGGACATCTAGCTTTTTTTTCTATCTTAGCTATTATGAAAAATGCTGTAGTGAACATGGGAGTGCAAACATCTAAGACTCTGATTTTGATTATTTTGGATAAATATCCAGAAGGGGGATTACTAAATTGTATGGTAGTTCTTTTTTAATTCCGGGGGAATTTTTCACAGCATTTTTCAAGATGACTGCACTAATTCATTTTCCCACCTCCAGTGCACTACAGTTCCAATTTTTCCATGTCTTCACCAGCACTTTTTTTTAAATAATAGCCATTCTGACAAGTGTGAAGTTGTCTCATTGTGTTTTGGTTTGCATTTCCCTGATGATTAGTAATGTTAAACATCTTTTCATGAATCTGTTGGCCATCTGTGTGTTTTGGGGGAAATGTTTAGTCAAGTTCTAAGCCCATGTTTTGATCAGGTTATTAATTTTTTTGCTATCAGGTTGTAGACATAATCTGCAGGTAATTTCAAGGTTAATCTGAGACAGTGTGCATTGTTCCCATATTTTAAATTGAATAACTTAAAGTTTTAAGTTTTCTTCATTAATATAAAGAAAATATAAATATTTATGGCAATTTATTTATCAAAACTCAAAGTGCCAAGCAGTGTGTTGGACGCTGGATGGAGAGAAAGTAAATAAGGTTAGTAAAGGTTAGTAATGGTTGTAGTAGGAAGCATGCCCCCAAAGACTTAGCCTCTGCCACATTTATCTGAGATGACAGAGGCTGTGTAAATGCAAGTCCTGTCATTGAAACCAAAGCAAAAAATGTGGAAGGTAGTTTAAGAAAGAAGCATGACATATATTTTGTATATTATACTGTGGGCTTCTTCATTAGGTTTATAACAGAAACAGTCTTCCCTTGGAGATCATACCAGCATTTACTTCAAATCAATGTTGAAAATTAAATGGTACTCCTAAAGGGGAAGGAGACTCTTCCATAACCACCACTTCCCATTGGAAATTTTTTTTTTTATGTTTCTGCTTAGTTCTCAACCCAGGGTTTGAAATTAATTAAAAGATATCTCTTCTCTAATCTTTAGATAATTAGTTTTAAAGATTTTCTTCAAAATATTGTAATGACTTTATCTTTTATGTGTAAATTCAGAACTGTTTCTAACTAGACAATAAAAATTCAGTAGTAGTTAATAATTGAGGGAAAGGGATGTTTGTCAGTTATTTGAATGGTTGGGGTTCAGTCATCAAAAACAAGTATTTATTATGAAGCAGTGTATAGACCTTTTATATAAGACTAAATAAAGGATGAGTAAAATGTCCCATATAGATTCCTAAAAATTAGAGTTGGAAAGTACCATGTATGTTTTAACTTCTCATTTTGTAGATGGGGAAAATTCAATACCAGATAAGATGTAAATATCTTTAATTGCAGAAACTATTGTTATCAAATGAAAGGTTTTTAGTCACATCTTGACTGTATTTAAGAAGACAGAATAAGGGAAATGCTTTTAAATTGCAACCAGAAAGGCTTCAGTTAAGCATAAAGTTCAGCCTTTAAACATTTTTTTCTTAGAGAAGATGTGAAGGACTAAACATGGGTGAAAATTCTTTGCCACACCTCTCACTGGAGGCAGAGTCTCATTCTCTTCCCCCCTTTCATCTATGTGACCTGATCAGTAAAAAGAATGCAGTAGGAACTATATTTTCAAACTTCTGAAGTTATGTCATAAGAAGCTTGGTGGCTTCTGCCTGGTTAGCTTCTGCCTGGGTCTCTGAGATCAATCACTTTGGAGCTCGAGTCTCCAGAAGTCTGATGTCCTGATGAAGTCATGCTGTGAGAAAGCTTCAACTAGCCATGTGGAAAGGTTGTATGGAGTGGTGCCAGGTGTATGAAAGAGGAAATTCTGAGACGGTCCAGCCTCAGATATATCTACCTGCAACTATATGAAGGATCCCAAGTGAAAATCACCAAGCTAAACCTGACATCCCTAGGCTGTGAGAGGTTATAAAATTAGTAAGATTAAATAATTTTCTGATACTTAATCCTGCCATGATTTCTCTTTGGTTCAGATATGCTGCTAGGGGCAGCATAAGTTGGCAACCTCTTTCTGAAAGGTGATATGGTGATATAGATAGAGAACTTTAAAATATAAATGCCACTTTCCCAGGACCTCCTTCTCCTCTATGCATTAGTCCCAAGGGCAAATTTGATATGTTAACAAGGATGTTTGCACAAAGATGTTCATTGCACTAGCAAATAATATAAAATACTTGCAAATAATACAAATGACCACAATTAAGCAGAACATGGTTGCTTGCATAATGGGATTTTATGTAAGTATTTAAAAATATGCTTTTGATATGTTCTTTCAATAATAATCCTGCCTTAGATAAACCTTATGAGCTACACTGCACAAAGCTTGATATATTCCTAATGTCATAGCAAATGGCTTTCATATAATATGCAAAAAAGCAATATACATAACAGTGCCTATAATATGATAAGTAATTATAGAAAAATATGCAAAAAGTTAACATTTTTCACTGATTAGTAGATGTATTCATTTTTATAGCTTTATACATTAATATATGCTTCATTTTCAATAGTTTCCAATTCAGTTTATTTTACTTTAATCATTAGGAAAATACAAAATAAAAATATGATAGTAACAAATAATTTTTATGAATAGTAAAGTAGTTAGTGTATTTATTTATTTATTCAACATTTATTGACTTCTACTATGTGTCAGGCATGGTTCCAGGGGCTTAGGGTGTCAGCCCAATGTGGAACTTGTATACTTTAGCAGTGGGAAACCAAAAAATGAAAAGTAAACATCTTGGGTAAGTGTTTACCTGATGTAAGTGTATATACACTATGTTAGAATATGATTAGAGTTCTATGGGGCAAAAAAGCAAAGTATGATAAAAGGAATAAAAAATCAAAGAAGGCAGGGATGTTGAGCAACATAGAGCAAATGGAAGAGTGGAGCAGGTTCAGCTATTAAATCAAATGGTTGCGTTTGGCTAATTGGGAAGGTGACGTACAAGCAAAGGCTGGTGGATGAGGAAGTTAACCACTTAGATATCTGGGAGAAAGGACCATTCCAAGCAGAAAGAAGTACCAGAGCAAAAGTCCTAGGACAAAGCATTGTTTTGGAGAAAGAGTAGGAAGGCTGGTGTAGGGTAAGTGGAAGCAGTCTGGTTTCCTCACCCAGGTGTCTGGGTAGCTAAGGGAAGCCATGTTCCCATAGCCTTGGAGGGGCTTGATAACCCGTGTTCTCACAGCCTGAGACTGGGTCTAATAAACTCTTCCCATAACATGAATTGGGCTCGCATGTGCAGAATTATATTATGTTATATAATTTCTGGCATCTTGCTGGCTTCGTTCCCCTCTAGTACTTAAACAGATAGGGACTCCCCGCTGGGGCCAGTGATGATGAGAGACACACAAGGAGACAGGTGCCATGCTCGGGAGCAGGGCCCACGACATGAGACATGCAGATAGACAGGCAGCTTGCAGTGTGTGTGGCTTGCCCACCCATGAATAAAGGCATGCCAGACATCCCAACAGCCCCGTGAATATTGTTCTGTATGCATGAATACCATGGACCTGCCCGGCCTTGAAGATGTAGGGATGTAGGAGCAGAATTAGCAATGAAAAGACTGGAAACCAAGATTAGGGAGATAAATGTCAGGGGGCTGACCCAGGCATGGAGGGCTTTTGTAGCCATTATAAGGACTTTGCTTTTACTGCGAGTAAAAAGGGAGACCATCAAAAGGTTTTGGGAAAATCAGTGGCTTTTGTTTTTAAAGGCTTCCCTGATAGCTGGGGGGTTTTTAGTTGTGTGAAGGCAGAAGCAAGGTGTCTAGCCAGGAGGCTGATACATAATCTGGGCAAGCATGTGGTGGCTGTGACCATGGTGATAACCATGGAAGTGATAAGAAATTGGTTTCTTGACACACTTTGAAGGTGAAGCCAGCAGAATTCCTAATGGAGTGGATGTGGGTATGAAAGGAAAAGAAGAGTCACAGATGACTAAGACTTGAACAACTAGAAGGATAAAGCTGTTATGGACTGCAATAGGGAAAGCTGCAAGTAGGCACATCCTGGTGAGATCATGAAGGGAGTGAGTTTAGGAGAGAAAATGGTAAAGAAATGCACCTGAAGAAGTTCAACATTAAGATATGGGGAGTGGAGATGAAGAGGCAACGGTCCATTGAGAAAGAGCCACCATGGAGAAAGAAACCTAAAAACATGTGGTGTCCTAAAAGGCAGCAGAAGCAGGGGTGTCAAGGAGAAGAGAGTGATCAATTCTGCTTTGATTTTCTCAATGAAGTAGGAAGCCAGGTCATTAGCTGACAGTGACATTGGGGAAGGAAGGATCTTTAGCTACAGACTTCCTTCTCAGGTGTTTCAGTTAGTCAGAAATGTGAGAAAACCTTTTTGTATCTTAATTCAATGGAGGTAATACTTCTTAGGGATTGCTCTGGAATGGAATTGCCATGTTCAAGTTGAAGCACATTTTAGAGAAGGTGAAAAGCACTGATAAGCTTGTTGACAGCTCTATGGAAGCTTGAGAGAAAATAAAACTGAAGGGGAATAACTTCTAAGCCTCTAAGTTTAAATGTCTAGTTTTCATGTAAGGGGCCTGCTGTCATTCTTTTGTATCTTAATCCAAACTTGCTCTAACCCAAGTATAAGATTTGTGTCTTTATTATTAAGAAACAGAAAATAAAGGAAAGCCTTTCTCATTAATCTGACATACAGGGATGAATGAGACCAACCATTCAACATAAGCAAAATCACAAGTGTCTCATACTTACTAAAAATGATAAGATTTTTATAACACATTAGTTTAAACCAGATTTGCTAATGTGATTTGATAGAAAGGAGCTGTGTAAAAGATTAATATAATGGACTAGTGCTTCTAATGTAATTGAAGACTTGGAATTTTTCGCATCATGTTAGTGACTTTCATGCTCTTTGTGCAATTATCTGATGGAATTAGTGCCATTTGCAATACATGAACTGTTTTCATGTATCTCAGTTTATGGGGACTTCTATAATACATAGACAGTTTCACATCTTTAAACATTTTTTCAATATATTGTCAAGTGTTTTCTCTACCTAAATTGAAAAGTTAACTTACTCCACAAAAGGCAATTGTTAGGAATTTTTTCAGTTACAAAGTTAGGCCCTCCTCAGTAGCACATGTAATTTGAATACCCCTGCCACCCTCCACCAGCCAGGGATATTCACCCTCTAAGACTCCTTTTCCTGACCTCTGACAAGTAGACCTGTGAGTTTGTGGGCTTGATGGACAGAAATAGGATGCAATTTTGGTCTCTAAGAAGTGCTATTAAGAAAACTCATAAGCCACCCTGATAGGTCTGGCTTAGTTGGTTGGACTTCATCCGTGAAGGGTCACAGGTTCTATGCTTGGTCAGGGCACGGGCCTGGGTTTCGGGCTGGTCGCTAGTTGAAGCCCATGCAAGAGACAACTGATTGATGAGAGGCATGTGTGTTTCTCTCACATATTGATGTTTCTTTCCTCTTTCTCTCTCCCTTCTCCTCTCTACAAGTAAATAAATTAAATCTATTTTTTTAAAAAGAAAGAAAACTCTGCAGCTTATTTATTCAAATAGATATGAAAAGCATATCTGTGGAATTCAATGAAATTGTTCAATGCATGGCCTCCTATGCCTAGGGTGCTCATGAGGCATTTAATGAGCTGGGTGTGGCTTACTGCTTCAGTCTCCTATCTTGTCAGTCTTCTCTGCCCCCTCCATCCATGGCTTTCTGGGCTCTCTGCAGCTCTTCCAAATACATCAGGCTGTTTTATAACTTGGTGACTTTGTCATGTTGTTAGCATGGATGCTTCAGACCCTAGTCTCTTCTAACATCTTACCTTCATGTATCTAGTGGTTTTCCTTGTTTTCTGATCCTTGATCTGCACATGCCACTCCACCTTCCTTTTGCCATAGACTTAAGGCTCTCTTTCTAGAACACCCACAATATTGTGACCCCATTATAACTCTCACCGATTAAAAATTTTGAGCTTGTATGTCTTTCTGCCTTTCTAGATCATAAGCTGCTTGAAAACAGGGGCTATGCTTTTCACACCTGGATCCTTTCTTTAGTCCTTGCCACAAGTAATGTTGAATAAATAAATAAGTATATAAGTGAATGGCAAGGTCACAGGGACTGAACGCTATTGAACTGGAAGTTCCTTTCTCAATGATAATAAGCCAACATTGATCTGTGCATATTTACTTAGGACAGTTTCTATTTTGTGCACTTAAAAATAATGGGAGTTCTTCAATGTATCTGTATCTATCTACCTGCCACCTATCAATCAATCTATCATCTTCTAGCTATATATAAATTGTAAGTCAATCTAGCTTTTCTGCTGGTGGGAGATAAAGGAAAGCTTCCAAAAATTATAGACATAGTTTTGCAGGTTTGCTTTCTTTCCTTTCCTTGTTTCGCTTCTTACCTTAGAAAACTATTATAATTAACACCTATATTAATGGGTGTTACTAAAGAAGGCACTGATAGGAAGTCCTTCTAAACAAATAATGAGACTCTTACTCTGCACTGATCATTTCGTAACTGTGTGATAAAAATAAAGTGGTTTAGGTTACATTTAGTCCAAAGTAGCCTATGTGTGGTTTTCTGGGATTTTAAATTCTGCTGGATATCTGGAAAAACAGTGTGGCTACTGTGTGCGCATACATATAAGACTGATAGAGTGCTTAAAACTCCTAACAAATGGCAGTTCAGTGAGTGGTATACTGTAATATATGTTACATTTATTGAGTGTGTCATGATCCCATGGACCGATTATTTATTTGACTAATTATTTCACCAGAGGCTGACTAAAGGGAATTACATGTACATGAAATGCATGCCAAAAAAGTCAGGGCATTCCTGGGAGTGGATGGAAAGATTCTAAAAGGTGAACTCTATTGCATTTTAGATGAATTTCCAATGAGTATTACAATTTGAAATTATGATGGAAATCAAGGTGAAAATATATTTGTTTCTCTGTATTTTGTTTTATGTATAATTTCCTTACTATTTTCACTCATCCATCTATATGGCACAAAAAATTATTTTTTCTTCTGAAATGGATTCCTTTTTCCTATGCTGGGTAGCTCCAAGAAGCATTTAAATATGTAAAATTAAAAAAGGTATTACATAATTAAATAATGCTGTCTTTCAGCTTGTCCTGCAGTAGACAAGAAAGTGAATAAAAACAATGAGAAAAGATTTTTTAAAATATATATATTTATTTATTTTTAGAGAGAAGGGATGGGAAGGAGAAAGAGTGGGAGAGAAACATCAGTGTGTGGTTGCCTCTCATGTGTCCCCCACTGGGGACCTGGCCTGCAACCCAGGCATGTGCCCTGACTGGGAATCAAACTGGCGACCCTTTGCTTCACAGGCCCGTGCTCAGTCCACTGAGCTACACCAGCCAGGGCAGAATGAGAAAAGATTTTGATTTTGTATTTTCTTCTCTCAGACAGACAACTCTTCTTAGCATAAGTGAGTGATAGAATATTTGGCTGTCGTAATTTATGGTGTCCTATGTGATGGTCTATTTTATAATGCTTTGTGATTTTATTATTTCTGGGACAAGTACTTGCTGCTGGAAAGAGATGACTTTCCTTGGACAGACTGAAATTTAATAGTACAATTTTGGGGCTGGCCACCTCCCATTATATTCCTGTGGGCTCTTGTCACCCTATGACACACGGAAGCTCAATATCACCTGTTGAGTGAGGTGCTGTGTATCCTTCTTCCTTGTATTCAGATTCAAAGAGGCTAGAAAGAATGAAGGTGCTCTGAAACACAAGCAAGCTTTGTGTTTACTTAAACTTTCTGGACTATGTTTGAGTGAGTTAAATAGAAGGGCATGTTTCATTTTATAAAAATTAAACTTTTAAAAATATGCAAGCCAACCAAAGAATTTTATCCATATTAAGCTATAGTATTCACATTTATATTTTCAGCAGATTTTCAAAGTGTATTCAACCATCTTAAGCATTCCTCACTCTCTGTGTGTGAGGTAATATTATTGCTACATTAAGGATGGGCAAATGGGTCTCAAGAAGACAAATGACTTGTTTAAGATTGCACAGTCAGTAAGTATCAAAAGTCAGAATTCAAGCTTGGTGCTTCTCATTCCAGATCAACAGTTCTCTCCTGAATGTGTAACACACGCCATAAAAATGTAAGTGCATGTATGGGCACACAGCTCATTTTCCATTATTAAAGTGAGGCCCACAATGAGCCATCTGTCCTGCTACTCATACCCAGTGTAAATCCCTTCTCACCAAGAATCTGGGCTGCCCTCTGTCACTCACTGAAGGAGATGGAAGTAATGCAGCGGGACCCTTGAGGCAAGGATCCAGGAACACTTGCAGGTGCAGCTTCAGTTTTAGTCTCATGGAACCATCTCTGCAGAGAGCTTGACCATGCTGAGATCACCATGCTGTCAGGAAGCACAGCTAGTCAAGAGCCACATGCAGAAAGAGAGAGCCATAGCTGACCAGACCCCAGTACTCTAGCCATTCCAGCCCAAGGATTAGCAGCACAAGTGAAGAAGCCTTCAGAAAATTCAGCCCTTGCCACTAAGTGGCAGAAACCACATGAAAGAGGCTCTGAGCAACAACAGCCCAGCTGTTCCAAGATCTCATAATTTATTATGAGAAATAATAGTAAATTTTTGTTTGAAGTCATTAAGTTTTGGGTAAACTGATAGGCAGCAAAAGATGACTGGAAATGTGATGTATAAAAGTTTCCTTATTTTCCTTCCAAAATGCCATTAAGTTTATATTCTATACATTCCCCCTAAAAAGTAAATAGTTTGAACGATCTTTCAGAGAACATGGAAAAGCTGTAATTCCAAGTCATGGTTTTCAGAACTTTACGGTTGAGAGCCAATTCTCTATTGACCTCTCATGTTTCTGGATAGCTTGTAAACAAAGGCACTGACTGTCTTCATCCTGGACAACTTTATAAAGGGTGTCATATAACAAACAGCCTTGGAACATAGGGGAAGTTATCTCCATTTGCAGCAAAGATGATTTTACCTTATATGCAAGCTAACAAATTAGTCTGCCATAGTTTCATGAATACTGGTAACATAATTAAGATAATGTTTAATTCAGGAACAAAGAGCAGGCAGAGTCACTGCCCATTATGAAAGATCCATGTTCTCTAAACTCAAGGTTCTTCTCTTGTCACACAGCCAACAGTACATACAGGTGTCATGTGGTCCTCTTTGTTTCACCTTGTAGGAACTGGAGCTTAGGGAACCCTTGCAAATACTGATGCTCTGGCTATTGCTATTGTTGTGAGTAATGCATTATCTTTTGTCCTAAATCCAGGGTCTCATGTTTTATACAGGCATACACTGTAGATATTGTGGCTTTAGTTGCAGGTCACCACAATAAAGCAAATCACACAATCCTTTTTTTGGTTTAAAAATATCTACACTATATTGTAGTCTATGAAGTATATAATAGCATTATATCTAAAAATATACATGCCTTAATTAAAATATTTTATTGCTAAAATTTGATAACCATTATCTAAACTTTCAGCAAATCACATTTTTTATTTTTTGCTGGTGGAGGATCTTGTCTTAATGTGGTTAGTGCTAACTGATAAGGGTGGTGATTGTTAAAGTGGAGGTGGCTGTGGAAATTTCTTAACACCACATTGAAATTTGTTGCATTAATTGACTTTTTTTTACAAACAATTTCCCTGTGGCACAAGATGTTCTTTAATTGCATTTAATCCACAGTAGGACTTCCAAAATTGGAGTCAGTCTCCTTAAACTCTGCTTCTGTTTTATCAACTCAGTTTATGAGATATTCTAAATTCTTTGTTGTTATTTCAACAATCTTCAGAGCATCATGACCAGGAGTAGATTCCATCTCAAGAAACTGCTTTCTTTGCTCATCTAAAAGAAGCAACTCCTCAACCATTGACCATGAGATTGCAGTAATTCAGTCACATCTTCAGGTTCCACTTCCAATTTTTGTTCTCTTATTATTTTTGCCACTTCTGCAGTTACTTTCTCTACTGAAGTCTTAAACCCCTCGAAGTCATCCACGAAATTTGGAATCCACTTCTCCTAAAATCCTGTTAATATGGATACTTTGACCACTTTCCATGAATCCATAGATATTCGTAATGACACTTAAAATGGCGAATCCTTTATAGAAGTTTCTAACATATACTTTGCCCAAATCAATCAAAGGAACCACTATCTATGGTACTATAGTCTTACAAAATGTATTTCTTAAATAATAAGACTTGAAAGTCAAAATTTCTCCTTGATCCATGGGCTGCAGGATGGATATTGTGTTAGCAGGTATGAAAGTAACATCAACCTTGTACAGATCCATTAGTACTCTTAGGTGACCATATGCATTACCAATGAGCAATAATATTTTGAAAGGAATTTTTATTTTGTTTCTGAGTAGAATGTCTCAATGGTAGGCTTAACATGTTGGGTAAATCATGTAAACCAATGTGTTTTCATCCAGGCTTTGTTGTTCCATTTATATAGCACAGACAGAGTGAATTTAGCACAATTCTTGAGCAGTAGCTTTAACTTAAAGTCATCAGCTGCATTAGCCTCTAAGAGAGTCAACCTGTTCTTTGAAAATTTGAAGCCAACCATTCACTTCTCTCTATCTATAAAAGCCCTAGATGGCTTCTTCTCTCATTGTAGTCAGTGGTCACTTAATGGTAGGGATACATTCTGAGAAAGGCAATTGTATCATTGTATGAACCTCATACAGGGCACTTACACAAACCTAAGTGATATAACTTACTACATTCCTAGATGGTATGTTATGCATAGCTGATTACTTCTAGGCTACAAACTTGTACAGCATGTTACTGTACTCAGTATTGTTGTATTGTAGTATTGTAGGCATTTATGACACAATGATATGTGTTTATGTATCTAAATATGTAAATATAGAAAAAAGTACAGTGAAAATATAGTGAAATATATTTTTCACTATATTTTTATTTCACTGAAATAAAAATGCAGTGAAAATATAAAAAATGATATACTTTAAGGTAGTTACTATGAACGGAGCTTGCAGGACTGGAAGTTGCTCTGTGTGAGTTAGTGAATGAGTGGTGAGTGAATGTGAGTCTACACCAGTGTAGACTTTATAAACACTACATAGGCTGTAAACTTTTTTCTTTCTTCAAAAATAAAATAACATTAGATTACTATAACTTTTTAAAAAACCATTTGAAAAAAGTTCTCACCAAAGGACATGATTATTGCTTCTAGAGAGAAAAGCAGGGTGGGGGTAGGGGGAGAGAGAGATCAGTCAGTTTTCTCTTGCCCATGCCCTGACCAAGAATCTAACCTGCAACATTTTTGGTGTACGAGATGATGCTCCAACTAACTGAGCCATATGGCCAAAGCTGTAATTTTTACATTTTATAAAATTTTTAATTTTTTAAAAACTTTTTGACTTCTTTGTGATAACACTTAGCTTAAAATGCACACCATAATAAGTTCTGAGGGAACAGCGCAGGGGCTGCAGGCCGAGGCTGCCGTCTCTGGGCCCAGGCTGGGTCTGCTGAGAACTCTTTGGGAGCTGAGGGCTGGCAGCAAGGTCCTTGGGAGAGAGCAGGTAATCAGCTCCCTTCCTTCCTGGCCTGACGCAGTTTGAAAAACTCCGGGATGGAGCACTGGTAGGGGGAGGGGGCAGGGCTGGGAATATAGGACAGAAAACTGTACTTGAACAAGAATTAAATAAAAATTAAAATTAAAAACAAGAACAACAACAACAAAACAAATTAATCTATTAAAAAAACTCTGGGAGAGATCTGTTTGCTTAAAGTTTCAGAGAGGGAAATGGGCACAAGGAAGCAAACAAGGGGGCCTTGATCACCCATGGAGTCTGTAGCCTCTGGCTTGGGAAAATTGAGAGTCTCCCTTGGTTCCCCCCCTAGCACTAGGAAAGGTTCACACTCAAGCCTGCAGGAACAGGGAGCCTGGCTGGAACCACACGCCTGCACCCCAGCCCAGGACTGCGACTCCTGGGGAAAGTCTGCTCTCAGTGGGGCTATGGGGAGAGGTGCCAGTCCAGATCTTGGGAGAGCACTTGTGAGACCTGATAAGTACCGGAGAAGGGAGAAAGGCCACACCAATCATCCCTCAGACTGCTGCAGCCAGTGAGACCAGAAAAAATGGTTTGGCCAGCTGGAAACCAACAAGACATGTTTTTTTAAAAAATAATCTTTTATTTTTTAACTTTAGTATTGTTTTATCTTTCCATAATTTTACCCTCTCTCTCCTTCTTTCTTGTTTTATTCCTTCTTCCTTTCTTTCCAAACTTACCACTTTTTCCTCCCTTCTACTCCCTTTTATTTTCTTTTTGCCCTACCCCCCCCCACCCCCACACACACACAAATGAGTCAAAAACTTGGAAAGGCGAAAAGACCAGAGTTGGACCCAGAGGGGGCATTTCAACAATAGAGAAAGAGAGACAAATTTCACTTTGCTATAGCAGAAAACTACAAGTTACATTTTTTCATTATTCTTCCATCTTTTATTTTAATAGTATCTTTGTATTCCTCCTCTTTCTGTATAGGTTTCTTTACCTTGGCTGGATATATTGTATCACTTGACAGGTTTCCCCTGTCCCCTCATTCATAGTGTATTGCTAATTTACTGTCCTTTACTTCCCCTTTCCCATCTAGCACACTACTAAAAATCCAATACTCCCTAATCTTGGTATCTCATAGATTCTGTCATATGATTGTTGCTCTAATATTATTGTAAATAATAGCTGTTACATACTATTGCAAATACTACACAACACCCCCCCCCCCCCAGATATTAGCCCACTTCATTGTTGCCTGAACTATAATACTGTAGTGGTTAACTCTATTCTCTCTCATACTACACATGTTTACCATAATTTATTCTCAATTTACCTCAGAATATGACCTCCCTCAACCTCACTCCTTTCTAGATCCAACTCACAAACCTTCCCTCCTCAACAAGAGCCTTACCTTATTTCCAACCTTTCCAAAAAGTGGCTAATTGGGTTGAACATTATAGTTATCACTATACATAGCCAAACGATCTCCTATCTCTTCTCTACCAGCTGTTACTGTAAATATCACAGAATACTCTCCTGCTGTCATTAACCATTTTGCCTTCCCCTCCAACTGATCACACACACACACACACACACACACACACACACACACACAAAGAGTAGGTGGAAGTGGTGAACAACAGTATACCCACTAGAAGAGTAAACCGAACAACAAAGGAACCACCAACAGATAACAGAAGAAGGTGAAGGAGAACAAACAGAAGGTGAAGAACACAGTGGAAAGAATCAAAAGCAGGATTGATGAAGCAGAAAATCAGATCATTGAGTTGGAGGACAAAGTAGAAAAAAACAAAAAGAGCAAGAAAAGGAAAGGAGGCTCAGAAAGTATGAAGAGGGATTAACAGAAATGCAAGACACTATGCAACTTAATAATATACGAATAATACAGATACCAGAAGGAGAAGAAGCAAGAACAAGTGATAGATAATCTATTTGAAAAAGTAATGATGGAAAACTTCCCTAATTTGATGAAAGAAAAAGTCACACAAATACATAAAACACAGAGTCTCAATCAAGAGGAACCTGAAGAGGCCCACTTCAAGACACATCATTAAAATGGCAAAATTCCAAGAAAGAGAGAATCTTAAAGGCAGCAGAGGAGAAAAAGGAAGTAACATACAAGGGAGTCCCAATAAGGTTAGCTACTGAATTCTGAATGGAAACACTCCAAGCAAAAACAGAATGACAAGAAATATTCCAAGTAATGAGAACCAGAGGCCTGCAACCAAGGTTACCTTACCCAGCAAAGCTCTCAATCAAGATAGAAGGCCAAATAAAGAGCTTCCAAGACAAAAGAAGTCTAAAAGAATACACCTCCACCAAACCAGCTCTGCAAGAAATACTAAAAGTACTGCTTTAAGGACAGGAAGGAAAAGAGAGAGACAAGAGAAACATAGGTATATAAATGACAATGAATAAGTACATATCAATAATAACCTTAAATGTAAATAGATTAAATGCTCCAATCAAAAGACATAGAATAGCTGAATGGATAAGAAAACATGACCCACACATATGCTGCCTACAGGAGACCCACCTCAGGACAAAAGACCATCACAAACTAAAAGTGAAGGGCTGAAAACAAATTTTCCAAGCAAAGAGACAGGAAAAAAAGCTGGGGTAGCAATAATCATAGGAGACAAAATAAACTTCAAAAAAGGCCATAAAAAGAGACCCAGAAGGTCACTTGATAATACTGGAGGAAAGAATCTACCAAGAAGACACAAACATCATAAATATATATACACCCAACATAGGAGCACCCAAATATATAAAGAAAATCTTAGAGACCTTCAAGAAAGATATTGACAGCAACACAATTATAGTAGGGGATTTTAATACCCCACTGTCAAAAATGAACAGATATTCCAAACAAAATATCAGCAAAGATACTGTGGCATTGAACAATGTCCTAGATGAAAAAGACTTCACTTATATATATATAGACCCCTTCATCTCAAAGAAGCTAAATACACATTGCTTTCAAACGTGCATGGAATGTTTTCAAAGATAGAGCACATGATAGGACACAAAACCAGCCTCAACACATTGAAAAAATTGAAATCTTATCAAGCATTTTCTCTAAACACAAGGGACTGAAACTAGAAACCAACCCCAAGGAAAGAGACCCAAAACACTCAAAATCATGAAGACTGGATAGCATGCTATTAAACAACGAATACGTCAAGAATGAAATTAGAAAAGAAATCAAAACATTTCTGGAAACAAATGAAAATGGACTCACAACAGCCCCAAAGTTATGGGACACAGCAAAGGCAGTCCTGAGAGGGAAGTTCATAGCAATACAGGCCTACCTAAAGAAGATAGAAAGATTTCAAACAAACAACTTAACTCTACCCCTACAAGAACTCAAGGAAAAACAACAAAGATAGCCCAGAACAAGTAGAAGGAAGCAAATAACCAAGATCAGAGAAGAATTAAATGACCTATAGACTAAAAGCACAATTCTAAGGATCAATGAATCCAGGAGCTGCTTCTTTGAAAAGATAAACAAAATGGACAAACCTTTAAACATGCTCATCAAGAAAAAAAGAGAAAAGACCCAAATAAATATAATCAGAAATGAAAGAGCAGAGATTACAACTGACACCACAGAAATACAAAGGATTGCAAGAAATTGCTATGAAAAACTGTATGCCAAGAAATTTGAAAACTTAGGTGCAATGGACAAATTTCCAGAAAAATATAATCTTCCAAAACACAATGAAGAAGAAACAGAAAGCTTGAATAGGCCAAAAACAGCAAATGAAATTGAAGCAGTAATAAAAAATCTCCCATCACACAAAAGCCCTGGACCAGATGGTTTCACAGGAGAATTCTACAAAGCTTTTAAGGAAGACCTAACCCCTATTCTTCACAGACTATTCTAAATAACCCAAAATGATGGAAGACTCCAAAACTCTTTTTAGAAAGCCAGCATCATCCTAATCCGAAAACTAGATAAAGACACAACAAAGAAAACAAATTTCAGGCCAATATTGCTGATGAATGTAGATGCTAAAATCCTCAACAAAAGATTGCCAAACCACATCCAACAATACATTAAAAAGACCATCCATACACTGTGACCAAGTGGGATTCATCCCAGGGGTGCAAGGATGGTTAAGTATTCACAAATCAGTAAATGTAACACATCACATAAACAAAAACAAAGACAAGAAGACATGATCATATCAATAGATGCAGAAAAACCTTTTGATACGGTACATCACCCATTTATGATAAAAACACTCAGCAAAGTGGGACTAGAGGGAGCATTCTTCAATATAAAAAGGCCATATATGAGAGCCCAACAGCTAACATCATACTCAATGGGCAACAATTAAGAGCTTTTTCACTAAGATCAGGAACAAGACAAGTTTGTCCACTTTCACCACTTTTATTCAATAGAGTATTGGAACTTTTAGCCACATTGATCAGACAAGAAAAGGAAATGAAAGGCATTCAAATCAGAAAAGAGGAAACAAAACTGTCATTGTTTGCAGATGACATGATAGTGTACATGGAAAATCCTATAGCCTCTACCCCAAAACTGCTCGAACTAATAAATGAATTTGGCAAAACAGTGTGTTACAAAGTCAATATCCAGAAATCAAAGGCATTTTTGTATACCAACAATGAAACAGCAGAAGCAGAAATCAAGAAAAACATCCCATTTGATATAGCAAAAATAAAAATAAAATATCTGGGAAGAAACGTAACCAAGGAGGTAAAAGACCTATATGTAGAAAAGTACACAACACTGAAGAAAGAAATCAAGGAAGACACAAACAAATGGAAACATATACTGTGTTCATGGATTGGAAGAAATAACAAAATGTCCATTACCCAAAGCAATTTACAGATTCAATGCAATACCTATTAAATATGCCATTAAAGTACCAATGGCATATTTCACAGACATAGAACAAACACTTCAAAAATTTATATGGAACCATAAAAGACCCTGAATAGCAGTTTCAATTTTGAGAAAGAAGAGCAAAGTAGAAGGGATCACAACACCTGATATCAAACTGTATATCAGGTGTTGTGATTACACGGCCACTGTAATCAAAACAGCCTGGTACTGGCATAAAAACAGGCACACAGAACAATGGGACAGAACAGAGAGCCCAGTAATAAACCCAACTCTCTACAGTCAATTAATATTTGACAAAGTGGGCAGCAACATAAAATTGAGTGAAGATAACCTCTTCAACAAATGGTGTTGGGAGAACTGGACAGCTACATGCAAAAAAATGAAACTCGAGCACTAACTTACACCATACACCAAAATAAATTCAAGGTGGATAAAAGACTTAAATGTAAGCCATGAAACCATTAAAGTCCTAGAGGGGAACATAGGCAGGAAAATCTCAGATATTTCACGCAGCAACATTTTTACTGATATGTCCCATAGAGCAAGGGACATAAAGGAAAGAATAAGCAAATGAGACCTCATCAAAATTAAAAGCTTCTGCGCAGCTAAAGAAAACAACATTAACATAAAAAGACACCCAACTGTATGGGAGACCATATTTACCAATGATACCTCAGACAAGGGTTTAATCTCCAAAATATACAAAGAAGTTAAATTACTCCACTCTAAAAAGTCGAGCAACCCAATTAAAAAATGGGAAAAGGAGTTGAACAAACAGTTCTCCAAGGAGGACATACAGAAGATCCAGAGACACGTGAAAAGATGCTCAATATCACTAGATATCAGAGAAGTGAAAATTAAAACCACAATGAGATACCCCTTACACAGGTAAGTATGGCCATAATAAACAAAGCAACAAACAAGTGTTGCAGAAGTTGTGGAGATAAAGGAGACCCTAGTGCACTGTTGGTGGAATTGCAGACTGGTACAACCACTGTGGAAAAGGGTATGAAATTTTCCCAGAAAAGTAAAAATGAACTTGCCTTTTGACCCAGCAATTCCACTGCTAGGATTATATCCTAAGAACCCTGGAACACCAATCCAAAAGAACCTATGCACCCCAATGTTCATAGCAGCACAATTTACAATAGCCAAGAGCTGGAAGCAAAATAGGTGCCCATCAGTAAATGAATGGATCAAAAAATTATGGTACATTTACACAATGGAATTCTATGCCGCAGAAAGAAAGAAGGAGTCCCTACCCTTTGCAACAGCATGGATGGAAATGGAAAACATTATGCTAAGTGAAATAAGCTAGGTGTTGAAAGACAAATACCATATGATCTCACCTTCAACAGGAAGCTAAGCAACAAAACAAGCAAGCAAGCAAAATATTACCAAAGCACTAAAATAGAGAACAGACTGACAGGGACCAGAGGGGAAAGGGGAGGGAATTTCAGGGGAAAAAGGGGAAGGATTTATGGGAATTAGTGTAAAGGACACATGGACAGCAACTAAGGGAGGTGGAAATGGGAGGGAGATGGGGAGCACTGGGGAGATGGGCTGGGATGGGATTAAAAGACGGAAAAGTTTACTTAAACAATTAAATAAAAAAAGAAAAAAGAAAAAATGCACACTGTGCAGCTGTACAATTTTCTTTTTCATATACTTATTTTAAAATATTTTCTCTTTTCCATTAAAAGCTTTTAACCTGTTAAATGTTTTTGTTAATAACTAAGATATAACCATGCCTATACAGACAGAGCCAGGATCATCAATATCACTGACTTCCACCTGCACATCTTGTTCTATGAAACGGTCTTCAGGGGCAATAATACATATGTGTCTGTCATTCATAATGACTATGCCTTTTTCTAAAATACCTTCTGAAGGACCTGCCTGAGCCTCTTGTTGAGGAAGTGTCACTCCTTTCAGGAATATGTCCATGGTGGTTTGCTTGGTTTGTTTCTTTCTTTTTTAATTATAGATTTGTTTATAAACACATGATATTCCATGAACATTCTTTTCTATTAATGAAAACCTTTGGTGTTGGGGGTCCACACTTTAAAACTTTTTAAGAAGCTTGTTGAGATTTATAAAAGCTTCTGTTATATCCTTCACTGAGTTTTCTCGGGGGTCTTTCCCCCCTTCTTTTGCAGTTTCTTTTTCTTGTGACTCTTCCTCAGCTCTATATTATTTTTCAAGTTCCAACAACTTTTTGTTAGTTAATTCCTCAGAAACCACTTCTAAGATCTTCTCAGTGTCATCATAATCCACACCCAGGTTAAAGTTCTTTGCTATCTTAACTACAGCTTTGTTGGCTTTTGCAATAGCCTCATCCTTGGCAAATATAGACACATGTCACTTTTAAGTATAAATATAAAATTTCTAAATAAAATATTACTAGAATGAACTCATCAGTATTTTAGAATTTTTACTGTCCTCACTACTTAAGGTTTATACCAGGAATAGAACAGTGTTTTCAAATATATTAGTATAATTTATTATATCTATGGGAGAAGAAAAACATTATGTCGGAGTCCAATGGATCATAATGCAAAATTCAACATCTGTTTTTTATAAATTGAATTTATGGAGATTACATTGGTTAATAAAATTACACAGGTTTTAAGAATAGAATTCTATAATACATCATCTGTATGTCGTATTGTATCTTTACCACCCCAAGTTAAATCTCCTTCCACTACCATTTATCCCCTCTGTATACTCTCGTACTTCCCTTCACCCTCATTTTTCTCTGGTCAGTGTCATACTGTTGTCTGTCTATGAGATAGTGACTTTTTAAATCCTCACTCCAAAATATAATTTTATTTATTTTAGAGAAAGAGAAAGGGCAAGAGGAAGAGAGAGAGAGAAACAGTCATATGAGGAACAAATATTGATCTGCTGCTTCCCACATGCACCCTGACTCGGGATCAAATCCACAACATAGGTATTGTCCTGACTTGGAATCATGCCTGTGACTTTTTGGTGAACAGCATGATACTCCAGTTCCCTGGGCAACCCAGCCAGAACTTTTTTTTAATTAAAAAATCTTTTTAAAATATTTTATTTATTTATCTTTAGAGGGGAAGGGAAGGAGAGAGGAAGGAAACATCAATGTATGGTTGCTTCTCGTGCATCCCCTGCAGAGAACTGGCCCCTGCCGGAAACTGGCCTGCAACCCAAGCATGTGCCCTGACTGGGAATCGAACCACGATAGTCTGGTTCGCAGGCTCACGCTCAATCCACTGAGCTACACCAGCCAGGGCTTTAATTAAAATTTTTATTGTTGTTCAATTACAGTTGTCACCATTTCCCCCTTTAGTCTCCCCTGCCCTTCCCACTCCCCACCTCCCACATTCAATCTTCCTCCCCATTGTCTTTGTCCATGGGTCTTTTATACATGTTCCTTGACTTTTTTCTTAATCTCTTCACCTCTTTCATTTAGCCCCACTCCCCTCTTTCCTCTGACAGTCAGTCTGTTCTCCATCTCTATGAGTCTGTTTATATTTTGTCTTTTTTTGTTTCAATACTTACCAGAGGATATGTTTATGGATTTTATTTTGGGGGGCAGGGACAAAGAGAGATAGAAAGAAAGAGAAGGAAACATCAACTTGAGGAGAAACATTGATCAGTTGCCTCTAGTATGTTCTGTGACCTGGATTGAACCTGCAGCTCAGGGATGTGCCCTGACTGGGATCGAACCCACAAGCTTTTGGTGTATGGGTCTATGCTCCAGCCAACTGAGCCACCTAGCCAGAGTTGTTTCTATTTTGTTTGTTAGTTTATTTTGCTCATTAGATTCCACATATAAGTGAAATCATATGGTATTTGTCTTTCACTGACTGGCTTATTTCACTTAGCATAATAATGTCCAGGTCCATCCATGCTGTTGCAAAACGTAAGATTTTTATGGCTGAGTAATTGGGTAAATGTACCACAGCTTTTTAAGTACTCACTTGAGGAGGATATGTATTTATTGATTTTACAGAAAAAGGGAGGGAAGGAGAGAGATGAAAATATCTATGTGAAAGAGAAAAATGAATCAGTTACCTCCTGTATGCATCCTGACTGGAATAAAACTTGAAGTCTTTCGGTGTATGGATGACACTTCAACCAACTGAGCCACTGGGTTAGGGCTGTGCCACAGCTTTTTTTATCTACTCATCTACTCATGGGCACTTGGGCTGCTGCCAGTCTTGGCTATTGTAATTAATGCTGCAATGAACATAGGGGTGTATATATTCTTTCAAATTTGTGTTTCAGGTTTCTTTGAATAAATTTCCAGAAGTGAAATCGCTGGGTCATAAGGCAATTCCATTTTTAAATTTTTTCAGTTAACTTCATGCTGTTTCCCATAGTGGCTGCACAAATCTGCATTCCCACCAACAGTGAACGAGGGTTCCCT
Source organism: Sturnira hondurensis (assembly GCF_014824575.4). Classification (NCBI taxonomy): domain Eukaryota; kingdom Metazoa; phylum Chordata; class Mammalia; order Chiroptera; family Phyllostomidae; genus Sturnira; species Sturnira hondurensis. Next base: position 498,525 of record NW_028091237.1, read on the forward strand.
TTTCTCCATGGCTTTGCCAACACTTGTTTGTTGATTGATTATAACAACCTATAGAAAAATGAACATAGAATGACTCAAACCATAATAGCTTTGTGTTCTGTGGTGAAGCAGTAAATATATTTCTTTTAATACCTGAGAAGGCAAAGATGTCCAACATTATTATTGTTTTCTTATTTTTCAAAAAAGTCAGTTAATGCAATTAGACAAGAAATCAAAATGTGGCATGTAAATACTGAAAAGAAGAGATAAAATTATTCATTGTACATGATTATAGTGGTATTTGTAAATGATCATAAACTTGTAAAATAAAAAGGAGTCAACTGAACAGATATCAGGAATACTAAGACTTTGCCTAGTAAGAACATAAAAATAAAATGTAATAATTTTCTTCTAGAATTAGAATAAGTATTAAAATGGTGTAAAAACCCTATATCCAGGAATATGCTTGGAAAGAAGAATACTTGACTGACATGAGAAACTAAAACTCTACTGAGTGACATGATAGAAAAAGCTTATACAAATAAAGTAATTACAGTATTCTTGAATGGAAAAACTTAATAGTGATAAACATATTTACTTTTTTATAATAAAAAGAAAGTAAAATTTCAGTAAAATCTTGGTTAGAGTTTGAAACTTAACATTATTCTAAATAATCTACTAGTAAGGCTAAACTGCAGAATGCAAGAGGAATTTTGAAAGTAGGAATGAGGAATGTAAATACTAAATGTATTTAGTATTTTAACAGATACTAAAATATACTATAAATCTGAAACAGTTTGACTGTGTGCGACAATAGATTAACAGACAAAATATTAAAAGAAATATAGACGAATATGTAGTTTTAAATTGGGAAGGAAAGTGTACCTTACATTGGAGGCAAAGAGTGTGAAGGAAATTACAATATATTTTACCATATTATAACAAACAAAAATTAAGCAATCCCACCCCTTTTTATATATCATAATACCAAACAGACAAAGACAAATAAGTCTTAAAAATAGAAGGCAAAAACAGAATTGAAGAATGCTTTTGCAACTAAATAATAATGGTCGATTAACATTCTTAATACACAAAAGGGCTTTTCTATATTAACAACAGATAAAAGGTGACCATCTCAACAGGCAAATGAGATAAGTTCATGAAGAACTCGACATGAAAAACACATGTGAAAGTTTCAAACTGCAGATATCAACAAATTGCAAACAAAAGCCAGTAAGATACTATTTAAAACAGATTTAAAAGAATGAGAAAAATCAGCAATTTCCATGTTTCTGAACACAGACATTCTATCCTAAATGGATGTGAGTATTAATAAGGACATCCGTTCAGAGGATTATTTGTGCATGTGCATGGGTACACATGGTAAACATTCTAAAAATGTATCTTCATTTTGATCTAGTGATTTCATTTTTAAGCTTTTCTCCAAAGTAATAAAACAATCTATTTTAAAAATGTATATATTTATTTATTTACTTTTAAAGAGAGGAAGGGAGGGAGAAAGAGAGGGGGAAAAACATCAATGTGTGGTTGCCTCTCCTGTACCCCCTACTGAGGACCTGGCCTGCAACCCAGACATGTGCCCTGACTGGGAATTAAACTGGCGACCCTTTGGTTCACAGGCTGGCACTCAGTCCACAAAGCTACACCAGTCAGGGCCAATCTAGTTCTTTTATAAATACTAATGACCTGTATTTCCATCTTATTTTATATATTTCAAGTAAATTTATTTTTAGTCATATAGCATCAGTAAAATTCTGTATGACATTTTCTCCTTTATCATTGCTTAGGGGCTGTAAATTCTAATCATGCAGGCCAAAAGCCATGGTTTATTATTTCCAAATATTGTAACTGACATTCATTGAATGGAGAAAACAAATTTAAAGACAGTATTAAAGATACAACAGGAAGAATCTAAAACTGCTCTAAAAATAAAGTCTATTAAAATATATACCAGGACATGACCTGAGTTTTAATTTGAATTTTTAAAAAAATCTCAATTCACCTAAAGTAAATAAAAAACTATTAGTTGAGAATTAATTTGGCAGTAGGACTGTACCAAGGGGAAGTGTTTGAATTAGACAGGTAAATGTTAAAACCATCTCTTCTCAGATATATGTTGGTGTCAAGTGGGTACATTCCAGGGAAGTGTCTCTGTGGAGTAAATGCAAAAACAAGAAGGGATACTGGTGATCAGAAGCACCAGGAGTTGCAAGATTCTGAGTAACATTTGTAATTTGCTTTGCTCTAGAAAATTTCAGAGGTGTGTATTGTGCCCTATTGAAAACAAAATTGCTATAATATGCAGGGGTGCTATGTCACTGACATCGTAATACCAGTTTATTGCACATAAATAGCCATTACCAGGATTCATAAAAGATAAAAAAAATAATGGTATTGCTAGCTTTAAAAAAATTAGAAAATAAATGGCTACTTACTAGTCACTTTGAAATGCTAATGAATTTCCATAGGATAATTTCCAGTGAGTCAAGTTTATTTCTCCAAAAGCTAGTTTTGTAAATAAAGTTCAGAATACAAGTCAATATTGCTCATAGATCTTTTCAACAAGCTTTATATGGAAACTGAAGGTTCTTTTTTTTTTTTTTTTAATTTTTTTATTTAATTATTTTTCAAGTACAGTTTTCTGTCTATTACTCCCATCCCGTCCCACCCCCCATCCTCCCCCCTCCCTCCCATTTCCACCCTTCTCAGTTGTTGTCCATGTATCCTTTATATAGGTTCCTCTAAATCCCTCCCTTATTTCCCCTGAAATTCCCTCCCCTCTCCCCTCCGGTCACTGTCAGCCTGTTCTCTATTTCAGTGTCTTTGGTTATATTTTGCTTGCTTGTTTGCTTTGTTGTTTAGCTTCCTGTTAGAGGTGAGATCATATGGTAAGGTTCTTAATTGAAGAGATTTCCTTTACTACCTCCTCAGGTAGGGCTCTTGAAACTGCAGGGCAAGGTTAGCACAAAATGCCCTGGGAACACCAGTAGTTTTTTAAGAAACAAATTTCACGTTGAAAAAATAGTTGACAGGATAATCAGTAAGATGCAGGTGAGAAGATAAACAAAAAATAAGAATAAAATGGAGTGATAGGGGAAATTAGCCTTGGGAAAATATTTTGGTATTTTAAAATTCAGGCATTATTTTCATTTCCACTGTTAACTAAACCCTAACCCTTCCCTGTCTGGTCAGTATAGGGGAGAGACAGCCACTAGGAGGCTTTGACGGTGTTTGACGCTATGTACCATTAAAAACGTCCTTGCATGACCCCACATGACCGCCAATTCTTGGCAGTTGTCTCCATCTCTTCTCTCTAGGTTCACAGCATGCACATATATATTTAAAAAATAAAACAATTTCAAGCATAAAGAGTTCGTCTCCCTTTTTTCCTCTTTTCTGTCACTGTCTCTTTTTCCTCCCCACCACTAGTCACCCACCTCCCACCCTCCCCACTGATGCAAACAAAAGGACCAGTCTGGTTCTGGTGGAGCATCTGACCCTGAGGAGGAAGCAGGAGCCAGGCAGGGGGAGCTCCTAGAGCAGGCACATCTGTCATAGAGCATTGCCCTGCCTTGGCCAAGTCACTATGAAATCATAAGGGGAAAAGCACTTATTTAGAAAGGTGGGGGGACAGATAGCTATTATAATAAGCAAATCTGGGCTGGGGTGAGAAGGGGATGCATGTCTGTTCTGCTCATCTTCCCTAAAGAAAGTTTTCCTTTCTCATAAAACAGCTTCCTTGGTAAATGTGTATGTGCATTCACAGAGATGAGCACACCCCCCAAACCACCCACTCAGTCCCTTCTCTCACCTGTTTTGAAATAGTTCTCCTACTTTATATATAAGAATCATAGCTTTTATGAAAGACTATTGGCTAGTGCCAACACCTCCCTACTCACTACTGTGGAAATTTGAAATAAACAGTCTTTTCTCCACCCACCTCTGGCTCAGTCAAACCAATTACCAATTTTGCACAAAAGTACCCAGTGAAAGACAAATAAACAAACAAAAAAATCTCAAACCTTGAAGCAGTCACATTTTGGGAAGCCAACAAAGGCTTTTATTTGCAAAGGCAGAGCTGGAGAGATTTTTTTAAAATTTGCAAAAGCACACTTCTCTCTGGGAACAGAACGGATGCCAGGAGCCCCTGGGACAACGGGTCACTTCCCTCACTTTCCTGGTGAAAGGAAAAGGCTGCTTTAATTGCCAACATTTTTTTTTCCACAGCAGTCTTTAGAAGAAGACCCTTGGCAATCCGTACTTTGAAGATTTATCCACGGCAGTTACCAACTCTACTTTTATATATTTGAAATAAAAATAGCTCAGTAGCAATTTGCTTCTTTTTCACCTCTTGTTTTAAAACTCACTTCTCTCATACCTTTGAAGTGCAGAGAACTCTCTTAGCCACTAGCCTTTCTCAATGGCACAATGTTAATCATAAGAATTTATTTTCTGTGCTAACAAATGTTTCCCTTAGAAAGCTGTTCCTTTTTTTATTTTTATCATTTAGACTGAACTTTTAAAAGAGATATAAATTAAATCAAATTGTTGAGAAATTTCCCTGGGGAACAGTGTGTTCGTTTATAAGATCCTCCTGATCTCTGAAATGCTCAGAGCTATGGTTCCTACAGAAAGAAAAAAAAATACTTAACACTAAAAACATTAAGTCAGAAGGCATTTTCTTCTACGGAGATTTTGTTCCAGTAATATAAGGTGCAAGTAATAATAATAATAAAGTAAATTTAAAAAAAAATCACATACATTTTCAGAAAGGTCTCCTTTCTTCCCAAAGTTTCTGCAATTGTATACTGAAGATTCTGTGTGTTTCTACAGAGCTCTGATCAGCAGATTTGATATATGGATTTAGATCAATTTTTTCTTATGGTGAATCTATATGTTATTCTTTGTCTTCATTTGGTGCTATTTGCTGAGTGGCTGTTACTCAGGGGCAAAGGTGGCTCTCTAGCAGTGGAAGGAGCCGGGTAATCTTTTACTCCTCATGAGAGGAGTGTGCAATATTAAATCACGCTTGACGTACCTGAGGCACAGAAACTTCATCCATATTTTATCTGCTGTAAATTTAATACCACAGCATTTTTAGGGTGATGTATTTATTAACTGGCTGGGGATGAGCTGTACAGAAATCCAGTTTGTTCAGGAAAATAAAATGAAGTCAGTCTGACAAGTTTATGAAGTAAGCACAATAGCTATTTATTACTTTTTAAACACAGTTTGTTGAAATGTCTTTAGCAGTGTTGGTTCAATAAATGCATAACACTTTCTAAATCATCTAAGGAGTTTTTTTCTTTGAATTTTAATAATTTTTTCCTTTAAAGAAATCTGCTGGCCTTCACTTACTGTGGCTTGGTTTCAGATGACTTACTGGGTACTCTTTAGGACAGGAACCACATCTTAGTTCTGCATGGAGTGCCCTGTGGAATTATGGGAAATTAAATCACATTTAGACCTGCTATAGCCAGTCTTCTGCACCATAAAGCAGTTGACAAACTATTTCAGAGTGACGGTTGCCAAGATCATGGCTTCTCTCAATTACTTTGCTTACCTTTTCTTTCTCCTTTCTTTCTTTCCTTCCTTTCTTTTATTTTCTTAAAAAAAATTCCCTGTGTTTCATAGTACTCGTACCTCAAAATTCTTATTTTACCTACAGATAGATCACAGGCCTTGCTCATGTGATCCACAGACTGGCCCCACTTGCCCTTCCTCTGTCTGCTGTCATGTGGTGTCAGCTATTTATTGAGAGGTAGAATGAGGTCTGGTCCATTTATTTCTGTAATCATTAAGTCTGATAAAACTTTCCTTTCCTTTCCTTTCTTGAAAGATAAAATCTTGAGAACCGGGGCTGAACCTGACCTTTGTAAGTTCAAGTTGAGTAGGAACAGCATTTCTGCAGTTATAATGGCTTCCCTCCTGTTTTCATTTGTAGATCATTTTCATTGGTGCATTTTGGCTTTCAGTCAATTTGATCAGCAACTTGCAGCCCATATCTCTAAAAAAATCAAGAGGGCTCTATACTTCACCTTTGGTCCTAAGTTCAAGTGTACTAATTCCACAAAATGGAACTAGAGCACCAGTTCTTAAACTGTTTCAGATCTGAAGCAGCAGACTCTGGGAACTTGGTCACACAAAGACTTTGGCCCCACCACGGAATCAGAACTCTGGGGACATGTGATGAAGGGTGATAAGCAGCCCAAGTTTTAACTAGCCCTCCATGTGTTCCTGATACCAGTTTAAGTTTGAGAATCATTGGACTAAAGTCTTTATGAACTGCAAACTCATGACCCATTGGCAATATTAGTGTTCTCACTTTGCCACTCTCTGCTATATCCAATGCTTCTGGGAAGATCTGCCATTTGGTGATCCTCAGAGTGAGCACCGGTTTCACTAGATTAAGAAACACTGTTCTGAGCCTCGGCTGCCGCAGCGATCAGAGCCCAGAGGCTTTCGCCTGCACCCAGCAACAGGGGCGTTTGCCACAGAGGACTCATTGGGAGCCCGGCAACCCTGAGTAAAGTCAAGAGCAGCGGCAGTGGTGGCAGGATGGCACCCATTGGACGGTGGGTAAAGACCTCGGAGCTGCTGCTGCCGCAGCTTCCAGGGCCCAGAGGCTTCTGTCTATGGCCAGTGTCAGGCGTCTGTCACAGAGAACTCATCGGGAGCCCAGCACCTGTGAGAAAAGACAAAAGCAGCAGCGGCAGGACCGGCTGCCCTCCGCCAGCCCCAAACGCCTCGGAGCTGCCCCTGCGTTAGGGGTGTAGGGGCTCCCTCCCTCACCATCTAGGCCAGGCTGGGTGGCAGTGACCTGTCTGCCTAGGTTTGCAGGGAGGGTGGCAAGGACAGGGGGCCATGTTCAGTTGCAATCTCTGTGGTGCCCAGCCCACCAGCCTGCCAGCCCAGGAAATTTGAGAGGAGCATTGTCCTAATCAGTCAGGTTGGGGATTGGGCTGGGCTGAGAGGCACGCTTTCTGGAGAAGTTTTTACTGGAAAGTGGATTGAGGTGTTCTCCTGTGAAGGCAGTTTGACTCACCCAGCCACAGGACTGGGAAGGACCAGTACCAATCCCATGGGACCCAGGCAGCCTGTTGGGTGGGAGGACGCCCACACCCCAGTCTGGTAACCTGGCTGGCGGGCGGGTGTGCGCCTGGGCCTACAACACAGCCCACAGAGGGGTCCTGCGGAAATCAGAAAAACCGGATTGGACAGTTTGAAACCAACAACGAAGGAGGGTTTTTTTTTTCAATTTTTTAAAAAAACTTTTTTCAGTAATCATATATATTTTTAAAATTTTATTGCTGCTGTATCTTTCAGTACTCTGTTCCTCTCCTTTCTTTTTTCCTGTTTTAGTCCTTCTTCCTTTCACCCCAAACTTATTGCATTTTCCTCACTTCTCTTGCCCTTTTTTTGTGTGTTTGTTTGTTTGTTTGTTGCTTTCTATAGCACTGTAAATACTTCACAACACATCTCTCGTGTTTTAGCCCACTTTACAGGTTCCTGAATTCTATTACTGTAGTGATTAACTCCACTTGCTCACAGGCTACGTCTATTTACTGTTCTTTACTCTCACCTCACCTCAAAATCTGACCACCCGCAACCTCACTGCATTCTAGATACAACTCACAAGCCTTCCCTCCCCAACAAGAGACTTATCTTTGGTCTATCCTTTCTAAAAGTGGCAAATTGGGTTGAAGATTACACTTAACACTATATACAGCCTAACGATCTTCTATCTCTTCTCTATCAGCTGTGACTGTAAATATCATAAAGTACTCTCCAGCTCTCATAAATCATTTTGCCTCTCCCTCCAGCTGATCACACACACACAAAGAAAGGAGTAGGTGGAAGCAGAGAACATCAAGATACCTGCAGGAGACTGCACCACTGAATTTCACTGGAATTCTACCACAGAAGTTCACACCATAAACCTAGGCAGTCAGAACAGATCAATTTAAGAAGCTGAGGCTAACAAGAAGAGTGTCATAAGCAAAGGAAAGACAAAGAAACAATGCCCAAATAAAAGAAAAGGTGGAAGTCTCAGAAATAATGTCAGATGAAAGAGAGGCAAGTCAGCTATCAGATATTGAATTCAAAGCACTAGTTATCAGGAAATTCAAAGGGCTCACAATGAGCGACCAGAAGCCAGAGGGGAGCCACCAGAAACTAGAGGGGAGCTACAATGAGCTCTCTGGAAACTATATCAACATGAAAAAGGAAATAGAAACTATCAGCAAAGGCCAAGAGGAAATAGAGAATACAGTTTTGGAACTGAAGAACACAGTAGAAGGAATGAAAAGCAGGATCGATGAGGAAGAAGATCAAATCAGTGAGTTGGAGGACAGAGTAGAAAGAATCTCCCAGTAAGAGCAAGAAAGGGAAAAGAGGCTCAGAAAGAATGAAGAGGGACTAAGAGAAATGCAAGATAATATGAAACATAAAAATATCTGAATAATAGGAATACCAGAAGGAGAAGAAGAAGAACAAGTGATAGAAAACCTATTTGAAAGAGTAATGATGGAAAATTTTTCTAATTTTGAGTTCAAGAGGAACTCAAAGAGGCCCACTTCAAGACACATCATCATTAAAATGGAAAAATTGCAAGACAAAGAGAGAATCTTAAAGGCAGCAAGGGAGAAGAAGGAAGTAACATACAAGGGAGCCCCAATCAGGTTAGCTACTGACTTCTTAATGGAAACACTCCAAGCAAGAAGAGAATGGCAAGAAATATTTCAAGTAATGAGAACCAGAGGCCTACAACCAAGGCTACTTTACCCAGCAAGGCTCTCAATCAAGATAGAAGGTCAAATAAAGAGCTTCCAAGACAAAGGAAGGCTAAAAGAATATGCCTCCACCAAACCAGATCTACAAGAAATACTAAAAGGGCTGCTTTAAGGAAAGGAAGGAAAAGAGAGAGACAGAGAGGAACTGTGATGGTAATGAATAAGCACAAAAATGGCAATGAATAAATACCTTTCAATAATAACCTTAAATGTAAATGGATTAAATGCTCCAATCAAAAGACAGAATACCTGAATGGATAAGACAGCATGACCCACACATATGCTGCCTCCAGGAGACCCACCTCAGGGCAAAAGACCATCACAGATTAAAAGTGAAAGGCTGGAAGCAAATTTTCCAAGCAAATGGTCAAGAAAAAAAAAGCTGGGGTAGCAATGCTAATATCAGACAAATTAGACTTCAAAAAAAGGTCCATAATGAGAGACCCAGAAGGTCACTTCATAATACTCAAGGGAAGAATCCACCAAGAAGACATTAACACCATAAATATATATGCACCCAACATAGGAGTACCCAAATATGTAAGAAAAATCCTGGAAGACTTAAAGAAAGATATTGACAGCAACACAATTATAGTAGGGGATTTTAATACCCCACTGACAAAAATGGACAGATCTTTCAAACAAAATATCAACAAAGATATAGCTGCACTAAACAACACCCTAGATGAAATGGACTTCCCTGATATATATAGAGCCCTTCATGCCAAAGAAGCTAAAAGCACATTCTTTTGAAATGCACATGGAACATTTTCAAAAATAGACCACATGATAGGACACAAAACGAGCCTCAACAAATTCAAGAAAATTGAAATCATACCAAGCATTTTCTCTGACCACAAGGGACTGAAATCAGAAACCAACTCCACAGGAAAAAACCCAAAACACCCAAAATCATGGAGACTGAATGATATGCTATTAAACAATGAATGGGTCAAGATTGAAATTAGGGAAGAAATCAAAAATTTCTGGAAACAAATGAAAATGAACTCACAGCAACCCAAAACTTATGGGACATGGCCAAGGCCATCCTGAGAGGGAAGTTCATAGCAATACAGGCTTACCTAAAGAAAATAGAAACATTTCAAACAAACGACCTAACCCGAAACCTGCAAGAACTTGAGGAACAACAACAAAGACAGCCCACAGCTAGTAGAAGGAAGAAAATAACCAAGATCAGAGAAGAATTAAATGACATAGAGACTAAAAGCACAATTCTAAGGATCAATGAATCCAAGAGTTGGTTTTTTGAAAAGATAAACAAAATAGACAAGCCTTTAAGCAGGCTCATTAAGAAAAGAAGAGAGAGGACACAAATAAACACAATCAGAAAAGAAAGAGGAGAGATTACAACTGATACCAGAGAAATAGAAGGGATTGTAAGAAATTATTATGAAGAACTATATGCCAATGAATTTGAAAACCTAAGTGAAATGGACAAATTTCCAGAAAAATAAAATCTTCCAAAACTCAATGAAGAAGAAGTAGAAAGCCTGAACAGACCAATAAAAGCAAATGAAATTGAAGCAGTAATCAAAAAACTCCAAAAAAACAAAAGCCCTGGACCAGATGGCTTCAGAGGAGAACTCTACAAATCATTTAAGGAAGAGCTAACCCCTATTCTTCACAAACTATTCCAAAAAATCCAAAAGGAGGGAAAACTCCCCAACTCTTTTTATGAAGCCAGTATCATCTGAATTCCAAAGCCAGATAGAGACACAACAAAGAAAGAAAACTTCAGGCCAATATCGCGGATGAACATAGATGCTAAAATCCTCAATAAAATATTGGGAAATAGCATTCAACAAAACATCAAAAAGAGCATACACCACGACCAAGTGGGATTCAAACCAGGGATGCAAGGATGGTTCAATATTTATAAATCAGTAAATGTAATACATCACATAAACAAAAGCAAAGACAAAAACCACATGATCATATCAATAGACGCAGAAAAAGCTTTTGATAAGGTACAACACCCATTTATGATAAAGGCACTCAGAAAAGTGGGAATAGAGGGAGCATTCCTCAATATAATAAAGGCCATATATGAGAGACCTACAGCCAACATCATACTCAATGGCCAAAAACTAAAAGCTTTTCCACTAAAATCAGGAACAAGACAAGGTTGCCCACTATCACCACTTCTATTCAATATAGTATTAGAAGTTCTACCCACACCGATCAGACAAGAAAAGGAAATAAAAGGCATCCAAATTGGAAAGGAGGAAACAAAACTGGCATTGTTTGCAGATGATATGACAGTGTTCATGGAGAAGCCTATAGCCTCTACCAAAAAACTGCTGGAACTAATACATGAATTTGACAAAACAGCGGGATACAAAGTCAATATGCAGAAATCAAAGGCATTTTTGTATACCAAAAATGAAACAGAAGAAGCAGAAATCAGGAAAAAAAATCCCATTCGTTATAGCAAAAACAAAAATAAAATATCTGAGAATAAACCTAACCAAGGAGGTAAAAGACCTGTATGCAGAAAACTATACAACACTGAAGAAAGAAATCAAGGAAGACACAAACAAATGGAAACATACACCATGCTCATGGATTGGAAGAATTAACATCATCAAAATGTCCATAGTACCCAAAGCAATTTATAGATTCAATGCAATACCTATTAAAGTACCAATGGCATATTTCATAGACATAGAACAAACACTTCAAAAGTTTGTATGGAACCATAAAAGATCCCGAATAGCAGCCGCAATTTTGAGGAAGAAAAACAAAGTAGGAGGGATCACAGTACCTGATATCAAACTGTATTACAAGGCCACTGTAATGAAAACAGCCTGGTACTGGCATAAAAAAAGGCACACAGTCCGATGGAGTCGAACAGAGAGCCCAGAATTAAACCCAACTATCTACAGTCAATTCACATTTGACAAAGATGGCAATGACACATAATGGAGTAAAAATACCCTCTTCAACAAATGGTATTGGGAGAACTGGACAGCTACATGCAAAAAATTGAAACTTGAGCACCAACTTACATCATACACCAAAATAAATTCAAGGTGGATAAAAGACTTAAATATAAGCTGTGACACCATTAAAGTTGAAGAGGAGAACATTGGTAGGAAAATATCAGATATTTCACGTAGCAACATTTTCACTGATATGTCCCCTAGAGCAAGGAATATAAAGGAAAGAATGAACAAATGGGATCTCATCAAACTTAAAAGCTTCTGCACAGCTAAAGAAAACAATATTAAAATAAAAAGACACCCAACTGTTAGGGAAAACATATTTGCCAATGATACCTCAGACAAAGGTTTAATCTCCAAAATATACAAAGAACTCACACGACTTCACTCTGGGAAGAGAACTAACCCAATTAAAAAATAGGGAAAGTACTTGAAAAGACACTTCTCCAAGGAGGACATATAGAGGATCCAGAGACACATGAAAAGATGCTCAATATCTTTTGAGCTATCAGAGAGATGCAAATTAAAACTACAATGAGATAGCACCTTACACTGGTCAGAATGGCCATCATAAGCAAAGCAACAAACAACAAATTTGTTAGAGGTTTTGGGGAAAAGGGGACCCTAGTGCACTGTTGGTAGGATTGCAGACTGGTACAACCATTATGGAAAACAATACGAAATTTTCTAATAAAACTAAAAATGCCCCTCCGTTTTGATTCAGCAATTCAACTGCTGGCATTATATCCTAAGAACCCTAAAACACCAATCCCAAAGAACATATGCACCCAAATGTTCATAGCAGCACAATTTACCATAGCTAAGAGTTGGAAGCAACCTAGGTGCCTGTCACTAAATGAATGGATCAAAAAACTATGGTACATATACACAATGGAATTTTATGCTGCAGAAAGAAGGAGCTCCTACCTTTTGCAACCTCATGGATGGAACTGGAAAGGAATTATGCTGAGTGAAATAAGCCAGGTGTGGAAGGACAAATATCATATGATCTCACCTTTACAGGAAGGTAAACAACAAAAGAAACAAGCAAGCAAAATATAACCAAAGACACTGAAATAGAGAACGGGCTGACAGTGACCAGAGGGAAGAGGGGAGGGAATTTCAGGGGAAATAGGGGAGGGATTTAGAGGAACATATATAAAGGATACATGGACAACAACTGAGAAGGGTGGATATGGGAGGGAGGGGGGAAGCACGGGGGTGGGATGGGATGGGAGTAATAGACAGAAAACTGTACTTGAAAATTAATTAAATAAAAAAATGGGGGGAAAAAAGAAAAGAACCCCTCTATAAAACTGAAAAAAAAAAGAAACACTGGTCTGACAAAGTACATTCCAGTGCAGATACTGTTTTGAATTACCCAAGATATTAAGAATCATCTCTTAGCATGGCTTATTTAAAGATCTCTCATTATTGCTTTAGAAAGAATGGCAAGGGAACTTCTACTATTTATTTTTTAATGTAATTATTGTTCAAGTACAGTGTTCCGTCCCCTACTCCTATCCCAGCCCACACCCTGTGCCCCTCACTTCTCTCCCATTTCCACCCCCCTTAGTTGTTCTCCATGTGTCATTTATACTAGTTTCTGTGAATCCTTCCCCTTTTCCCCTGAAATTCTCTCCCCTCTCCTCTCTGCTCCCTGTCAGCCTGTTCTGAATTTCAGTGTCTTTGGTCATATTTTGCTTGCTTGTTTGTTTTGTTGTTTAAGTTTCTGTTAAAGGTGAGATCATGTGATATTTGTGTTTCACCGCCTGGCTTATTTCACTCAGCATAATGCTTTCCAGTTCCATCCATGATGTTGCAAAGGGTAGTAGCTCCTTCTTTCTTTGTGTTGCATAGAATATCTTAGGATATAATCCCAGCAGTTGAATTGCTGAATCAAAACGGAGGGGCATTTTTAGTTTTATTAGAAAATTTCATACTGTTTTCCATAATGGTTGTACCAGTCTGCAATCCCACCAACAGTGCACTAGGGTCCCCCTTTCCCCACAACCTCTACAAAATTTGTTGTTTGTTGCTTTGTTTATAATGGCCATTCTGACCATTGTAAGGTGGTATCTCATTGTAATTTTAATTTGCATCTCTCTGATAGCTCAAAAGATATTGAGCATCTTTTCATGTGTCTCTGGATCCTCTATATGTCCTCCTTGGAGAAGTGTCTTTTCAAGTCCTTTGCCCACTTTTTAATTGGGTTGCTTGAGTTGAGTAAGTTTTTTGTATATTTTGGAGATTAAACCTTTGTCTGAGGTATCATTGGCAAATATGTTTTCCCTAACAGTTGGTTCTCTTTTTATCTTAATGATGTTTTCTTTAGTTGTGCAGAAGCTTTTTATTTTGATGAGATCTCATTTGCTTATTCTTTCCTTTATATTCCTTGCTCTAGGGGACATATCGGTAAAAGTGTTGCTGCGTGAAATATCTGAGATTGTCTTGCCAATGTTCTCCTCCAAGACTTTAATGGTTTCACGGCTTATATTTAAGTCTTTTATCCCCATTGAGTTTATTGTGGTGTATATTGTAAGTTGGTGCTCGAGTTTCATTTTTTGCATGTAGCTGTCCAGTTCTCCCAACACCATTTGTTGAAGAGGGTATTTTTACTCCATTATGTGTCATTGCCATCTTTGTCAAATGTGAATTGTCTGTAGATAGTTGGGTTTAATTCTGGGCTCTCTGTTCGACTCCATCGGTCTGTGTGCCTTTTTTTATGCCAGTACCAGGCTGTTTTCATTACAGTGGCCTTGTAATACAGTTTGATATCAGGTATTGCGATCCCTCCTACTTTGTTCTTCTTTCTTAACATTGCAGCTGTTATTCAGGTCTTTTATGGTTCCATATAAATGTTTGAAGTGTTTGTTCTATGTCTGTGAAATATGCCATTGGTACTTTAATAGGTTTTGGACTAAATCTATAAATTGCTTTGGGTAGTATGGACATTTTGATGATGTTAATTCTTCCAATCCGCGAACACAGTATATCTTTCCATTTGCTTGTGTCTTACTCGATTTCTTCCTTCAGTGTTGTGTAGTTTTCTGCATACAGGTCTTTTACCTCCTTGGTTAGATTTATTCCAAGATAATTTATTTTTGTTTTTGCTATATCGAATGGAATTTTTTTCTTGATTTCTGCTTCTGCTGATTCATTGTTAGTGTACAAAAATGCCTTTGATATCTGATATTGACTTTGTAACCCGCTGTTTTGCCAAATCCATTTATTAGTTGGAGCAGTTTTTGGTTAGAGGCTATAGGATTTTCCATGTACACTCTCATGTCATCTGCAAACAATGACATATTTGTTTTCTCCTTTCTGATTTGAATGCCTTTAATTCCTTTTCTTACCTGATTGCTAAGGGTAAAACTTCCAATAGTATATTGAGTAGAAGTGGTGAAAGTGGACAGCCTTGTCTTCTTCCTGATCTTAGTGGAAAAGCTTTTAGTTGTTGCCCATTGAGTATAATATTAGCTGTGGGTCTCTCATATATGGCCTTTAGTATATTGAGGAATGCTCCCTTTGTTCCCACTTTGCTGAGTGTTTTTATCATAAATAGGTGTTGTTTCTTATCAAACGCTTTTTCTACGTGTATTGATATGATCATGTGATTTTCATCTTTACTTTTATTTATGTGATGTATTACATTTACTGATTTGCGAGTAATGAATCATCCTTGCATCCCTGGGATGAATCCCACTTGGTCATGGTGTATGATCTTTCTAATGTGTTGTTGGATGTGATTTGCCAATATTTAGTTGAGGATTTTAACGTCTACGTTCATTAGCAACATTGGCCTGAAATTTTCTTTCTTTGTTGTTTCTCTATCTGGCTTTGGAATTAGGATGATACTGGCTTCATAGAAATAGTTGGGGAGTTTTCTCTGCTTTTGGATTTTTTGGAATAGTTTGTGAAGAATAGGGGTTAGCTCTCCCTTAAATGATTTGTAGAATTCTCCTCTGAAGCCATCTGGTCCAGGGCTTTTGTTTTTTTGGAGTTTTTTGATTACTGCTTCAATTTTATCTGCTGTTATTGGTCTGTTCAGGCTTTCTACTTTTTCACTGAGTTTTGGGAGATTATATTTTTCTAGAAATTTGTCCATTTCACCTAGGTTTTCAAATTTCCTGGCATACAGTTCTGCATAGTAATTTCTTACAATCCCTTTTATTTCTCTGGTATCAGTTGTAATTTCTCCTCTTTCTTTTCTGATTGTGTTTATTTGGGTCCTTTCTCTTCTTTTGTTGATGAGCCTACTTAAAAGCTCGTCTATTTTTTTTTATCATTTCAAGAACCAGCTCCTGAATTAATTGATCCTTAGAATTGTGCTTTTAGTCTCTATGTCATTTAATTCTTCTCTGATCTTGGTTATTTTCTTCCTTCTACTAGCTGTGGGCTGTCTTTGTTGTTGTTCCTGGAGTTCTTGCAGGTGTAGGGTTAATTCGTTTGTGTGAAATATTTCTATCTTCTGTAGGTAAGCCTGTATTGCTATGAACTTCCCTCTCAGGACTGCCTTGGCCGTGTCCCATAAGTTTTGGGTTGTTGTGAGTTAATTTTCATTTGTTTCCAGAAACTTTTTGATTTCTTCCCTAATTTCATTCTTAACCCATTCATTGTTAATAGCATGCCATTCAATCTCCGTGATTTTGGATGTTTTGGGTTTTTTTCCTTTGGGGTTGATTTTCAGTTTCATTCCCTTGTGGTTGGAGAAAATGCTTGGTATGATTTAATTTTTTTTTTGTATTTGTTGAGGCTGGTTTTGTGCCCTATCATGTGGTCTATCTTTTAAAGTGTTCCTTGTGCATTTGAAAAGAATGTGTATTTAGCTTTTTGTGATGAAGGGCTCTCTATATATATCATTTAAGTCCATTTCATCTAGGCATTGTTCAATGCCACAGTGTCATTGTTAATATTTTGTTTGGAAGATCTGTGCATTTTTGACAGTCGGGTATTAAAATCTCCTACTATAATTGTGTTACTGTCAATATCTTTTTTGAAATCCTCTCAGATTTTCTGTATATATTTGGGTGCTCCTATGTAGGGTGCACGTATATTTATGATGTTCATGTCTACTTGGTAGATTCTTCCCTTGAGTATGGGTGTGAGGTGATATTTCATTATCTTTTTAACTTGCATTTCTCTGATAATTAATGACATTGAGCATCTTTCATATGTCTATTAGCTACCTTGGGAGAAAGGCCTATTCAAGTCCTTTGCTCCTTTTTAAATTGAATTGTTTGCTGTTTTGGTGTTAACTTTTATGAGTTCTTTCTAAATTTTGGATATTAGCCCCTTATCATTTGTATCATTTGCAAATATCTTCTCCCATTTGGTAGATGGGTTTTATTTTGTTGATGGTTTTCTTTGCTGGGCAATTGGGTAGTTGAGTATTTTGCAGTGAGGGCTAAATTAGGCATCTGAGGGCTTCACGTCCACACTAACCTTCTTTGTTGTGTATTTCTTTTTTTTGACCAATACAAAAATTTATTTAACAAAAGTTCAATGTGAAAATGTACAAGACTCAATTTTTATATTGTAGTAAATAAAACAGGAGATGTGAAGAGGGGACATGGAAGCATTTGGTTTCTCTGGTGAACATGGCCATTTTTATACTCATTCCAAGGCTTCTAACATGATGGTACTATTGCCTCGTATTACCACCATTCCAATATTGTTCTGTTGCTCACTAGTTGCCATCTCCACACATTCATCTATCACAAGATTCATCAAGGCGTCAAATCCTCGCAAGATTCCTTGGACATGTCTGCCACGATTTAATTTCTTTTCTTTTTTTTAAAATATATTTTATTGATTATACCGTTACAGTTTTTCTATTCCCCCCTTCATTCCCCTCCACCCACACCCTCCCTCCCCCACCATTGTCCCCCCCTTAGTTTATAACCACGTGTCTCAAGTTCTTTAGATTCTATATTTCCCCCACTATTCTCGCCCTCCCCCCTATCTATTTTCTACCTACCATCTATGCTATTTTCTGTGCCTTCTCCCCCTCCCACCCCCCCTATTTCTAACCCTCCATGTGTTCTTCATTTCTATGGTTCCATTCCTGATCTAGCTGTCCTCTTGGTTTGCTTTTGTTTTAGGTGTGGTTGTTAATAGCTGTGAGTTTGCTGTCCTTTNTCTCCTTCATTTTGGTCTTGGCTAATGTAATTATGATGTGCCTTGGTGTGTTCCTTCTTGGGTCCAACTTCTTTGGCACTCTCTGAGCTTCCTGGATTTCCTGGAAGTCTATTTCCTTTGCCAGACTGGGGAAGTTCTCCTTTATTATTTGTTCAAATATGTTTTCCACTCGTGGCTGTTTCTTTCCCCCTTCTGGTACCCCTATAATTCAGATGTTGGAACGTTTAAAGATGTCCTGGAGGTTCCTAAGCCTCTCCTCATTTTTTTGAATTCTCATTTCTTCATTCCTTTCTGGTGGGTTGTTTTGTTCTTCCTTCTGGTCCATTCCATTGATTTGAGTCCCAGTTACCTTTCCATCACTATTGGTTTCCTGTGCATCTCCCTTCATTTCAATTAGTTTAGCCTTCATATGTTCCTCTAATTTGTGACTTTGTTCCTCTAATTTGTGACTATAATATACCAGTTCTGTGAGCATCCTGATAAATAGTGTCCTGAATTGTGCTTCTGAGAGGCTGGCAATTTGTTGGTCGCTTAGAGTTATTGGCTCTTGGACTTTGAGTTCTTCTTGCGCCATCTTTCGGGTTGTTCGTGCCTGTTCCATAGCAGGATCAGAGCCCTAAAGTGTTCACTAGAACAGGGCAATTAATTCGCTGGGTTGTGACGTTGTATGTGGGGGCGGGGTCAAAGAGGGACAGTGGCTCTCACTGGTATTGCAGGTCAACTAAGTCGCTGGGTTGTGAGGCTGCATGTGGGGGCGGGGTCAAAGAGGGACTCTGGCATCGTCCTGTCTGCCGCCTGCCGCCAAGGCCCTCACCAGTGCCGCAGTTGCTGCCATCACCGGGCCCCTGCATTTCGTCCCACTGCACGCGAGTGTGCCACCGCCGTCAGCCCTCACCCCCTGGGGCCTGCGTGGTCTGTCTCACTGTGCGCGAATATGTGCCCGCGGTCTGCCCCGCACCCCAACTGGTTCCCTCTGCCATCGCGCCTGGCTTGGGGGCCCTGTCCTGTGGACCCTGCTCGCTGCTGGCTCCGCCCCTCTTACCGTCCCCGTTGAAAGGTTAGATTTTGTCGGACTTCCGTATAATTCAATTTTCTGTCCTTTGGTTGTGTCTTTCTTTCTCCAAACCTTTGTTGTATTCAAACTTGGTTGTGGGAGAAGGCACAGTGTTTCCACCTATGCCTCCATCTTGGCGGAAGTCCCTGCCACCATTTAATTTCAATGACAACTTCTTGTCCATAATTTTTTTTAGCTTGGGAGGGGGGTGAGCTTTGTTTATGGTGTCTATTCATCGAACTCAACGATTTCTTGGGAGACCTGCATTGTAATCACTTAGTGTTCTACTTCAGAATCAGAGACACCACCTTGTACTAATTGAATAGAATTCTATGGAGGGAAGGCCTGGGCATCTGCATTCCATCAACCATCAAAGGTGACTTTTCAGATTCACAGATGTTTGCATATCACTGATCTGCACTTTGTGTGGAGTGACATGGAGGGGAAGTAGGAACAAAACCACCTTTGTGTGTTTCCTAAAGTTTAGATCCTTGTCTACCTCATGAAAAACCAAGGGGTGAAATCATTTTCATTTTTATCCAAGAGAATTTGGGAGGGGAACAGGAAGGTAAGAGGGAAACAGGACCAAAGGAAGTAGTAAAGGGGAAAAATCTGTGAGATGAGAAAAGCAAATGAAGCAAAGAAATGACATGAATGAGCAATTAAGTGGCAGGAGAAGAATGTTACAGGGCCTCTCTCAAAGAAGAGGAAAAGAAGATAAAATATTTTACCTTCATCAGCTTTCCTTTTTCTTATATGAGCCCCCACTATTCTTTCACTTTTGGCCTCCTTTATTAATTGAAGATTCTGAGGTTGTAGGAAAATTCGTATGTTGTGGGAAAAGTGAGAGGGAGAACTATGTCAGAAAGGATTTGTGCTTTTCATTTTGCATAAAATGACAATAATAAAGATAAACTCCTCTGTTTGCTCAAACAAAATAACACAAAATTGAATCAACTGGCACCATTTTAATTACTTTACGATTCAACTCAAATTAGAGAATTAGATTCTCTTGTCCCTCTCTTGAAGAGGTTTGAAAAACCTCTTCAGCTGATTTTGATTTTGATGTGCATCCCTACTTAATAATCTCTGGGCCAGATAATACTGAGGGTCCTTTTTAACTCTGACAAATGATTTTTAGACAGTATTCTTAGTACCAATGTCATAGGTGTGCAGGAAGGAATTTCAACCTGCTGCAGGATCTAAAATAGAAGGCTTCAGGGTTTCCTAGTATGTAGGTTAATGTCTTCCTCCCACACTGTCTAGGACACTGTTTTAAGTGTGGCCTAATTTCATGTTAGCAGTGGGTCTGTGTAATGGAGTCCTTTCTCTCAGGATACAACAGGATGGATGTATCCATATCAGCTCTGGGGATGAGAAGACTTTAATGCTGAATTCCCTAGAGAGCTTTGTCTCTGGTGAAACTGAGAATTAGCACTGCAGTTAAAAATAGGCTTCAAAAAGAAAGTGCCCAGGGAAGCAGGAGTTATTTTAGCTTTTGATCAGTGGGATAAACTTTAGGCCAAGGAGATATCAGTCAGCCCTGTATATGTTAAAAGGACCACACAGATGAGTGGCAGAAAAGTCAAGAAGGGAAAAGTGAGTGGCAGAAAGTGGGAGGGCTCTTCTTCAGGAGAAGTTGCTCTGAGCACTTCTAGGGGCTTTGCTGTCCCAGTGTCCTGGGCTGTGGTATGGTCCAGAGGGCCATCAGGAGGCATGGAGTGAGAGGCTCTGCTCTGGCGACAACTGCTATGGTCTGAATGTTTGTGTTCTATTAAAATTTACATGTTGAAACCTAATCCCCATTGTAATAGTATTATAAGGAAGGGCAGCTTTGGAAGGTAATAAGGTCAAGTGTTCCTATAACAGAGGCTCCCTAGAGTTTCTTCACCCTTCCTCCATGCGAGGACACAGGAGAAGACAACTGTTTATGAACCAGAAATAAGGCTCTCACCAGACCCCAAACCTACCAGCACCTAATTCTTGGACTTCTAGCCTCAAGAACTGTCAGAGTAAGTGTTGTTTTTTAGCCACTTAGTTCATAGTGTTTTTTGTTATAGCAGCCTGAATGAACCGTGAGCAACAGCTCCTTCTCACTCTTGATCCAACTGTTTCTTTCTGAGACTCTACCTACCTTGGCCTCATATGTATAAAAAGGAAGTGGTTTTGCCAAATATGACTCTGTCTAAATGGTATCTCAGACATTTTCTGCAGGCACAAGCTTGGGAAAGGGAGTGTATAAGGGTGTGTGTGTGTGAAGCAGGTATCCTGGGCCAAGTGCATGCTCTCTGCCTGCTCTCTCTGTAGATTCATGTCTGTCTTAGCAAGACCTCTGTCTTAGTACAGCTGCCACAGCATAACACCACAGACCAGTGGCTTAAACAACAAAGATTTATTGGGTTGGCCAAAAAGTCTGTATGTTTTTTTCTGTCAAATAAAATACACATTCTTACAAATTATTTTATTAATTTGGATATTTTGAGTATGTGAGTTATATCCTGTGTGGTATAATGTTAAGTGCTCTCAATTAATATTGTGATTTGATCACAATGTCAATGTCAACTGGTCTACCAGAGTGTGGAGTATCATCCAGCAAGAAATCTCCAGCACGAAACTTCTCAAACCACTTTTGACATGTTTGATCAGTCACAGCACCTTCTCCATACACTGCACAAATGTTTTTTAGTGTTTCAGTTGTACTTTTACCTTTGTTGAAATAGTAAAGCATAATATGCAAAAATGTTGTATATTTTCTTCTATCTTCAATCTTAAAATGGCTACACAAAAATTCATCAATTTTGATGCTTTTAAAAAATGCACACTAATATGACAGCTGTCACAATACAATGTAACGAAATTGTTTTGAAATGAAGTTCAAGACAACTAAGCACTACTAGAGTCATCATATGGAAAACAAACAAACAAACAAACAAACAAACAAACTTTTTGTCCCACCCAATACTTCTCACAGTTCTGGAGCCTGCAAGTCCAAGGTGAAGTGCTGGCTGATCTGGGTCCTGGTGAGCACACTCTTCCTGAGTTGCAGGTAACTGACTTCTTGATATGTCCTCACATGGCCTGTCCTCAAAGCAGGTGCATATTGAAAATCTACTCTTTATGGGTTTTGGAATATAAAGATGAATAACTTCACTACCACATACACTAAAAGGGGGGAGCTACAAAATGCAAATTCCCATGTTTCTCATCTACTCACCTGACTGGGGCACCTTGAATTAAATTGTCTTTAGTCCCATCCACAATGATGAGGAGTTGCAGTGCCGTAAATAGATGTGCTCCATGGATAACTTAGATAGCTTACTGCAGAGTCACTTTTCACCTCCCCACTGGTCAAACCTTCAGCAAAAGGTGCTGATGTGCCACAAAATAGACTCACTAGAGCCTCATCACTGGTTCTCTTGCTCAACCTTTTGTGGAGGTGCTAATGGGGACTGAGTCTCCAAAAGGTGGGCAGTAGCAGGGGGCACATAGAAGTTTAATCAGAACTGTCTGCCTCAACATGATCAAAATATATTTCATTTCTTTTCAAGAAGGTAATCTCAATGATATACCAGGGCCTGCCTGTGTGTTTATATTTCCACTGATGCAGTCAACCACTGAGCTCAAAGAAGAGGACTCAAGTTTGATAGCTACTTACTGTATTGTTCAGAGTCCCTGCAAAATCCTTGTAGATAAATTTTACTGGTGGTGGCATTCTGTTTCAGGTTCTCACTGACACTTCAACCAGGGCTTTTTCAGATCCATCCCTGGCTTCCCAATAGTTGTGGTGCATCTCCTTACTTCTGGGTTTGTAAAGACTCTCTAACTCACCCTGCTCTGTGATCTTTATTTGTCCATTTCTAAATTGTGTAGTTTCTTTTAATTAACCAGGGAGATGTGTAAATTAAATGAGCTCAAGCCAATAAAAATGTTTAGCGCACACCTAGCCCTCTGCATCTAAGCACCAGCCTGTGCTAGTTAGGTCCTATCTCTTTTTCTTGTGAGTTTTCTGTGTTTTGACTTTTAGAACTGAAAAAAATCTCAGCTTTTGATTGTTTCAAATGGCAATGTATCCATAACTTATTGCATTTCTTTATCTCTTTTTACAACTTTTAAAGACTAAAACAAAAGGCTAATCTAAAATTAATTTGCTTCATGAAGATCCTTACACTTAAAGAATTCAGCCTGCTCTGGGGTATCAACTCTTTTGTTTACGACCTTTTCAGCTGAGAGAGTTAAGTCATAATTGTTTATTAATTGTTGTGAACACTTCTGGGCTAGAGTAACAAAATAGCACCTGATAAAATTCCTGAATAAAAGATTTTACAAGTGGAAACAGCATTCTAACAAGATTTCTATCTGTAAAGCAAATATGTAGAGGTCCAGCCTCTGGAGAAGATAAGGGAAGAGGAGCTGAGGAAGTGGCAGCAGAACCTTTGTTAATGGACTTCAAGACAGGTCACCTGTCATTATTCTCACTGCTTATGGCTGGGAGCACCCAGTGAAGAGCAGGAGAGTGGTCCAGGCAACATTCACCCTCAGTTTTTTCTTGGGCCATCAGTTGGAGTGCCAGGGGTCTCAACAGCACAAATGAGAAGGCATTTTTCTACTAATCTCTGCACCATGAGTCCACTCTCTGAAGAAGTGACTCTTTTTTCTTCTCAGATCTACCTGAACCTCTCCACATATAAGTAGAACAGCTATTTTTGTTAAACAGATCTTAACTATTTCTGAAACCACCATTTATTTGTGAAGACTATTTTATTTCAATTTAATTATAAGGAAATTGAAAAGTGTAATACATAGCTAAGCCCTTAAGGCCGATTAATCAATTTGGGTAACAAATATAGTTTTTATTACCTCAGCCTATTTGGAAGGTAACTAGTATAACCTTTCCATAGACATTACAGACTCCAAGTTATGGTCTATTTTTATGTAAAACCAGACTTGAGTAGAATAAAAAGAAAGTTCTTTTATTTGTCATTGTGTTATGGAATAATTATATTAATGAGAATAATATCTGTGCTATTTCCATTACTGTAGAGTGGAACTCATGTCTTCTCTAGGTATGATTGAAAAAAATGCCCAGGTAGTTATTAGAAAAATGATCAGTTTTAGAGATAACATATTATGAAAGCTCCCTTGGGCAAAATACGTTGATTTTTAGGAAGGGAAGTTAATAATTTTTTCCAGCCAGTCAGACTGGAAACTCAACTATCTTCGAACACAGTTGTGTACTTGGAAAGAGGTAAAAAAGAAAGAAAAAAAGAAAAATAACCCATCCAATCAACCAACCACCTGAGAGGCCAAAGTGGTGTCAGAAAGTATGAGTGTCATGGAAACTCTCCCTTTATGTAGAATTCTCCTATTGTACCTGGTTTCCCAGCCCAAATGCACAACATACACTGCACCTAATGGGGTAAGACTTACATTGTTGATGCTCAGTGATGTCAAGAGCACAGACTATGGAGCCAGACTAGTTGTGTTGTAATCCTAGCTCTGCCATTTACTGCCTTGGTGATGTATGTTCCTCAATTTTGCCTTCCACAAAATAAAATGACAATTTAGACAGTTGTGTGAGGCAATGGAAAAGTTAATAAAGGTAAAAAGCACTGGACACGTGGCCTGGCACACAGAGAACCGATGTAAGCATGCTTAATACACCATCATCCTTTAAACAAGGTTAGAATAATTGTTTTTCTTTCTCCAAATGTTATTTTATTTTATACACCCTGGGCCCACACATCATGACATTACATATGATGAACTTTTCATCATTATCATTTTTTGCATAACTTATGCTAAAATGGTTTTGAAATATCCACATTTTAAGAAGTTAATGCAAAATCTGGTTGAATTTCAGTAGAAACTCTTTCAGACTGTTGAATCACCCAGTCCCACCTGATAGACATGGTAGGGAGGGTGCTGCTTTCCTACTGAATTTTTGGCACCTGCAAACCCACAGCCAGGCTGCATTCCAGGCTCCAGAGTTAGTGCTGCTGCCTGGCCAGTGGGTTCTCAGGTGCAGGGGCATTTGCCAAATTCACTGTGACCCTGTTGGGCATAACTTATTGCAGAGGCTGTTGTGGGGGCTGGGAGAGGCTCTGGAGCTACACTGCTGGGTTGAGATCCTGCCGCACTGTTTTATAGCCATAACCGTGGGCAAATTTGTAAAATCTGAAAGATGAGACTAGAAATGGCACAGTAATCATACTACTCATAGGACAGAACACAGTGTCTGGCACTCAGGAAAGAAATAACGCTAGTGCACTTCCTGTTTGCGATATAGCAGAAGAACAAGAATCAACAACATTGAGAAACACGATACTGTCCTTTTCTAAGGGTCATCCTGAGCAGGAGTGGTCAGTGGAAAGGGGTATGAACCTTTTTTCTTCCCCCATCAGAAGGCGAAGGAAAAATTGCTTCCGTGTTGCCCCAGGGCTTGTCTGTGTGTTCTTTTGGGGGCTAAATGCAAATGAGGAAGAGGCAGCAACTTGGTAAACTCATGCCTGCAGGCACTCTGAAGCAGCCACAGAGTGAATCTCAGGATGTGCCACCTTGGAGCTGTGCCTGCTATTCCTGCTGACACAGAGCGAAGCCAGGGGCAGTGACTGAGGAAGATTAGAAGAACTCAGGTGAGACCAGTGAAACCACACAATGGTGAGAAATTATAAATTGTTTTTAACCACTCAGTTTCAACTTGGTTTGTTATACTCCTGTGCTGTGCCTGGCTCTTTAATCCTCATAAGAACATCAGAAGGTGAAAGGTAGATATTATTGCCCCCATTTTACAGACCAGGAAGGGGTCTCAGAAATATAAACACTTTGTTTCGTATGTCACACCTCCTCAGTGGCTCTTATGTCTGTATCTGACTCTATACCAGGGTTTTATGTTTTCTCTCATTCTTCAATAAATTTTGATATTTTTGCTTAAAAACATCTCTTGTAGGTCAAACTTGTTTTTATCTTGGTGAATGTAATCTTCTTTTTCCCCCTGAGGATATCAAAGTAAAATAAAGATAATTTTCTCAGTAGTCATCCTGATTAAGAGAAGCAAGTATTACTCCACAAAAGTCAGTAGGACATTTACAAAAATCACTGCTGAATGGATGTGAGGGATGTTTACAAGAGCTTGTGGAAGAGGCCCTGGCACAAAGTGTGGAATCTGTCTCTTCAGATGGCACTTTTAATAGGCTGGCTCTAGTGTACAAAAATCATCAGTGGGCTGGATGTGACTTACAGCCATAGTTTGTGGAACCCTGTTCTAGAGAATTAAAAAATGGCAGATATGCCTTTGACCTTGAAGAGTTTATTATCTACTTGCCCCAACATAAGGGATTTTGCTATTATTTTACCTCCTATGCTTTCTCTTACCATAATTTTCTTGTGCTTTTCTTCCTACCTCTCTACTTCTGCCTTGGAATACATGAGCATTGCTTTACCTCTGGTGACCCTCAAGGCTAGAGGGTGTATTGTCCCAGTATTAACTACAATGCTGTGTGACTTTGATCAAATCTATTGCATGTGTGCCAGAGAGTAAGGCAAAATCCTTCCTCCTTTCTCATTGCCACCAAAATATCCCTTAAAAGAAAAAAAAGGCAGTTGTCTTATATTTACTCTTTGCTAACTTTTTTTCCTACTGGGTGCTCCCTCAGTCATTTTTTTTTTATTCCAATAAAGTACCATTCCAACAAAGTACCATTTAGGGAAAACTTTATAGCCTGAAATGAGTTTAGTCATTTTTGGCTTTGGATACTTATAGAGGTAAGCAAAGAACTTTCTTTTACTTCTTAAACTTAAGAACTTTTAAATCACATTTTACAAAATGTAAGATAAATGCAGTCCTATTGGATAGATAAAATAAAAAACTATTTTGATATTCTATGGGTTGAAATTGCTCTCTATATAATAAATTATAAGTAAATTAGATGTAAATATAGCTGATGTTTAGAGCTAGATGGATTTAGATGATTCAAACCTGGCTTGTCTAATGATGGCAAAGACTTTATTTTTTTGAAAATTTTGTTTACTTGTTTTTAGAGAGCAGGGAAGGGAGGGAGAGAGAGGGAGAGAGAGGGAGAGAAAGATCAATGTGTGGTTGCCTCTCACATGGCCCCTACTGGGGACTTGGCCTGCAACCCAGGCATGTGCCCTGACTGGAAATTGAACCTGCGACTCTTTGGTTAGCAGTCCAGCACTCAATCCACTGAGCCACATCAGCCAGGGCAGCAAAAACTCTAATGAAGAGTTTGAGTCTTTTTTCTTAAAATGGGAGGTTGAAAAAAAGTAATATATCTAAATTAATAAATATTTTTGTATAAAACATTGCTATATCAAGAATTATGGTTATGATATCTATTTCATTAAATTGTCATAAGAATTAAATGAGACTGTGACTGTTGAGCTCCTGACATCTAGGAGGTATTCAGCACATATTAACATTCATTCTGTTCCCTTTAATAATAAAAGCAAATACCTGAGAGAAAAAAGTTTAATCCAGTGTTTAGTCCTAAAGACTAGTGTTTTATAGAACTCATTTGGTAATCCCAATGATTAATTTTATGTGTAACCAAGGCTGGGTGATGGTATCCAGATATTTGATAAAATATTATTCTGGAAATTTCTTTGATGGTCTTTTTGCATGAGATTAATATCTAAATTAGTGGACTTTGATTAAAGACAATTATCTCCATAATGTGGTTGGGCCTCACCAAATCAGTGTAAGGTCTTAATAAAACAAAATCTGACCCTTTCTGAATAAAAAGGAATTCTGTCATCAGAAGTTCTTGGGATTGGATGCCAACTCTCCCCTGACTGTCCAGTCTGGTGCCCTATCCTGTATATTTGGGATTTACCAAGCCTCCACAATCTCATGAAGCAATTCCTTAAGGTAAATTACTCTTTGTCTCTATATATGCCCTGTTGGTTTTGTATTTCTGGAAAATCCTTACAGTTAGACCTAGACCGTCTAACCTCTAGATAACATTTTATGAAACAGGCTAAAGAGAATTATGAGGAAATAATGAAAAGGGTGAGAGAAAAACCAAACTTTGGATAAGAGCATAGTTTTCTGTGTCAAGCAGTTTTTATAATATTCTGAATTTCATTAAAAATAAATAAATTATATTTGGCTGCTTCCAACAGGCTTCATGTCTTCTCTGTTGAGATTGTCTATGGTCTTACATGATAATCAGGCCAATGTGTTGAAAAAATTGTTTTCATCCTCTCTGAATCTGATTAGAAGTCCTTGTGTGTATATGTTGTGGGGGGCATTATTTTAATAAACATAGAAAGGAAGTAGAGAAGGAGAAGAGGGAAATGAAGGTTTCATATGTCCAACTTGAAAACCATTGTGGGAAGTATCAGTGTCCTTCAAAGGAAAGACAATACAAACTTGAAAGGGTGCAGGATATGAAAAAAAGAGGGTGTAATGGGCTGCTGAGTGGAGAAGGAAGTTCACCATGTGCAGTGCCCTAAGGGAAGCATGGATAAACAGTGAGAGGAGGCTTGCTTCCTGAAGTGAAAGGAGGCCACAGCCCTGAGCTCTGAGCTTGGGAAGGCAGCTGGGGCAGAGGAACAGAGATCCCACTGAGGCACTGAGGGATGTGGGCAACTGTCCACAGGTGCTCCAGACAGCTATGAGCCACATGTAGAAAGAAAGATAAGCTATGAAAACACTTCATAGAAAAATCTACAAAAGTCACCAGCTCTGAGGGCATCTTGAGGGAGAAACAGAAATAAAGGCATTAAGGATTTGGACTCCTAGAAAAAAGCACATGGAATTTTGAAAATCAATTGGAAATATTGGGTGACAGGAAGACTGATATTAACAGTGATGGGCAGGTACTCTAGAGGAACATTTGTAAATAAGACTAACTCCTTAAAAATACTTTGTGTGAAGAATTTGTTACTAAATTTTAGCAAGAAAAAAGAGAGAAAATAATACTTAAGGTTGAATTGTAAGGCAATGACCATAGGGCATGAAGAGTTAGAGGCATTTTAAGTTAGCTTGATTTAAGTTGAAAAGTAATATACTGTGTTATATATTAACATATCCATATTACCGCTTAAAATAGAGGCAATGAAGGCAAGTGTTATAACCCAATAAGAGAATGATGGGATTTGTATATATTTCCAAGAATGCTGACATGTTTCAGTAAAATTACACATCACCTTAGGAAAAAATAAGTGTAAGCATAACAAGTGGATGACAATCTTTCCAAACTCCCCAAGATAATCTAACTCCAAGTGCAATGTATACTTATAATTTTAAAATCTTGGTATTACCATGTAACAACAAGAAAGGCAGAACAATTGGGAAGCAGGAACCCCAAAGAGGCTAAAACCTGTCACAAGGATGAGTTAATATTGGAAGAAGAAAATCCAGCTTTTCTGTGGTTACTGATATTAAAATTTTTTAAATCTCAAAGTTGTACTAACATTGTTTGAAGCAGCAGAGGTGAATTAAGCCTAACAGTGCTGGGTATAATATGGCTATTCCTTGTTTGTGTAAACCTTTAAAAAAGAAAAAGAAAGAAGAAGGAAGGAAGGGAAAGAAAGAAGGAAAGAAAGACCTCTCTATTGGGCATATCCTTTTATGCTAAAGCCTCTGAATGAGCATGATATAAAAATAACTTATTTTTGTAGGTGGGCAGCAGCATGCACAAACTGGCCCTGAAGATTTTCTTTCCTCCTCATTAAAGGCCCTGAAGATTTTCTTTCCTCCTCCAGGGTGGTCAGTAGTATGTGTTTGCTTCTTCAGGACCTGTAGGGAGAGCAGCCTTTCTGTTTTGTGGAGACATTGCTAGGCTGTTACTCCTGGCATATATTGTGCTGTGATTTTAATGAAAGTATCTGAATGCTGGCAGGTCAGTATTGTTAGAAGAGATGTCTGATTAATTGCTTAGCTCTTTGTCACAGCCATGAATGGGAGGTTGTGAGAGCACATGTTAGAATCCAAACAATTTTCCTTAGACTGGACAAGTAAATGGACTTGGGAGCAGTGAGTTCCTTTCGCTTGGATAAAAGCCAAATTTGCACTGGACATTCAGTGATCCTGCTTGAAGATGCTAGAGGTTGGTTAAAAATGTTTCCTAGTAATGGAAGGTGGGCCAGAGTAAGTCTTTATGTGTTAAGCCTCTAGCCCTAGGGTACAGGGAGGATTCAGCAGGTGAAGAACTCAGTTCTCTGGCAACCAAATTAATAAATGTGCAAATTAAAAAGGATGCCAGAGCATTAAAGAAATGTCTGCTAACCAAAGTAAAAAAGTAATGATGATGATGATAAATATGAAGAGAATAAAGAATTTCTGCTTCAGGTAAATTTCTATCCAGCTGCACCCTACTGTAAGGAGTAATCAGTGTTATCATGAGGTTCCCCACTGGTGAAATGTTAGAACGTTATCTTTGAACCCATTGGTGGTAGACTTTTAGACTACTGACACTTGGGAAATTATTACCAGATACTGGCAACTATCTCTGTTCATCCTAATTTAGGGTTTCTCAAATTTGATATTCCTGACATTTTGGACCAGATAAATCTTTGTTGTAGGAACTGTTCTGTGCCTTAGAAGATGTTCAGGAGCATCCCTGGTGTCTACCCACTAAGATGCTTGTGTTCTCTCTTTTTCTTCACAGTTATTAAAAACTAAAAGGTCTCCAGACATTGCCAAGTGTCTCATGGGGGTGGGGAGGTATGTAAAATTGACCCTTGTTGAGGATCACTTTCTTAGCTCACCTTGCTGAAACAGTATCTTCCACTGGAAACATACATTGATAGACAAATATTTACAGTAGCACAATGATAGAGATGGTTCAGTAAGAACTACTTGTATTTCTGCGCAGTAAAAAAACAGGGTCACACATCTAGTGAGCCATATGTTACATATAATAGTTGGAACTGATAAATCTTAGAAAAATTAAAATATTCATATATTACACATAATAGTTGCAATTGATATGCCCTTTTAGAAAATTGAAAATGTTCACCTTTTAGAAATTCAGCCTCCTGTGTATACTTGTACATAAAGTTTTCTATTTGCAATGCTTTCCCTTTACTTTTTTCTTCAGGAGTAGATGTCTTCCTTGGCCATGTGATGAACAGTTTCAGTTTTCATGAGGCAATCATCAATGACTCTTTTTTATGACTTAAAATGAAAGAAATCTTGTTGCTAAACACTTACAGCATCTTCAGATCTTTTCTGTGAACTTCCTGTTTAGAAACAATGTAGTTATTACTAATTGTCACTGTGTCCCCAATCTTTACAACCATCTGTCTGTGTTTTAGTTGTTTTTCATAAACCAGGTAAAGTCAATACTAATTTTTAGAATTTACACAAGTCATCTGGGAAAATTTGATGCTGGTTACACCATGAGAGTTTGCTTTACCTATGTATTCAGTTTTAGCATATGAATTTTTCTATATAACATTGTTTATAATGGTATGACTTATAATTGGGGTCTAATGATATGACTCACTTTATGAAACAGGAAGAGAGCTAAATGAGGTACAGTGATAGATAAATGTTTGGGATATTATATTTATAGCATTGCCGTTGCCAGAATAAGGTCTTGGCCATCATTTCTGTAAATAAAGGCTAAGCCTATAACTTTCAAAAATAGAGTATAAGAACACTAAAGGTGTCTCTCTTTGTCATATAGCTTTCTATTCTTTCTAGTTTATTAAATATTCCCTATAAAGTAGAATATTGATACATGAAAAACCATGATGAATAGATACAACATATCCTCCAAGGAGACGACACCCTTCTAACACACACACACATACATACACACAGAACCATGATTTTCAATAGAAATCACATTTTAAAAGTTTCTGATGAAACTTTGAAATATGCCTGACCTATGGACATGATGGACAATGGTGTGAGTACTGCCTATGGAAGTGGAGGGGGACAAAGGAGGAAAATTGGAACAACAGCAGCATAAACAATAAAATATCACAAACAAACAAAAACAAAACAAAGAAACAGAAAAGTTTCAGACAAGACCTTAAAACTCATTAGAACCTGTCTCAAATCAAAGATTTACTTCTACAAATGTAGCCCAGGCTTCCTCAATATAAAATGGTTGGAAAAACATATTTCTCTCATGATAAAATATGATATATAGCATATCTACTATGATATGCTTAGCTTCAAACTGAACATGACCCATTTTGTGACAGTTTTTCCATCCTATTTGGCTTTGGGGTGTATCTCCCAACACTTTCTCACTTAACTAAGCCACTTCAAAGTTTATTTTATAATCGGATAGGAAGAACAGCAGATGAAAAGACATATTAAGGTTTATAATATTTACACAGTAATCCCTTACTTCAGATAAACTCAGCAGTCTACAGAAATTTGCAAAGAATTTGAACAAAAAGCCAAACTATAGGTTACTTGTCTAAATGCAATCTTGAAGTATTTTTAAATTTGTCCAGCCTTAACAGACAGCGGTTTCTTTATCTTGGACTACAGGGTACTGAAGAATGCCAGTGTGCTTATTAGTAAGATTCTGAGTACCCTTTGTGTAGTATGGGGATACTAACATTATACTCAATATTTTTCAGTGTACTGTACACAGATATATTGAATACTTATTCATGCATATAAATGTACATTCAGTTACAGAATCACAAAAATTTAGGAGAAATTACAACTCAAAGCAACTGCTGAGGAAATCAGACTCATGGAACTTAAAAGCACCTTGGAAGATGACCTAGAAAATTTCCCTTCCTATTTCAAGGGGAAAATTCTTCTCTTTCTGGAGGGATTCTCTGGATAGGAAGCCCCACTGGTGTTTTGCCTATGATTGTGACACTAGATTGTTTGCTATAACTGTGATCTAGGACTTTCTTCTGACACCCATCCTCTTGTAAAAAGGCAGAGATATGCCAGGACTTGCAAGTGATGGTTGAATGTTATTTATTACAAAATAACTATACAGTAAAAAAACATTTTCGCTGATTGGCTATGGGCCATTACTGGCCAACTAGAGAGCCAGGCTGTGCAAAGGAGCTGTAGAAATGTGGGTCAGTGACTACATAACCTTTCATTGTGCCCAGTGGCCAAAAAACATTTTGGTCCATTGTAATTAAATGATGATGTGAGGTTGAAAGAAAGGTATACTGTTCAATAAATGAATCCCAGGTCAGATAAATGTCTTAAAAGAGCTGAGGTACATACCAACCAGGATGTCTAATTTAATCGACTGAATGTTCTCATGAGAAAAAATACATACACACATCATATAAACAGGAAGCACTATAGTTCACAGCTAAGCACCAAAAGGGGCAGAGAGAGTGCAGACTTAGCAGATGGACAGCATTAAAGGTATGGATATGGGCAGCATTAAACCTAAAGGAAGATTGGAAATGAATGGATCTGCATGAGGATCATGACTATATTACAGCATATGAAACATAACCCTTTAGTGCAGTTGTGTATTCACATTTTTGACGTGGGTGGCCAGTTGAATGGTGCTGGAAAGAGTTATACAGGGTCTGGATTTGAAAAGTTTTGCATTCCATCTGGACCTTGAGCAACTTCCTTTACACTCAGCTCCTACCTCAGTGTATTGGATGGTCTAAGACAACAGTGACTTCCTGCCCTAAGTCCCTTCCTTCCTTGTACTGAGTGTGTACAAAGACTAGAAGGGATATACTATAATTAAAAATGCATGCCTTCTCTATACAACCTAGCTGTAGAATGGCATCTACATCAAAATCTTGTGAGTGAAAATCAGAACTGCACTGCTGAAAATGATCTAATTTAAAAAAATTCATAGGCAAGGATGTATTATAACTTTTATCTTCATGCACTGTGTTTGAGTAATGTTGATTTATTAGTACAGTAGAATCCCACTAATTAGCACTAATGACAGTAAACCCATTGTGGATTGTAGAATTTCACAAATTAGCCAGTAGAGGAATAAACAATAAAAATCAGAAATACTGCACTGCAAAATGTCCTTTCCCACTTATTTTTCATCATACATTGCTAATGTTAGACTTTGTTAAAAGGGGCATTTGCAAGAATTGCTGGAATTATGCTTCTGAAATAGTTTGGTTAAAAGAGTAATGTAAGTATGAAATATTCAGATGATGATACTGAAATAAACTTGTAGGAACAAAATGAAATTTTCAAGTTTTATTTTTTAATTTTTTAAATTAATTTATTTTAATTGTTGTTCAAGTACAGTTTTCTGCCTTTTACTCTCATCCCAGCTTACTGCCCCAGTACTCCCCAACTCCCTCCCATTTCCACCTCCCTTAGTTGTTGTCCATGTGTCCTTTATACTTGTTCCTGTGAATCATTCCCCTTTTCCCCTGAAATTCCCTCACCTTTCCCCTCTGGTCTCCAGCAGTCTGTTCTCTATTTCAGTGTCTTTAGTTATATTGTGCTTGATTGTTTGTTTTGTAGTTTCGCTTCCTGTTAAAGGTGAGATCATATGGTATTTGTCTTTCACCGCCTGGCTTATTCCACTGAGCATAATGCTTTCCAGTTCCATCCATGCTGTTGCAAAGGGTAGGAGCGCCTTCTTTCTTTCTGCTGCATAGAATTCCATTGTGTAAATGTACCATAGTTGTTGGATCCACTCATTTACTGATGGGCACCTAGGTTGCTTGCAGCACTTGGCTATTTTGAATTGTACCACTATGAACATTGGGGTGCATAGGTTCTTTTGATTGGTATTTTAGGGTTCTTAGGTTATAATCCTAGCAGTAGAATTGCTGGGTCAAAAGGCAGATCCATGTTTAGTTTTCTGAGAAAATTCCATACTGTTTTCCATAGTGGTTGTACCAGTCTGCAATCCCACCAACAGTGCAGTCGGGACCCCTTTTCTCCACAACCTCTCCAACACTTGTTGTTTGTTGCTTTGTTAATGATGGCCAAACTTACCTGTGTAAGGTGGTATCTCACTGAGGTTTTAATTTGCATCTCTCTGATAGCTAATGATATTGAGCATCTTTTCACGTGTCTCCGGATCCTCTGTATGTTTTCCTTGGAGAAATGTCAGTTTAAGTCCTCTGCCCATTTTTTAACTGGGTTGCTTGTCTTCTCAGAGTGGAGTCATTTAAGCTCTTTGTGTATTTTGGAGATTAAACCCTTGTCTGAGGTATCATTGGCAAATATGTTCTCCCATACAGTTGGTTCTCCTTTTTATTTTAATACTGTTTTCTTTAGCTGTGCAGAAGCTTTTTCTTTTGATGAGATTCCATTTGTTTATTCTTTCCTGTGTCCTTTGCTCTAGGGAACATATCAGTAAAAATGTTGCTGTGTGAATTATTTGAGATTTTCCTGCCAATGTTCTCCTCCAGGACTTTAATCGTGCCACAGCTTATATTTAAGTCTATTATCACCTTGGATTTATTTTGGTGTATGGTGTAAGTTGGTGCTCTAATTTCATTTTTTTACATGTAGCTGTCCAGTTCTTCCAACACCGTATGTTGAAGAAGCTATTTTTATTCCATTTTATGTTACTGCCCCCTTTGTTAAATATTAATTGACTGTAGAGACTTGGGTTTTTATCTGGGCTCTCTGTTCTGTCCCATTGTTCTATGTGCCTGTTTTTATGTCAGTACCAGGCTGTTTTGATTACAGTGGCCTTGTAATACAGTTTGGTATCAGGTATTGTGATTTCTCCTACTTTGCTTTTCTTTCTCAAAATTGCAGCTGCTATTCAGGGCCATTTATGGTTCCATATAAATTTTGAATTGTTTGTTCTATGTCTGTGAAGTACATCATTGGCACTTTAATAGGTATTGCATTGAATCTGTAAGTTTCTTTGGGTAATGGACATTTTGATGATGTTAATTCTTCCAATCCATGAGCACGGTATATGTTTCCATTTGTTTGTGTCTTCCTTAATTTCTTTCTTCAGTGTTGTGTACTTTTTTTGCTGTAAAAAGACCTTTTTTACAGGTCTTTTACCTCCTTGGTTAGATTTATTCCTAGGTATTTTATTTTTCTTTTTGCTATATTGATTTGAATTTTTTCTTGATTTCTGCTTCTGCTGTTTCATTGTTGATATACAAAAACACCTTTGATTTCTGGATATTGACATTGTATCCTGCTGTTTTGCCAAATTCATTTATTAGGTCGAGCAGTTTTTGGGTGGAGTCTATAGGATTTTCTGTGTGCACTATCATGTCATCTGCAATCTATGAGAGATTTGCTTCCTCCTTTCCAATGTGGTGAAAGTGGGCAGCCTTGTCTTGGTCCTGATCTTAGTGGAAAAGCTTTAAGCTGTTGCCCACTGAGTATGATCTTGGCTCTAAGTCTCTCATATATGGCCTTTATGATATTGAGGAATTCTCTCTCTATTCCCACTTTGCTGAGTGTTTTTACCATAAATTTGTGCTGTACCTTATCAAATGCCTTTTCTGCATCTATTGATATGATAATGTGATTTTTGGCTTTGTATTTGTTTATGTGATGTATTACATTTACTGATTTGCTAATATTGAACCATCCTTGCATCCCTGGGATGAATCCCATTTGGTTATGGTGTGTGAATTTTTAATATATTGTTGGATGTGGTTTGCCAATATTTTGTTGAGGATTTTAGCGTCTACATTCATCAGCAATATTGGCTTGATATTTTCTTTTTTTGTTGTGTCTTTATCTGGTTTTGGGATTAGGATGATGCTGACTTTCTAAAAGGAGTTTGGGAGTCTTCCATCATTTTGGAATTTTTGTAATAGTCTGTGCAGGGTAGGGGTTAGCTCTTCCTTAAATGCTTTGTAGAATTTTCTTGTGAAACCATCTGGTCCAGGGCTTTTGATTTGGGAGATTTTTGATTACTGCTTCAATTTCATCTGCTGTTAATGCTCTGTTCAGGCTTTCTGCTTCTTATTCAGTGAGCTTTGAAAGGTAATATTTTTCTAGAAATTTGCCAATTGCACCCAAGTTTTCAAATTTCTTGGCATACAGTTCTTCATAGTAATTTCTTCTAATCCTTTGTATTTTTGTGGTGTCAGTTTTAATCTCTGCTCTTTCATTTCTGATTGTGTTTATTTGGGTCTTCTCTCTTTTTTTCTTGATGAGTGTGCTTAAAGGCTTGCCAATTTTGTTTATCTTTTCAAAGAAGCAGCTCCTGGATTCATTGATCCTTAGAATTGTGTTTTAGTCTATATGTCATTTAATTCTGCTCTGATCTTGGTTATTTCCTTCCTTCTACTTGTTCTGGGCTGTCTTTGTTATTTTTCCTTGAGTTCTTGTAGGGGTAGGGTTAGGTTGTTTGAAATGTTTCTATCTTCTTTAGGTAAGCCTGTATTGCTATGAACTTCCCTCTCAGGACTGCCTTCACTGTGTCCCATAACTTTGGGGGTTTTGTGAGTTCATTTTCATTTGTTTCCAGAAACATTTTTATTTCTCCCCTAATTTCATTCTTGACATATTCATTGTTTAATAGCATGCTATTCAATCTCCATAATTTTGAGTGTTTTGGGTCTCTTCCATTGAGGTTGATTTCTAGTTTCCGTCCTTGTGGTAGGAGAAAATGCTTGATATGATTTCATTATTTGTAATGTGTTGAGGCTGGTTTTGTGTCCTATATGTGGTCTATCTTTGAAAATGTTCCATGCACTTTTGGAAAGAATGTGTATTTAGCTTCTTTGAGATGAAGGGCTCTATATATATCAGTCAAGTCCATTTCATCTAGGGTGTTGTTTAGTGCAGCTATATCTTTGTTGATATTTTGTTTGGAAGATCTGTCCATTTTTGACAGTGGGGCATTAAAATCCCCTACTATAATTGTGTTGCTGTCAATATCTTTCTTGAAGTCCTCTAAGATTTTCTTTTTATATTTGAGTGCTCCTATGTTGGATGCATTATATATTTACAGTGTTAATGTCTTCTTGCTGGATTCTTCCCGTAAGTATTATGAAGCGACCTTCTGGGTCTCTGTTTATGGTCCTTTTTTTGGAGTATATTTTGTCTGATATGAGTATTGCTACCCCAACTTTTTTTTCCTGTCCATTTGCTTGGAAAATTTGTTTTCAGCCCTTCACTTTTAGTCTATGCAGGTCTGTCATGCTTTCTTACCCATTTAGTTATTCTATGTTTTGTGATTGGAGCATTTAATCCATTTACATTTAAGGTTATTATTGATAGGTATTTATTCATTGCCATTTTTGTACCTGTGTTCCTCTTTCTCTCTCTCTTTTTCTTTCTTTCTTTAAAGCAGCCCTTTTAGCCTCTCTTGCAGAGCTGGTTTGGTGGAGATGTATTCTTTCAGGCTTTTTTTTTTTTTTTTGGAAGCTCTTTATTTGGTCAGCTATGTTGATTGAGAGGCTTGCTGGGTAAAGTAGCCTTGGTTGCTGGCCTCTGGTTCTCATTACTTAGAATATTTCTTGACATTTTTTTTATTGCTTGGAGTGTTTTCATTGAGAAGTTAGCACCTAACCTTATTGGGGCTCCCTTGTATATTACTTCCTGTTTCTCCCTTGCTGCCTTTAAGGATCTCTCTTTGTCTTGAAATTTTGCCATTTTAATGATGATGTGTCTTGAAGTGGGTCTCTTTGGGTTCCTCTTGATTGGCACTCTCTGTGTTTCCTGGATTTGTGTGACTTTTTCTCTCTTCAAATTAAGAAGTTTTCCATCATTACTTTTTCAAATAGATTTTCTATCTCTTGCTCTGCTTCTTCTCCTTCTGGTATCCCTGTTATTCAGATATTATTATGTTTCATATTGTCTTGCATTTCTCTTAATCCCTCTTCATTTTTTTCTGAGCCTCTTTTCCTTTTCTTGCTCTTTCTGTGAGTTTTTTTTTCTAGTTTGTCCTCCAACTCGCTGATCTGATCTTCTGCTTCACTGATCCTGCTTTTGATTTATTCCACTGTGTTCTTCAGTTCCGAAATTGTATTCTTCATTTCCTCTTGGCCCTTGCTGGTAGTTTCTATTTCCTTTGTCATGTTGATATAATTTGTAGTGAATTCATTGTAGTTCCCCTGTAGTTTCTGGTAACTCATTGTGAACTCTTTAAACTTCCTTATAACCAGTGCTTTGTATTCAATATTTGATAGTTGACTTGCCTGTATTTCATCTAACATTCTTTCTGAGGCTTCTTCCTGTTCTTTTGTTTGGGGATGGTTTCTTTGTTCCCATTTTTTTGTGAGACACTTCTTGTTAGCTTCAACTTCTTAAATTGATTTGTTCTGGCTTCCTGGGTTTATGGTGTAAACTTCTGTGGTGTAATACCCATGGGATTCAGGGGTGTAGTCTTTTTCATCTCCCAAGATCACTGGCCTTGGGCTCTCCTTTAAGTTGGCTTTGTGTTTGTCTTCAGGTTTTTGTTGTTTTGGGGTCTTTCTTTTGTGAGTTCTTCCCATCAACTGGTTAACTCATGGTCCCTCTGTCCATCACCTGTTTTAATTTGTTGTACTGGTGAGGGCAGTTTATGTTGAAGCTAGTTCTTTCATATGTACAAGGTTTTGAGTATTCTCTTTTGCTCTTGTTCAGTTGCTTGTACTGGGTAGTTTCTCCACTATTTAGTTATATTTCCAGATAGGGCTTGGATTGAAGTTTGTGCAGTTTCCAGTCCCTCCTTCATCTTCTTCTGTTGTTATCTGTTGGTGGTTCCTTTGTTGTTGGGTTTCCTCTTCCAATGGGTATCCTGGTGTTGACCGCTTCCACCTACTCTTTCTTTCGTGATCAGTTAAAACGGAAGACAAAATGGTTTATGACAGCAGGAGAATATTCTATGATATTTACAGTAGCAGCTGGTAGAGAAGAGATAGGAGATCTTTAGGCTATGCATAGTGTTAACTGTGATCTCAACCCAACTAGCCACTTTACAAATGGATGGAAAGAAGAGTAGACTCTTTTTGGGGAGGGAAGGCTTGTGAGCTGAATCTAGTGAGGTTGTGGGAGGTCAGATTCTGAGGTAAGGTGAGAGTAAAGGATAGTAAATAGGTGTAGTGTGTGAGCAAATAGGGTTAACGGCTACAGTAATAGAGTTCAGGAAACTGTGAAGTGGGCTCAGATCCGGGAGGAGGGTTGTGAAGTATTTACAATGGTATGGAACAGCTATTATTTACAATAATATTAAAGCAACAATCATATGACAGAATGTATGTGATCTGGATATCATGAATAGGGGGTATAGAACTTTGAGTAGTGTGATAAAGAAACATAAATGATGTAAAATATAGAAAATTAGCAATACATTGTGGAGGAGAGAACAGGGGAAACCTGTCCAATGATATAATATAACCAGCCAAGGCAAAGAAACCTATACAGATAGAGGAGGAATACAAAGATACTATTAAAATATAAAAGATATGAGAATAATGAAAAATAATAATACAAATATGCAGCAGCTTGTAGTTTGTCTACAACAGCAAAGTTAAATTTGTTTCTTTATCTTTACTGTTGGGATGCCCCTTCTTTGGATCCAACTCTTGTCTTTTTGCAGTTCCAAGTTTTTTTTCTCACTTGTGGGTAAAAAAAAAAAAGGCAGGAGAGGGGAGGAAGAAGTGGTAAGTTTGGAAAAAAAGGAAGTAGGAATAAAGCTAGAAAGAAGTAAAAGTAGGAGAAAGTTATTGAAAGATAAAACAATAATAAAATTTAAAAAATCAAAGATAACTTAAAAAGAAACACAAAAAAACAAAACAAAAAAATATTTTTTGTTGGTTTCAAACTGGCCAAGCCTGTTTTTCTGGTCTTGCTGGCTGCAGCCAGCTGGCAATTGCTGTGTTGCTGTGGCCTTTCTTCCCTCCCGAGGTGTTCTTATGCAATCTTGGGAGCACTCTCCCAAGAGCTAGTCTTGCACCTCTCCCCAGTGCTCCACACAGGGGATCCAGGTCCTCTTCAGAGCACTCTTTCCCCAGGGGTCATTGCAGTGGGCTGGGGTGTGGGTGGGCGTGTGAGCCAGGGAGGCTGCCTGGGTCCTGTGGGTTTGGGCCTTAACCCTTCCCAGTGCTATGGGGGGAATGCAAGGCCTTCTGCCCAATGTTGGGATTGCTGCCAGGCTGCGTGGGGAGTATGCCAAGTGGCTGTTGCAGGAGAATCCTTCGAACAGTTTACTTTTTGTGAAATTCCTCCTACTCATGCCTGCTGCTCAGTATAGCCCAATTCTCCAGCCAGACTAGTCACTATTGGGGTCAGAGCTTGGCACTGCAACTCTCAATTTTCCCAAGCCAGAGACCACAGACTCCACAGATGATCACAGCCCTTGTGTGTTTGCCTCTTCATCCTTATTCCCCTCTCTGCAAACTCAAGCAACCAGGTGTCTCCCAACATTGCCCAAACCCTGCTTGGCCAGGGACGGAGGGAGGGAGCTGATGACTAGGCTCAGTCCCATGGACCCGGACCCTGCAGCAGGCCTGGCTCCCAAAGAGACCATGGTAGACCCAGCACTGGGTGCCAGGTGAGGGCCAAGGCTGCCGCCGCTGCCCCTGCCTCTGCACTGGTTCCTGGGACCCTACTGTCCTGTAGCCATCTCCTTACTGTCTGGTTTTTCAGTGTGCGCTACAATTTCTGGTCTCTTATTTTCATATATGCTAGGATACTGTTGGCTGTTTGCTCTGTTCCTCTGTGGATCAGCCAGGTTTTTCTGCTATGTGTAGGGGGAAATGGAATCTGCTTTGTCCTACTCCGTCATCATCTTCTCTAGATCCTTCCTGAAGTTTTCACTAAATTCCTAGAGCATCCTTATAACATTATTTTCAACTGTATGTCTGATAAATTTCTTGCCTTGATGTTATTTAACTCTTTTTCTGGAGATTCTATCTTTCTTTTCTTTTGGGGCCTGTTTTTTGTCTCCTTATTTTAGTTGGCTCTTTGTGTTAGATGGATTTGCTTTGACTCTCAGGATTGTGTAGTGGCCTTATGTGTTTGGACTGTGGGACCCCATCATGTAGACTCCTTGATCTCCTGGTTGCTCTAGGAATGTCCTTTTTGTGGGGTATGTGGACTCTCCTGTTGTGTTTTGGTCCTGATTGTTATTGGTCCATTTGTTGGTGGGACTCTCCTCTGCCTGGCTAAGAGGCTTAACCCCCACCATGTATTGTATACTCTTGTATTGTATACTGTTGTATTGTATAGGTGCTGGCAGAACAAAGCAAAGCAGCCCCAAAACAATACCAAAACAAGCAATCCCCTTCCCCACACAACAGAAATATCAATGACAAGAGAGCAAGGAAGAATAAAAGCAGAAAGAGAAATGGAATAATAAAGAAAGAGGAAAAGACAGATTTACAGAAGAACAGCGCAATCAATTCCCCAACCAACAATTCCCCAGCATTTATGAAAATAAGAGACCAGAGATAGTGATGAACCAGACAGCTAGAGGTCCTTGGGGTCTCAGGGACACGAGTAAGGACAGAGGTGGCCAGACCGGCGGCAGCCATTAGCGGGCGCAAAAAGACCTCGGAGCCGCGGCTGCTGCAGCAGTTGGAGCCCAGAGGCTTCCTTCCATCTGTGCCCAGCGACAAGGGCGTCTGCCACGGAGAACTCATCGGGAGCCTGGCAACCATGAGAAAAGTCAAGGGCAGCGGCAGCGGTGGCGGCGGCGGCAGGACGGCAGCCATTGGCCGGCGCATAAAGACCTTGGAGCCTTGGCTGCCTCAGCGGTCCGGGCCCAGAGGCTTCCCCCTGTGCCCAGCGACAGGGGCGTCTGACACAGAGGACTCATCGGGACCCTAGCACCTGTGAGTAAAGACAAAAGCGGCAGCGGCAGGGCCGGCTTCCCTCGGGAAGCTCCCAAAAGCAGCAGGTAAAGCTCTGGTCTTTACCCCAGAGTAAAGTCAAAAGCAGCAACGGCGGGTCCAGCAGCCATTGGCCGGCGCGTAAAGACCTCGGAGCTGCTGCTGCCGCAGCTTCCAGGGCCCAGAGGCTTCTGTCTACCCCCAGCGTCGGGGCGTCTGCCACAGAGGACTCAGCGGGAGCCCAGCAACTCTGATCACACACACACAAAGAAAGGAGTAGGTGGAAGCATAGAACACCAAGATACCTGCAGGAGACTGTACCACTGAATTTCACAGGAATTCTACCACAGATGTTCACACCATAAACCTAGGGAGTCAGAACAGATCAATTTAAGAAGCTGAAGCTAACAAGAAGAGTCTCATAAGCAATGGGAAGACAAAGAAACAATGCTCAAATGAAAGAAAAGGTGGAAGTCTCAGAAATAATGTTAGATGAAAGAGAAGCAAGTCAGCTATCAGATATTGAATTCAAAGCACTAGTTATCAGGAAATTCAAAGAGCTCACAATGAGCTACCAGAAACTAGAGGGGAACTACCAGAAACTAGAGGGGAGCTACCATGAGCTCTCCGCAAACTATATCAACATGAAAAAGGAAATAGAAACTATCACCAAAGGACAAGAGGAAATGAAGAATACAATTT